>NW_020628818.1:9505418-10105418 GCF_003573695.1 Papaver somniferum | reverse complement strand
AATCATGTAACAAGAATATTTTTTGCTGATATCCTGTAAAAGGAATATTTTTTGATGTGTATCCTTGAATTGGCCTTTCACTTTTTGTAATCATCCTTTATGAAATGGATCCTTTTCTTGATATACCTGCAATGTTGGTTTGTTTTTATTTCAAGCATTTGTGAAAAAACAAAACAAAAGTTTTTAAGTGTTTGAGTGCGATACTGAAGGAAGGTACCTTCGTGATCGTCTTGAGACCTGTCACCCCGCTGGCGAATCCTGGGCCAGAGGATTCCCAGACGGTGAGGGCCGGGGCAACGTTCTAGGATATGGGACTAAAATATTTACACACCCATTCCGTCGACCCGTTGCCTTAAGATTGGTTGGGTATCTCTTTCTGCTGGGTGCCTTCCCCCTGGTCTTACACTTATGGACACTGATGGGGGAGCCCTGAGAGATTGCAGATTAACTACTTTCCCCAATATTGTCGATAGATTCCGCTGACTTGATAATTTGAAAGCTTGTTTGATTGATAAGTTTGAGGCCTGCAATTCCTCTTCCAGAGATAGAAACATGTGGAGCGGTCAGGCTCCCTTCTTCTTCTGGTACTCCAAGCAGATTCAAGTCTGCGTCGCTCCTATGGGAAGTATGGTTTGAGCCACTTAGCATTCCAAGGATGTCGGAGGACCTCGCCTTTTAGATTACGAAGGTAGTAGGAACCTGCTGGATCTTCTTCAGTTCCTCAAGCTCAACCATCAGTCGGTGTGATTGGTTGGACCCCTGATTGGGGGTCCCAGCGCGTGCTACTACAGCCATGGTGCCGCCCTCCTCCATGGTCTGCACTAAAGGTGGAAGGGGTTCAGCTTCGGTTGCTGGCATTTCCAAATTGGGGTGAGTACCCCTCTGCGGCGCTAGAGCCGCCGGTATGGTTTGATTTTGATCATTTGTTGTGGCATTCCAAAAGTTAGTAGGTGCACGGGTTGGAACGTTCTGGATTCATCCACCCTTTCTCTTGGTTGATTAAGTTGATTCATGGCGCAAATATTGCTAGCCTCTGCAGCCTTCGGGACTACCGCAGCCGCACCGTACTTTGTCGCCGCTGCTCTGAGAGCCGCCGCTGCAACTGAATTAGCGTTGATAGGTGAAGTGATTTCCGCAGTATCTTGCCTTTGACTGGTCATTTTAGCTTTATCTCTCTTCTACTTGCTTCGGGTGATGACCGGGGTTGTCCTGGGTGTTTCTTTTGACAAAGCTTTGGATTTTCCTGCTTCCTGCGTCTTTTCCATCACGTGTCATGTTGTTGACAATGAAATCTCGCCAAAACTCGCCTTCTTTACTCACAATACGTCCTTTCTGCATAAGGCATTTCAAACGAAAAACGGGAATATCCGCGTGAAGCGGGTTAGTTGACGAAATACATTCTTCCAGGAGAGGATTAATACACGTAAGTTACAATATACAGGTTAAAGTTTTATTAAAGGAGATCCTTAGTATAAAAACTACGAAAAACCCCCCAGAGAGACGGGTTCGCATGAGATCTAAAGAAAATCGTAAATCCGCGGATTAGAACAATAAATCTTATCGAAGATAAAACGTGGGTTTTTAACACAATACAGTTAACAAATGATCTATACGGTCCGAGCTGATAAATCAGAGCAATCATATGCCAATTTAAATTGAAATCACAGGATAAGATAAATCTTTTACCGGGACGAAGTCCCTGTTTCTAGCGCCAAATTGTGAGCACACAAACCACGAAGGGATCCGAATGCTCACAATCAATCATCGTCATCTAAGGAGATTTGTGATGATGATATCCTAGTGTTGATTCATTGGCTCAAAACCTTCGGGTTTATCATAGCCTCATCTAACAACTCCATGCGAGGCGTTTGCGCACGGGATATAAGTACAAGCAAAGAAAACAAAACGTATAAGTAAAGATCCATGGGGCTAAATAAATATAAAGTGCTGAAATGTAAATAAGACCAAGGTTTACGTGGTTCAGCACTAAGGCCTACGTCTACGGGGTTTGTTGTTTTACTATATTCTTCTCGGTTACACGAATAGTCGAATGACTCTTTGGGTTTACATGTTTCTCTCTTCTAAATGATTAACTTACACTTGCAAACTCTCTCTCTCTCTCCTTCCCTTCCTGATTCTTCCGATCCCCCTTCCTCTTGGTGGAGACGGGGTATTTATAAGGTTAGAATGTGGGACCCATCTCTGATGACCGTTGGAACCTTATCTTCTTGTGTCCTTGCGTCTATCACGCAGAGGTCTGCGTTTGCCCCTTGATCCCGCAGAGGAATCCTCGCTCGTTCCACAGGTTGATCGACACGTACACTGCTCAGAGTGTTTAATGTGGGTAGTTGAGGGGTCTGCTCGTGTCAGACAAGTGTCTTCTGCCCCTGTCACGTCCGTGTCAGCTAACTTTCTCTCCACCGTTGATCCTAGCTCCTCTTTTGGGGATGCGATAAAGTAGCTCCTTGGGGTTTATTTGGTGTTTCGTAGCGCATCATGTTTTGATGTTTTGGCCCGCATGCTTTCCACGTATCTTTTTAAATACACGTGTCTGATAGTGAGATATATGTGTACACAAGAACGCAGGGACGGACCCAAGAAGTTTTAATTCATTTTCCAGTTCGGGCTAATAGTCTTGGTCGAGCGTATCATTTCACTTTTTTAGGTTTTTGGGCTGTGACGGCTATCTGGGCTAAAACCCAGGTTAGCCCAGCTATAGATCCGTCAATGATAGAACGGTGATAATTTATAATTAAAATTCAGTCCAAGGATATCAAAAGTCCATGTTTCAAAGAGAAAATACCAAAGAGTTGTATGGAACGTAGAAACCGAATATAATACTTAGTACGGAATATGCTCCAGGAGCAATACCCGTAAGTCAACAAAAAACCTCGTCAAACAAAGAAAGATCGACGAGAAAATACCATTTCTTAATCGAACACCGATAACTTAGTATGTGCATCATCCTATAAAAAATGAAAAATGGATCATTTGCCCAATTATTTTTAAAACATGGTTCAACTGAACGAGTAAAAATTCGTATGGGTGAAATGGACACTAAAAAATAACAAGGATGAATTGGATTCATTCTGACTTAAACTTAAAAAATAGCAATGATGAAATTGGATGTATTTTGATGTAAATTAAAAATAAAAAAAATATTTGAAATTGGGTAGGATGAAACTGTTTACATCCTGACTATTTTTATATTTTTGTCCATTTAAACAGTATCAAAATCTAAATGTCCTTTTCACCCAGGAATTATTGATTTTGATCTTTTTTAAAAAACCACATTATTAGTTCACAGCAAGGTGCAAATGAGCTGCTAACAGGTTTATCTAATTCTGCAAACCAAAGACTTGTTGCGGTGTGAATACTCACGGTATGACAGTGTAACTCTCAAGGACAGACATGTATGTCTATAGATTGCATATTTCATGCTATGTTCGGTCGACTCGACCTCATAGTCAACAGTCGCTGGTCCAGCCAAGCTAAATTATTGATGGGAAAATGTCGAAGAAGCTAGTTTGGACTGGAGGATCGTAGAATTTAAGGTTGAAAAAGACGTGAAAACCAAATTTTAAAATACCGGTGGAACATCATTTTAGAGCAAAAACCAAGACGTGTACCATGTAGAGTATAAGTACGGTATCCATTGAGGGGACCATTTTTGACGATTTTTTTATTTCTAATTTAGTACAGTAGATGTTACTATTGCCTAGTTATGACGGACAATGACGCAGAAATGAATTGTTTTTTCTTAAGTTATTTTTAAAAGCAATTGTCCCATTCTCTTATCAAGATAAGCGAGTTGCGTAATGGGTGAAAGTATGAACTCTGAACTGTTATAGAGTTGGTTGGACTCAATAAGTCGTAAAGTCTTCCGTGCAGAAACAAAAGAATACACTGAGAGTCACGGACCATCTCGCTAGTCACGAATCACGTACAAGTACAACCACTACACATTCCAGTTGTCTTTCTTTATGCGGGTTTTACTCTTTGGAACTTTGGAAGCTAGTGCTACAAATACAAAATGCTGTACTGAAGGACAGAGAATATGTACGACTAAGTTTCTAGACAATGGAGGCCAACAAGTATTTCTTTTTGTCCCTCTTTTATACTCTTGCTTTTGAAAAATAGATATTATCATTATTTCATTTTAGCTAAAAAAAATTAGAAAAATGATATCACATCTTTTCCAAAACACAAAACACGGTGAGAATTGCATTACTTATTTTATAATTACAAATGATTTGCGACTCCTAGTTTTTCTACCCTAGCTTGACTGGGGTATATCTAATGAGACAAAAGGTAGGGTATTTTGAAGTAAAAGAAGCTACCCCTTAATCATATTCTTTTCTAAATGGCTAAAATATCTTTGTTTAATTAACACTAAAACATTTGATTAGCTTAATTAATTGAGTTTAGATTGATTAATTGAGCAGATTAAAACTTTTATCCCATGAGTTCAATCAATATCAATTCTAAATTTTGTGAAAAGTCGGCCGGCAAGGTCTAATTATGAAGAACATGCCGACTATATCTGGCCGGCAAGGTCTATGGATGAATAACATGCCGACTATATCCGACCGGCAAGGTCGCTGAATGAAGAAGATGCCGACTTTATTATTTTTTGACACACATGAAACTGTTGTAAATATTTCACTAATCGGCATCGTATTGATTTTTTATCTTGCCGGCTACCTTAGAGTCGGCAAGGTCGACGAAAAATACCTTGCCGACTATAGGATTGTTGACATACAGAGAAAGGTGTTACAAATGCATGATTAGTCGGCAAGGTATTAATTTCATAACCTGCCGACTAAAATATAGTCGGCAAGGTACAAGGATGAATATCGTGCCGACCCTGTAAAATGCTAATTTCAGAGATGAAAAGTCGGCACAATATTCAACCTAGGAAACTGCCGACCAGCAATTGTCGGCAAGATCGACAAAAAACACGCTGCCGACTTTTCGCAAAAATGTTGAATCATAAGAGTTTTGAGATTGGGTACAATTTTGTACCCAATCTCAAACTGAGTATGTTAAGTACTCAGTTTGAGATTGGATACGATTTTGTACCTAATCTCAAAACTCGTATGTTTCTTTTTTTGATTTTTTTTATTTCATCATGTAGAAATTCTGAAATCATACCCAATCTTAAAGAGATTTTGAAAAAAAAAAAATTTGTAGGTTTCAGATTTCAGTCGCCAGGGTTTAAATTTGATTGAAAATAGTTGGGACAATTTGGTCTTTAAACATCTTTTAGACACCCATTAACAAACTATCTTGGATGGGAATAAAATGGGTATACCATAATTAATCTGGGTATATCCCAATCTCGCCAGGTTTTCTACTCCCACTGCTTCCAATGTTAGGTGTCATGTACGTTGGCTTTTTTCACAAAAAAAAATCTTAAGAAATTATATTTCCACGTCGCGGTCTAAATACGGAAGTGGGTGAAATCTTGATTGTGTTTCTCAGGAACAAAAAGATCTACCACCAAAAGCAAAAGTTTCTGATCTACACGATTTGAAGGCTTAAGCTAAATATTGTTGATTCGGAAGTTCATTAGTTTTTGTGATGGAAAAATCATTTAATCTCTCGATGGTGGATATTCACCTTCTGTAACTTCTACAACTCATAAATCAATTTATGTTGATCATTCAAGCAAAGTCACATCTTTGAGTCTTTGAAAGGAACCCAACTATCTTAATTCAATTTTTAGTTTTTGATTCCTTATTAGCATTTTCACCATTACTATCCAAATTTTTGATCTAGAAAAGGGGTTTTGATGGGATGTAAGATCATAATTCGTATCGGAATTTTGAGTGATTCTTTTTTTATTTTTACTCAAACATCATTGTTTCTTATTATTCATGTTTAATTCATCTTCAATTTCTAAGTTGGTACGTGTTGGTGGTGGTTTTTAGCTTAGGGTTAAAATCGTAAAACTGCACATCTAACATGACGTCACTATGACCATTAGCACATTTATTGAATCGATCAACATGCCTATGTAAGAATTACCAGGGTACCTTTTTTTTATGTGTCATGTTTCATGGCAGAACCCTTAACATTGACCGACATCATCTATGCCAAACCCTAATTCTTATGCTACCGCGACAAGGCATGCCAACCGCACCACTGTGCCAATGGAAAACAATGTCAGCCACATCTCCGCGCCAACGCATGCTAACCATGCCAGCCGCACCACTATGCCAGTGGCAAACCATGCCAGCCACATCTCCGCGCCAAGGCATGCCAACCATGCCACCCGCACCACTGTGCCAATGGAAAACCATGCCAGACATATCTCCGCGCAAAGGCATGCCAACCATGCCAGCCGCACCACTGTGCCAATGGCAAACCATGTCAGCCATGTCTCCGCGCCAAGGCATGCCAGCCGCACCACTGTGCCAATGGCAAACCATGCCAGCCACATCTCCGCGCCAAGGCATGCCAACCATGCCAGCCGCATCACTGTGCCAACGGCAAACCATGCCAACCACGTCTACCGCGCCAAGGCATGCCAACCATGCTAGCCACACCATGCGCCAATGGCATGTCAAACCCTTGGCCCCACCATGCCAAGCCAACCGCACCTTGTCTTGGACCCAAACATGCTAGCCGCACCATGCCTTGGCCCCAACCATGCTAGCCGCACCTTTCCTTGGCCCCAACCATGCTATCCACACCATGCGCCAATGGCATGCCAAACCCTTGGCCCCAACCATGCTAGCCGCACCATGCGCCAATGGCATGCAAAACCCTTGGCCCCACCATGCCAAGCCAACCGCACCTTGCCTTGGCCCCAACATGCCAAGCCGTCCGTACGAAACCTTGGCCCCACTATGCCAAGCCATTCGCGCAATTGGCCTTGGCCCCACCATGCCGGCCTTCCCCATGCGTCTACCAAAACGAAAGCGTGCGACGATCAACAGCCACCCTTCCATCCTGGATGCAAATCCTAGCCGTCCAAGGTCACCACACAACGTATGGTAACCTTTGGCCCAAAACCCTAGTCCACGCCAAACCGCACCAAGGCATGCCATGCCACATGTGCCAATGGCATGCCAACCACCTTGCCGCGCCATACCATGTCGGCCTTCCGTATGCGGTTACCAACGGCCACCCTTCAATCCTAGATACAAATCCTAGCCGTCCAAGGTCGCCAGACAACGCATGGTAATCTATGGCCCAAACCCTAGTTTTGGCCACACCAAACCGCGCCAAGGCATGCCATGCCACATGTACCAATGGCATGCCAACCACCTTGTCGCGCCATACCATGCCGGCCTTCCCTATGCGGCTACCAAAACGAAGGCGTGCGACGATCAACGACCACCCTTCAATCCTAGATGCAAATCCTAGCCGTCCAAGGTCTCCATACAACGCATGGTAACCTTTGGTCCAAAACCCTAGTTTTGGCCACGCCAAACCGCGCCAAGGCATGCCATGCCACATGTGCCAATGGCATGCCAACCACCTTGCCGCGCCATACCACGCCGGCCTTCCCTATGCGGCTACCAAAACGAAGGCGTGCGACGATTAACGGCCACCCTTCAATCCTAGATACAAATCCTAGCCGTCCAAGGTCGCCATACAATGCATGGTAACCTTTGGCCCAAAACCCTAGTTTTGGCCACGCCAAACCGCGCCAAGGCATGCCATGCCACATGTGCCAATGGCATGCCAACCACCTTGTCGCGCCATACCATGCCGGCCTTCCTTATGCGGCTACCAAAACGAAGGCGTGCGACGATTAACGGCCACCCTTCAATCCCAGATGCAAATCCTAGCCATCCAAGGCCGCCCGAAAACGCATGGTAACCTTTGGCCCAAAACCCTAGTTTTGGCCATGCCAAACCGCGCCAAGGCATGCCATGCCACATGTTCCAATGGCATGCCAACCACCTTACCGCACCATACCATGCAGGCCTTCCCTATGCGGCTACCAAAATAAAGGCGTGCGACGATCAACGGCCACCCTTCAATCCTAGATGCAAATCCTAGTTGTCGAAGGTCGCCAGACAACGCATGGTAACCTTTGGCCTAAAACCCTAGTTTTGGCCACGCCAAACCGCGCCAAGGCATGTCATGCCATATGTGCCAATGGCATGCCAACCACCTTGTCGCGCCATACCATGTCGTCCTTCCCTTTGCGGATACCAAAACGAAGGCCTGCACAATCAACGGCCAATTTTTCATCTAAGGTGCAGATCTTAGCCGTCCGAGGCTACTGGATAACGCATGGAAACCTTTGGCCCTAACTTTTGGCCGCGCTTAAACTAGGCCATATTAAAGCCATACTGATCATGCTTTCATGCCACTGGATACCAAACGAAGGGTTGCAATAATCAACGGCTACCTTTCCTCTTAAGATGCAAAATCTCGACCGTCGAAGGTCACCACCGAGCCGAAAAGTCCCCAAAATCAACTTGCCAGACAACAACAACGTGCTACATGTTTTCCACGAACACACTCGAGACATCAACGCATGTCACAAACTGGGGGATGCTCATTGGGTATTGGTTTGGCGGTTTACAGCGTGCGGCGTACACTACGCCCTTTATAAGAAAGTGTCATAAGGATGAGGCGGTTAGTAAATACAGGGAGTAATGGTGAAACGCTTTCTTTTATGGAACATCAATTCCAAGCGACCGGTTACCACTTCCTCCCATTTACTCACCCGTTTTCCATTTCTTAATGAGACCAGAGTACGTTTCACTTCGACTTGTATAAATAGGCATTACTTATTTCCACCGAACAACAAGTTCTGGTCAGGAGCATACAACACTCAGAAAACGTTTGTTAGATTTCCCATCTGTTAGCTTCCCACTTTCTGATACAAGTCACAAAACAACTATTCTTCCAGAATCAACTATTCTGGTATCAACACTCTTTTCGCTTCCCTCCCCAAAACCAACCCTTCTCCTCCACTTTGTGACTGAAGCAAGTCTGGAACGACCATTTCTTGGTTTAGGCCGGACTTGTACAGATTGATCTCTCGAATCTAAAGTACTCCCTTGCAGTACATTTTTTAGGGTTTAGATTTGTTTCTCACCCACATCACACGAATTACCGAAACCATCAGAAATTGTTTTCACCCTCAAATAATTGGCGACCACATTGGGAGATCGGTCTTTCGGTTACAATGTCAATTTTCAATCCTCGATCTCATACTTCGACCCAGACGTCAGGACGATAGAGACAAACGATCCGCTCAGGGATCGACGACTCAGCTACCAGAAGGCCCGATACGATTTGCTCAGGGATCGACGACTCAGTTACCAGACGACCTGATTACCAGTCATGACACGGCAAGGGGCGATTGGGGACTTCCCAGAGGTTAAAATAACACGATCTGCCCATGGATTGACGACTTGATTATCAAATGACTCAGGGACGACTGGGGAATTTCCACGATTGCAGTACTTCTCACAAAATTCGGACTTGCACCTGACTCATTTTTCGTTAGAAGATCCATAAAACCGTGTAAGTCTTTCCTAGACAAAATACATGGTTTACTATTTCAAGTTTTCACGGGAATGATAAAACCTATAGCCATGTTATGTTTCATCCCATGTCATCTACCGACACACAACGTTCACGGTTCGATATCTTTCCTGGGATGTTTGTGTCACTTAGAATCATAACCAAAAACGACATCATCCTAAAACAGTTCATCCCGAATAATAATCCAAAACCCTCATAAGTAACACTTATCTATCAACGCAAAAATCCAGAAAATCAAAACCATAAAGCCAGGTGTTTCATTTGCCTTTCAAAAAAAAATGAAACAGAAGAATTTCAGAAGACATAAGTGCATTCAAAGGAAGCCATTCAACGGTGTTTTTCTCTTCTCGAAGAAGGCGTCCTTCGTCATTTGGAGGATCGCATGTTTCACCTCCAACTCTTTGGATAGCCTTTCGACCTCCGCTTCTTGTTGTTTGACCACCTCCGCAGAAGGACCTTCGGTCACCTTGGTTTGCAACTTTTGGATCTCAGAGAAACCCTAACGCCCAATTCCTCGTGGAATCAGTCACCTACCCATACGTACCTACTTTGCATAATAACGATTACCAGTCACTATTCATGAGGTAGCCGACGCTACTACAGTGATATGTGAAGAGAAGAACAATATTTCTACAGATTCATGGAAGGCATACCTATTGATAGGATTTTCCCCAAAACAGGAAAATAAATTGAAAGAGAAACACCGGAGTACATAGCTGGAATACGCTTCCCACTTTATTGCAACCGCTAAACACCAGGACGTGAGAACAGAGATACGAGATAAAAAGGAGAGCCAACCCTTTTCATACGCATAACACTTTTGGAATTTGAATAAGGAAATGATTTCCTATTTGAGATACGTATGGAGAGGCAACTGGGCCCGCAATAACAAGTCTGCGCCACGCCAAGCCAGCGCCGTGCCAATCCAACAGTCCGCTGATGTGTTTTCAAAGTTGTTGTAATAATATGATTCGTTGAAGACTTGTAAAAGCGGATTTTTAGATTTTTTTTTTAATAAATAAAAATAGCGAACTAATTTAAAAAGATGTTGTGAAAATTATGGAGAGAATGGGGCTAGGATTCCACCCTTGGATGATATTATTGATTTAATAAAACAATAATTATGCAACTCAACATTCAAATTGATTCTAATAGTATTGCCTATACATGTAGATTTCCAAAGAATAGTTGTTAATACAAGCATAGAATATCAAAACCCTAAAGCAAGCATATTCTATCAAGAGAAAATACACCTAACTAATCAAAATCATATAAATAATTTTTAGTTCAATGCAAAAATCATAATAGAGTTGTTGTAATTAATTAATAGAAATATATCACTTTTACCGAAACAACGGCTTCCTCCATAGCCCCAAGGATTGGGTTTAGCTCATCATTGTGGAAACGCGCTCAAAAGTTGATTTCATTGCTCAAAGTGTTTACAAATGATGAATTGGAGAAAAACTATTAAAAATCGGGTGTTTGCAACGTTTTTAATTGTTGCAAAACATTGTTACATAAAATGATAAAATCCAACTGTCGTTGTTCAGCTTCTATGACCCCCGCCTCTGTGTCGTTATCACTGTTGATAAACGACTGTCTTCGTGAGTCTGTTCTTCGTGTTTTTCAGTTCTGCAGCAGCAGAAATGGTGTTCTCTGCAACTCGATTTTTCGGCTCTGTGATGCTCTGTAACTCTCCCAAACTCTCTATCTCCCTTCTACGCTACCCCATAGTTGTATTTATAATCAACAGGGCCAAGGATAACTCCTCATTACTCCGCGAAATCTCCCATTACTCGACAGTGAAGAAAAATATTCTCGGAATATTTTCTTCCCTGATTTTCCTTCTCACGCGTCTGCAGCTTCCTAACTCCATTCAACACGCTGAATATTGAAAATAAAATGATCCATATACACTCCAGGCTCGTACCAACTATAGAATAACTCGGGAAAGAGAATATCAACCCTCGTGAAAGTAAGAATACCAAAGGTTTCCCTCGCTCGTGTTTTGCTTCCACATGATTCTTCGGCCAAATCTAATCGATTTCAAGGACCTTACCAGCCCTGTTTAGTCCCTAGCAACAAACCCATTTGATTTCAGCCATTGAATCTCCCTAAAACACCTTCAAATCACGAACCCTAATTTTGGTGTTTCGATAATAGCTTTTCCCGCAAAATTCCAAATTCAAATGGAGAAGATGACCTCCTTCTAATCCTGTACGGGTGTCCCTTTAGCACTTTCCTTATGGGGTGTGTATAGTAAGGAAGGTGCCCCTTATCCGTTAAGGTGCCCCTTAGTAATTGAGTGCCCTTGATCTAACAGTGCGAGTCTGAATAACATGTGTCCTCCGGGTGCTTTAGACAACTCTTCGAGCCGATTTTTCCAATAACGTTTATTTCCAAAAATGCCTACAAACACATAAAATACCATAATAAGTACAAAAATCGAGTACCAACAATACATGAAATTAAGGACAACGTAGACACAAAAATGTGTCTATCAAATACCCCCAAACTTATTATTTGCTAGTCCTCGAGCAAATCTAATATAGAAAAGTAAAATGACTACACTTAGCACGTGCAGCAAGCCGTTAAACCGCTAGGTGGCCCTAGCGGCGGAGTGTTGTCTCCGGAGGGTTTACCATAAGTGTACCCACAAAACCTTTACTCCAGACCCTAGCTATCTACGCAGAACCTTGGAAGGCACTAAAGAATCTCCTTGGTTGGCATACTCTCATTGACTACAGGAGGAAGTACCCTGATGCGAAATTCCAATTGTTGTACACGAGTTTACACTCAGCATACTAAAATTCATATGTAAGTGACAGAGCTCTACTCAGATAGTTTCTGTACATCATAACCAGAGTCAACCAATCACATGGAAAGATTAAGAAGATGGATAAAGAGATGGTTAAAAGTGAACGGTGTTTCCCATATCTGTCTGAAAGCCTCTGCCAGGATGAACCTATCCTAATGGACTGAGATACCGGTCAGACTAATATCAACACAACTGGCATATACAAGGGACCAGTGGTCGATAATCCTAACTCTAGGTCAACACAACTGGCATATACAAGGGCACCAGCGGTCGAATTTATTGAATTTATTCCGGTTGGTCTGTTGGTCTGGTCTCAATACTCAACTTTTTTTTTTTTTGAAATCTCAATCACTCTATTTCACCCTAGCAATGGCAACAACTTGAATCGTGTGCCCCACCAAATCACTTAAAAAAATAAAAATAGAAGGATTAGGATTCAACGAGAAATGGCGAAACTATCATGTTAATTTTAATTCTAACACCTGAGCTTTGTGCTTTTATGAATAGACTCTTTAGATGTTTCCATCTAATCAGATTGGTTCCTCAACTCCTACAACCAAGATGTTCCCATCCACTTAGATTGGTTAGTGCCAACTTAATAAGCATAAATTTCTAGGCTTTGGAGTTTATTTATTGCAACTAAAAAGTTTCTCCCATACCCCCAAACTTAAATCTAACATTGTCCTCAATGTTCTAAAGATAAAATTAAAAGCATGAACAAGGAGAAACTGTTACCACTCGAAGTAAAAGAGTTAAGGAAAGATATTACCGTGTTGCATGAGATTGGGTTACCTCCCAAGAAGTGTTATATTTAAAGTCTTCAGCCAGACATCGGAAGGAATTAATCACCTCATAGAATCATAAATTAATAGCCGGAATAACTGCGGATCACCAAAACCAAATAGAGCTATCACAAGTAAAAGGAATCTGCAACATGCCAAGAAAATTAACAAATAAAGCACAACCTTGTCTAGATTCATGTTTAAGACAACTACATCTAGCTGTGGTTCAGGTTCAGGTTCTATAACAGGGTCTAGATAAAATATTTCCATTGGTTGCATTTCCTCATAATTTAGATCTGCATGTTCAGGTTCTAGAGTCTGGAAAAACTCAAATACAAACTTAGAAGCACATAATAATAACTTGAATAACTGGGGATCCTCTAAGTCAATCAGATTTGATTCACACATCTGACCACAATGAGAGTGGTGGTGTTCCTTACACAAATGTGTCGACCCTAATCTCCTAAAGTAATTAGGTTTAGTCTCAAAACTCAATAACTGACATATTTCAAATTCAAATGTTCCCACGATTGGAATAAAAGTTTTTGGTGGGAAAACAAAATAAATTTGCGTATCATAGCCTGGGTAAACCACATCGACCAGAGGATGGGTTTCTAACAACTGAACTTCTTCCTGGACATTATTAGGTTCGGGAAAACGCGTATGAAGATAATCTTGTAAAATGGTTGAGTCACATATGTCAAGTCCCAAGTGAGGGACCTTTCTAAGAGTTAAAACACATGGAAAATGACGATCACCCCCAAACTTAGAGTTTCCAGTGTCTCTAGAAAGACTAGTCACAACTTCCCTAATTTCTAGGTCATCAGATTCCTGAAAATGGTCAATTGATTCTTCTAAGTCAGGTTCATCCTCACTCATCTCTACGAGTTCATTTTCTTCTAAGAGTAGAGATTCTAAATTTCTAAACTCGAAAACAATATTCTCAGGATAAACTAGTTCCTCTAAACCATCATTGGCTTCGTAATCAAAAGGAAGTACAACTTCGTCTAAAACGGTATTATCTCTAGTCAAATCCCCGTCCTTTTGAATAGGTGGATAATAATTAAAATTATCAGGATTTGAACCAGAAATATCATTATCCTTATAAAGCTCAATAGGAGTAACAAATTCCTGATCACCATGCCTAAATACTTCAGATTCTTCATCAACATTGTCCACATCATACTCATCATTATCATAACATGGAAATGACTGAACCTCATCTACACAAGGAGTGTCACCAATTCTAACCTTGATATCTTGATTATGCAAATAACTATCCTCATTTTCAAGAGTATTATTGGATACACTATATTGGAAATTCAAGTCATTTCGAGCAATACTTTCGTTCGTCTCTAACTCAAGTCTATGTGTCGACTCAACTATCCTCTTAAGGGTCTCTTCTAAAGAAATCTCCCTAAGTGTTGGATCTAAGTTTTCACTTAACCTATTGAGGATATCTTCCAAAGAAGATTCATTCGTTGCCGCAGTTCTTTCGTCCATAACTACGTTGTTTACTTCATCTAATTTGTATGTCGATTCAGCTAACTTACGTGATGATTCAGTTAAATTCCTGAGAGACTCTTCTAGATAAGGAATATGAACTGAAGGATCATAAAAAGTACTACTTTTCAATATTTTGATTGTATCCTCTAAAGACGAAGAACTAGTATTATAATCTTCTTGCCTGTATGACCGATGCGCGTGTGGATAGTAATTGGGCTCACCATGGTATGACCCAAAACCTTGAAAAGGTTGGTGTGGCCAACCACTATTCACACTATGATCATAAAAAGAGTAATGTCCATGTTGTTCAGTTGGATAATTATTGTATTGGCTATACCAGTTCGACCTCCTAACTGCAAGGGAATTCTAAACAAGCACAAACAAGGTTGACTCGACCACAACAAGCCTATTTTATCTGGCAAACAAAAACCATGATGGCTCCACTTAGATTGTTTCTAGACTAGATTTTATTCTTTCGAAAAGGAATTCGTTACAATCTGATCAAACCACTCTGGAAGCAATCCGAGTTAAAGTTAGTTGAATAGAGACGAGGGAAGCTCAGTGGAGCTTTGATACCCAAGGCCTCACCGGCGTTACAAGGCGGCGTATTCAACTCACAGAAACCATCATGAACTTCAAAGTATGCTCAAAAGAGTAACCAATATTTTTCGAACGACTTTCCTAATAAGCTCGTTACTCTATCGGTCTCGTTCTAGTCCAAATTTTAAGGCTTAGGTTCGCGTAGGTTAGTGTTCCTAAGGCGTGCAAGAAGGAAACGGTGATGAAATCCGAGTCCTTATCTTGATTTGGCCAGGCCTTTCCTTTTACTGGAAAATTAAATCCGATTTCAGGTCCTCAACATATATGCATACACAATCATCCAGTAAACCCGCTGACAGGGGATTCGCGGGTGTTTAGAATTCTTACCTCCCGTTCCAGACGGGGGATGAACCGTTGAAGTCGATTCGGGCCACCGACTCCAATGTCAGTGTACGAACCCGAAGGGCCGAGGCGATATCGTAATCACTGTCCTTCCTTGTGCAGTTTATATTTAAACTAACCCTTCCTTAGGGTTTTAAAAACAAAGTCCAATGTTCAATGTCCAAAAGAAAAGAAAACAAAATGTCCAAAAAATAAAATATTACAAAAATAAAAACCTTAATTATAGTTTCTAAAAAAACAAAAATAAAATTGTTTACAAAATATTCTTCTTCACTCCTTTTGGATTTCTCTTTTCTTTCCTTTTTGGGCTTTTCCTTTCTTTTCAGCACTTTCTCTTTTTCCTTTAGCTTAGCTCCAAATTTGAAAGCAAACAAAAATACCAAAACGCGTAAAAAAGAACAAATAAAATAAAACCTAAAAACAAATCTATAAACAAAACCGCGTCGGCGGCGCCAAAAATTGATCAAATTTTATATAGTGGTAAATAGAGTTGTCGTTCACTCGAACTTGATGAGATTGATTTTAAGGTTGAATTAAAGAAAATAAGAAAACTGGCAAAAATACAAAAAAAATATGAGTAACAAGATGGAGGGACACTGGGACTCAGGATTTCACCAAACAACAATTTTATGCGGTTCAAATATCAATTCTAAACAGTAATAGCCCATAAAAATTCATTAACTCTAATTCATGCCTAAAGTAGATTTTGAAAATAATGGATGTAAATCTAAAGCATGGGATATCAAAACATTTAAGAAAGCATAACCCATCAATTGAAATGACAACCATTCAATGAAAATCATAAATCAAATAAATAACAGTGTAAATAGTCATAATAAAATTAATATAATTACCGCATTCATGAGATTTGGTTTCCTCCTTCGTCCCAGAAATGGGGTCTAGCTCCTCATGATAATACCAGAGACGATAATATGATTAAATAAATTTATTTTGTTAATCACCATTGGAGTTCTCATAATAAACCGTACAATCCTTTTTCTAAAATAATAATAATCAAAAAAAGTAGAAAATAGAATTGAAAATATTAAACTCCAAATGAAATGACGCTCTTGGATCCAGACTTCCCGCTAATCCTGTACGGGTGTCCCTTTAGCACTTGCCTTATGGGGTGTGAATAGTAAGGAAGGTGCCCCTTATCCGTTGAGGTGCCCCTTAGTAATTGAGTGCCCCTTATCTAACAGTGCGAGTCCGAATAACATGTGTCCTCCGGGTGCTTTAGACAACTTTTCGAGCCGATTTTTCCAATAATGTTTATTTCCCAAAAATTCCTACAAACACATAAAATATCATAATATGTACAAAAATCGGGTACCAACAATACATGAAATTAAGGACAACGTAGACACAAAAATGTGTTTATCATCCGCGCCATGCCCAGCTCCAGCAGCTTGCATCATTCCAGCGCTAACAGCTTGCATCTTTCCAGCGCCAGCATCTTGCATCCTTCCAGCGTTGCCCTTTGAACGCCCAGTAGAAGGGAATCAACAATCTAATTTCATTACACGTAAAGATCAGGAACGACTTCTCCAAAATCGAAGCAAAGAAAATCAGCAACCCCACTGAGTTCACAAAGACTCTCTTCCTGTCAGGAGATGCATGATTTTCGGGGACTTCGCCCACAAAATCGTGCAGTCTATGACGAAACACTTATGTGAGATTTTGTAGGCACAGCGTCAAGACATATTCGCAGCCCTCAACCGCACTGCATCAGGGAAGCAGTTGTTTCCAACCAGAGAAGTCGTTCCCAAACCCCAACCTCTCCTGGAAAGCACAATTGATAGATGGACCTGGGGACTCCTAACCATTGTTCTCTTGAAGGGTGTCCAGTTTGGCAGCACACTGATTAACGTAGCCGCTCCGCTTCAACATTCGCTCCAACATTCGCTCCAACAGCCGCTTCACTTCAACGTCCTCCAGCAGCGGCTCCGCTTCAACGTTCGCTCCGACAGCCGCTCCGCTTCAGCGTTCTCTCCATAAGCTTCTCCAGAATCCAAAGCTGAAGCTTCAGAGTTTGGATCCTTAAGTTTCAACATCCTTTCCAAGAGCTGAAGCTGCTTCAACTCCGTTTCTTCCTTCAAAGGGTCGTACCACCATGCTCCCCATGTCATGGATCATGATCACAGCCATCCAACCTTCGTAGTCATAACCGCCTTTTGATCCATTTAGCCAAAACTCGTGATCATGGACAGTTTGCTCGCTTACGCGTCCAGCCAATCCTTTTAATTCCATGGATGCCCATATAATTCCAGCCAACCTACTTTGTTACCACGACAATGTAGACTCTTATGATTACATCTGCTACCAAGAACTGTTGCCGCTCATTTGTTGATACCAGTCAGAGCTTCACCACAGCAGTAATCACTACAAAAGTAACCTGTACTCTTCCATATTTTAAGTTCCACGTGGAAGAAGTAATAAAATCACCAGTACGAACGCACGATGTTGATGCCTTTATCATGGTAAACCCACCGACCATACAAGATGGAAACATGTAAACCATACTTGGGGACTGAGGATATACACGGAATCCCTTCACTGTCAAAGCTCAGAAGACACGTTCAACTAAAAGGTCAAAGCCACAACAAGGTCATCTACTCTTCAAGGGTGCAGCGCAAGAAAATCATCACCTATCTATCCAGAAGATGCCTTTAACACTTTACAAGGCCGCGTCCAAGCCTGCTCAGAGGAAAACAACTTCAGAAACTGAAGAAAAATGTGATTGGGGACTGCCTATCGCATTCCATCCCGACGACCATCAAAGACTCATGAGATAACTCCAGAGACGCGGCTGAAACATTTTCTTGAAGAAACAGAGGGAGCCATGATAAACAACATAACTCTCTCATTCCTACCACTTCACTATCCAGGATATTTCATCATGTGATATTCTGATCACCCCGGCGTCACATCCAGAAGAGTACGATAAGATTATATCAAATCCCGTGGACGTGGATTCAAAGCGATGCAATGAAAGTAGGCTACACATGGGGACTACCAACATGGGACGCTTTCACTCCCCTCAACCAGGTTATTTCTGATTTCAACATCATCAATGTCGAAGTTTTACGAGCCGCGGGAATTTCTCAACATGAATCCGTACATGTGCACCGAAGACTCCAAATGCACGCCACAAAGATACATTCACATATTCGGCCAAGCCATCGGATCTAACAGAAGCATAATTGGGGACTGCTCACCCCATCCCATTCCACACGATAGTCCAATATTCGGAAGATGGTTCGAAGGATGCCACTTGGAACCAAGTTCTTGAAGACTTGATAGTAGCACATCGGCAACGAAACGTCTCCCAACTCATCTATTTCATCCAGTGTCTCCGGAAGATTTCGACCAATACAAGCATCCACAACATATTGTCATCGCGATCAGAGGGTCCAGGCACTGAACAACCTAAAATCAAGGATGGACCGAAAACGCAACCACATCCATCCGTCCCAAGAATGCAATGGAGTTTGATAAATTTTGGAATCCACTGGAGAGACACTGCAGACGAAAGCACAGATCCGGAAGAGCAACAGAAAACAAAAGAAGGTCAATATCTCTTTTCATGCGGATGGAGTTTCTAGAGTTTTAAAAAAATAAAGATTCCTTCTTGCTCCATGAAACGGATGACTGAGCGCGACTATGTCACCTCGGGCCCGCAACATCCCTCCTGAGTTCTTCCTGAATTTTACTGATGAGCTGTTTTCGCCTCTTGAAAGAGCTCAAAACCTAAATATTCCTGCGTAGGGAGATAGGAAATTCTTTTCCGTTTAGAATGGAGGTGCGGACCGTCACAATCCGAGTTCGTACGAGAATTCTACAGCGATTCTAGTAAGGGGCGCTAATTAGGGTTGCAGTACGCTAAAATCTGAAGCAAGTTGTTACCTTCCCGAAGCCAATCGTCACCTTCCCAGGGAACTGAAGCAAGTTGTTATCTTACTGAAGCCATTCTTCACCTTCCCAGGGAACTGAAGCAAGTTGTTATCTTCCTGAAGCCTGTCGTCACCTTCCCAGGGAACTAAAGCAAGTTGTTATCTTCCTGAAACCAGTCGTCACCTTCCCAGGGAACTGAAGCAAGTTGTTACCTTCCAGAAGCCTGTCCTCACCTTCCAAGGGAACTAAAACAAGTTGTTATCTTCCCGAAGCCAGTCGTCACCTTGCCAGGGAACTGAAGCAAGTTGTTATCTTCCCAAAGCAAGTCATCATCTTCCCACGGAACTAAAGCAAGCTGTCATCATTCCACGGGCCCGCAATTCTTCCTGAATTTTAATGTCGAGCTGTATTCACCTTCGAACGAGCTCAAAACCAAAATATTCCCGTGAGAGAAGATAGGAAAAAAAATTTGTTCAGAATGGAGGGGCGGACCGTCAAAATCCGAGTTCGTACGAGAATTCTACAGCGATTATAGTAAAGGGCGCTAATTAGGGTTTCGGCATGCCAAACCCTAATTCAGAAAAAGTTGCCATCATACCATGAAATTGAAGCCGGTCTTCATCCTTCCACGGAACTGAAGCCAGTCGTCATCCTTCCAAGGAACTCAAGCTAGCTCCACTCCAAGCCGAGAAACGCAAGCAACTCCATTTCAAGACGACCAATGCTGACGGCTCCCATTCCAAGCCGACCAACACCTGCGGCTCCCATTCCAAGCCGGCCAATTTCTGCAGCTCCCATTCCAAGCCGACCAACGCCTGTGGCTCCCATTCCAAGCCGACCAATGCATGCGACTCCCATTCCAAGCCGACCAATGCCAGCAGCTCCGCTCAAGCCGCACCAACACCGACAACTCGCTAATCCAGCGTCTCCGCGTTCACTAACCCAGCCAAGGTGATGCATGGCCAGACTAAGCCGACGATTTTCATCTCACCACTCTACGGTCTGCACCACCAGTACAATTTATGCAAAGCCGCCAACACGGGAAGCACAAAGTCTCTTTACCTCTCGAAAAAGGTTAGTCGGACCTTCCTGACCATCTTTTCACGACTTGTTGTTTCGATTTTTGTCCTAGCCTGTCACCATCTTATGCTTACCTCGCAATGATGCTCCCGTTCCGAGCTAAGCAGGGGACTTAATGTTGATGGTGGTTTTTAGCTTAGGGTTAAAATCGTAAAACCGCACATCTGACATGACGTCACTATGACCATTAGCACATTTATTGAATTGATCAGTGATGAGTGTTAAAAAGTGCATATTTCTATATATTTTTCTTGGCATTTAACTCATCTTTTGTGCATTAATTCTACATTTTATCCCATATTCTGTATTTTCATTGTTTTCAAGAATAAATATTTTTATTAATCAATTTTGCATTTTTAGGTTGTAAATAAAGTTCGGATGAATTGCGGAGCGAAAAGAGCAGAAAAGTAGTGAAAATTCGGGAGGAATTACGCAAGGAATCCGCGAGGAATGTTGTGCACAAGACCAAAAGGCTAGAAATGGGCTTAACAAGGAAGAATTGTTCTTAAAGAAGATATGGGCTTGGCATACCCAAGGTCCAAAACCCTTACCCAAACCCATTTCCAATATCCATACCCGCCTCCATCTTCAGTCGTCAGATTGGACCATCTCAGCATCCTACGGTCGCTTCATCATAGTTCATCAAAATCTGAAGCTCCTGTCAAACACTATAGCACCTAACTCCATCTTGAGCCGTCAGTTTCGTTGTGTCACGCATCCAACGGTCGCTCAAGACCTGCTTCCATCTTGCCGTTAGAATCAATCTAGAATTGATAATCCAACGCTTTCGCTTCGATGTGCATCAGATTTTGATGTTCCGCTCAACACTACAACACCTGACACCTATACCCTTCAGCCAAACGCACCTTACCCAAATTCTCATCTTCCTCCTTCGAGCAGTCGAGCTCTGCTCCTGCCAACTCCACCCTCTCCGTCGCCTCAACCACCACCACTCCCCTCCACGAGCCGTCAAATCCCCAAACACTCGAACCCATCACTACCACCTAATCCCCCATCATTCTAGCCTACTATTCTATCACTTTCTCCTCTTCACAGTTCCTGAAACCCTAGGAGAGAAAATGATGGAATAGCTCGAGTTAGGGCAATTGTACCAGAAGAGTGAGAAGGAGAGGAAGAGGAATCGTGGGTCAAGCTAATTGAGTGGATATCATAAGTAGTTGGTAAGAATTTTTGATTTAATTTGTAAACCCTAATTTTAGAAATTAGGTATTTTGGGGGAATTTAAATTGGGTATAAATAGAAGGCTTGTGTGTTGTGTTGGGGCATGCCTGGGCTAGCCAGAGCTTCACCCAAGAGGACTGGACTAGCCAGTTCCTCAACTGTGTTATTTTCAATTGTTTTGCACAATGTTTGTTATGTTCTAATTTCATGTCTAGGGTTTAGATGAAACCCCAATTCTTATGTTAAGTTGTTCATATTCTAGACAGTGTTCTTGTTGTGATATGATGTTGTGGATAAATATAATATAAACATGTCAGCATTTTACTTTCACAATGTATGCCTTGTATCCATTGTAGTCAGGTTATTTCTATGTTGAATGTGTTGCAACTCATGCTTAACAGATTGTTGTTCATAACTTTGACTAATTGTACTTTAATCAGACAGTTAGTACTTTGTAGGAACACCTTAGTTGCGATTAGAATATCCTTCAGGATTGTTTAGCTATCTAAGAGGTTAATCCATAGTTAGTTGCATTGTGAGAAGGCAGCTAGAACTAGGATTAGGATCATCTTAGAGACACTGAACCATTCTCCTAAGACCATCCTTTGATGAGCAGCAGGCATAGAACCTCAACTGCCATCTAGATAGTTAGATGAGGCTATAACTTCACTAATATCTATACAAGGAACAAGACTATATTATAACTAGGAGGACTTATCTTGGGAAAAGGGTGGATTCAAGATCCTAGTCCCTCCCATATCACTGCCATTTAGAATTCTTTAGGAAATCACTTAGAAAACAACATATCACCCTCCTTGTCCCTGTGGACTTTCCCCTACTTGCACACTAGCTTCATCAAGACCCTGTATACTTGTAGGTAAAACATAGGTTGTAGTTTTAGGTACTCTTTGCCCAGCTACCAAGTTTTTGGCGCCGCTGCCGGGGACTTGGCGTTGTGTGGTTGTTGTTCTTTTTATCTTACTTTGTTGTTTTGTTTTTTTTTTTGTGTAACTTAGTTGCTGTGTAGTGTAACTTAGTGTAACTTGGCTGCATTGCATACTGTCATGTCATACTTGCATATCATTGCATAATTTGCATAACTTAGGAGCATCTTCATCTTGCATTTGCATATTCATCCTGCATCATCTGTTTTCTTGCATCTTAGTAGCTCTGTAACCTGCTGTGTAGTGCAAGCATCTCTGGCCATGTTTATCTTGTAGCAGTTGCATATCTTGCTCTCAAGTTATTGAAACTTCTGGAACTAAAAACTTGGTTGAGTGACAGGTACTTCTGAACCTGTGCTGCTGCTGGTGTTGCTACTAATTGGTGCTGAGCCTCTGGTGCTCTTGCTGTTGTTGCTGCAGCTGTACTGCTACTTTCTTCTTCTCCCTGCTGCTGTTGCTACTTCTTCCTGCTGCTGCTGGTGCTTGGGCCATTGCTACAGCCAGCCTCTGGTGCTGCTTCTGTTTTCCTTCTGCTATTGTTGAGTTGCTGGTCTGAACTTTTTGCTGAGAACCAAGCCCAACTGGGCTGTGCAACCAAAATCAGAGCAGCTGGGCTGTGCTTAAAGAGTAAGCCTAAACCCATTAAGAGAACCCAAATTGTGGGCTTCCATTTTCTATTGGGTTTGTAATTTGAACTGAACTGTGGGCTTGACCCAACAAAAATTTGAAAAACGTTTTTAGGCCCAAGCGGGCCTCGTATTTTGGCTAACTGAGAGCCCAAAAATCAAATACCCAGCTAGGCCTCGTGCATTCCTGGGCTTGGTTCGCTGAACTCGTTAGTTAGGCCTCATCCCATTAAAACCAAAAGGAGTTTTCAAATCCCATAAAAACCAAATGTTTTTCATTCCCATCAAAACCAAAATTTTCCCATAAAAAACCAAATTTTTGAAAACCCATTAAAACCAAATAGTGGGCTTTGTGTATTTTCAATATGGTCCAACCTCGTGCTCTCCATGAATACATGTATCCCACAATAAAAATTCCATTGTCATGTATTGTCCTACCTCAAACCAATAACCCTTTTAAAATAAATGCAAGCATGATACAAATACTTCCTATATTTCGAGGGTTCGATTCTGAGAACCCCTATACTCATGTAAGAGAGTTTGAACAAATTTGTCGGACTATGCAACCTGATCATATGTCCGAAGACTTTCTGAAATTGCGTTTGCTTAAATTTTCTCTAAAGGAAAGGGCCAAAACATGGTTTTACGGTTTGAGACCACAATCAATCAACACTTGGGACCAACTCACAGATCTATTTTTCAAAAAATTCTTTCCACATCATAGGACCATCGCTATTCGTCAAAGTATCAATTGTTTTGTCCAATTGGATGAGGAAACTGTTTTTCACTATTTTGAACGTTTTAATGATTTGTTGAGCGAATGTCCGCACCATGGATTTGAGAAGTGGAGACTTGTCGTCATCCTCTATGAGGGACTAGACTTTAAATCTCGAACCATGGTTGAGTCTATGTGTAATGGTAAATTTCTTGATAAATCTGTGGATGATGCATGGAAATTTTTAGCTGAGATTGCAGAGAAAACCCATCAATGGGAATCTATTAGGGAAACAGGGACAACACCACATGGTATGAGTCACCCCCATGAGTTAGAGTCTTATTCTTGTGATAGCTCCGACCTTAGGATTGAAAATTATCCTAGATTGCAAAATCCCTATCATGATGATGATGATGATTATGATGTTATGTTAGAAGAACATGTCTATACTGAAAATGTTATGGAACCTTTGGGTTCAAATACATTAGGCTTCTCTGCCTCGACCTTCATGAATGATGTTTCTTCTAGTATTCCATATACATGTGATGTTGATACTGATTTTGAGCATGTGCATCTGTCCTATGAAGATGACTTAGGTAATATACAATCTTCTGTTGACACTAATATGCATGAAAATATAATTGTTGTGTCTGATTCTCTACGTGGGTCACGTTGTGATGTTTCCACTGATTTGTCGATGCATGAGAATAATTCTTCTGATGATGTTGATGATTCTGATTTGTGTGAGCATGGTGAGCATGTTGTGACACTTGTAGAAGACTTAGGAGATGTTGATTTGATTAATAATGATGTTCCTATCTTCCTACATAAGTCACATTCTGATGGCCTTCCACCCAACCTAGATTTGGTTTGTAACAAAACTTTTAAACCAACTTTTCTGAAAATTCCCAACCTAGGATTGGAACTGTGTGCCTCCCAAGTCCTTTTGGACTATTTTGCATCCAAATACAATACCTTTAAGGAGCCACAGTTGGAATATGCATGTTTTCCCGTCCCTAGCAAAGTCCATTTCGAGTTAGACCTTGGGCATGATGAACCCCCAAAACTGCGAGATTTTGTACCCAAAATTATATCTGTTGAAAAATCCAGGTTTGGGGGTAGCTCATTTTGTTTCACAGCCTCACTTGCATTTCTTTCCTATTATTATTGTGTGAAGCTGTTGAAATGTCTACACTCCGTCTTTTGGGTTGATCCTCAACTCTATAGATTGTTAGTGTATGGTGAATTTTCTTGTACATAATCCAGTATATAATATTCTAGATAAATCTTTTGTTTCTTTTGTATATATTGTGTTAATCCAATATGATCTCGGCTAAAAAATGTTAGATTCTAGCCTTGAATAACGGAGTTCTAATCTTGCTTTCGCCGTCAAATTGGGTAATCTCTTTCCTTTCTCTCTACTCAGCATGATCCTCCTCGTATGTTGTATTACAATTTTGTTCATCTTTTGAAACATTGAGGACAATGTTTAGTTTAGGTTTGGGGGTAAAGAGTAGATACCACGATAGCATGCAATAATTGAAAACAGAACTCTTTCTTTTTGAAAAAAAAAATAATAAAAAAAAAATCATAAAAATGGAGCTCATTTACCTTGAAATGTTGACTCTTGTGCATGTATGTAAACATAAGGATTCTTAGTCTAGATATTTAGGCACCCTGATTCTAGCACAATTCACATGTGATAAGAAACTTGCACACGCACAATCTACCAATACATGTATAGCCTCGATCTTCAAGGTGTTTGATAGGAAGTTAGATTGCCAATCACTTTAGAATACTGAATGAGACTTGACTAGCTTGTTCTTTGGTTGGCTGGGATAGAAGTTGGAGGATACGTTAAGAAAAGCAACCATAGAATTTGACCGGATGCATTCGATAAGGGACACCTCTTGCTAAGAGTCATGTAATTATGTTTTTCTTTTTGTTCATGTATCAAAAGTGTCACTATGTTGTAAAGATCAAAGTTATTTCTTCAAAAAAAAATCAGAAAAATTAAGAAAAATCAAAAAAATATTTTAAAAAAAAAAATCAAGTATTTATTTATTCCATGTTTTGTCATGTTAAAGACAGTAGTACTCTCTTGTTCCAAAAATAAAAGAGAGTAATCAATGTAAATAAGAGTCATGTAAAGAGTCATCTTTTTGTTGTAAATAGTCTTGTAATAAGCAAGGAGGGTGCAGCCATCGATGTATAACGCGGGTAAACTGAAATATCACCAACTCATTGGGTGAACATTCACAATTCTCGTAAAGCCGGACAGCTAGCTTGGCTTCGAATTCGGTTCTTAGCCTAAAAACTATCTCTTGGTGATTAGTAGTCATAACTTCAGGTCATTCTAGAAACATGTGTAGATACACTTTACACTCTTATCACGTGTCTTTAGTTGTTATCAATGCTAGGATTGTGCCTTTGATAGCTAGATTGACATATCCATTTTGCTGTGAGCTTCTACTGTCTTGCACATGTCACATTTCATGGAATCTGAGCTTATATTTTGTCCTAGAACTTTGTAGGTACGTTCTAAGCAAACCTTCACGAGATTTCAACTCGTCCACTAGGGACACTTAGTGGTTTAAAAGGCTTAGTGGATACGCTAAATGCATTCGAGAGACCAGCGACAGTGGTATAGGTAAGATTTCCTTAGTTTTGTTTTACTTGAGGACAAGTAAAATTCAGGTTTGGGGGTATTTGATGAGTGCTAAAAAGTGCATATTTCTATATATTTTTCTTGGCATTTAACTCATCTTTTGTGCATTAATTCTACATTTTATCCCATATTCTGTATTTTCATTGTTTTCAAGAATAAATATTTTTATTAATTAATTTTGCATTTTTAGGTTGTAAATAAAGTTTGGATGAATTGCGGAGCGAAAAGAGCAGAAAAGTAGTGAAAAGTCGGGAGGAATTACGCAAGGAATCCGCGAGGAATGTTGTGCACAAGACCAAAAGGCTAGAAATGGGCTTAACAAGGAAGAATTGTTCTTAAAGAAGATATGGGCTTGGCATACCCAAGGTCCAAAACCCTTACCCAAACCCATTAGTTCGATTAAAGAGAAAAAATAACTCAATATCCGAGCAGAATACATAAATTTATATAAAGTAACTAAGTTGTTAAGGCGGTATGAAATACCTAGTCTGACATGACAAAACAAATTACAAGATCATTGAAAAGATTTGATTTTAATATCTTTGAAAAGATGCTTCGCTTTTGGGAAGGAAAGGGGACACTGTACAACCTGAAAAACCCCAAAACACCCAATAGGGATTCAAAAAGGTGATATGCACACCTGAGTAAGACACCCGGGTATCCCATCAAAATCAGCAAAACAAGCTGATAAAAGTCGACACAAATAAATATGTAAGATATTTACAGCGAAGAGTTATCCACAACTCAGAAACTATTTTCAGCTAAGAAGTATCGACAGTCGTGAGCTACTAATGCAAAATATGAACTGGATTTTAATAAAAAAAGTCTACGGACTTACTTTAATTAAACATGGAGCAAATATGTAGATGACAAAATATAGCATCCACCCGAGAACTGACAGCTGAAGAGTAATACACCTGAGATGTGAAATAATACTCAAGGTCAGATGTCGAGTACCTGAAAAATATGTCTAAGTATCAAGCCACAGGTTTCCAAACACAACAGAGATACAAAGATCAGACGTGGAATACCTGAGTCCAGGTACGAACCTAGGAAGAATCTCGATGTTGTCAGCTGGGTGGAGACCTGGAAAGCTGAATGTTAATAACGAAGAGTTGTCTCAGGTCTGAATATGCGCAAGGCGAGAACATGTTATTGGGTCCCACCCCCATGTGCTTAGTCATTTTACATGTAATCCTCATGTCCATATATTGTATAAATAGACAGAAAGGCTAAGAATGTAAACAGAATCATTTTATTGATATAAATCAAACTTCGAATACTTCTCTCTCCTCTTGGATTAACTTCTAACCGCCTTACTCTAGAACCGACTTAGAAATCAAAAAACCTAACCAAACATCACCGGAACCCAATCCAGAGACCGTAAATTAGAGTGACTAATAATGATTGACTTCTGGAATCAACGACTACGATCTTCTATTTTTAAAAGTAAGCTTCTCGATGGAGGTGACATATATTCAGGTGGGAAACTAGAATCCTATTTAGTTTTCGATTATCGTATTTGATTGGCTAATGATATAGTTGAACCTTGGTATCGCCTAGTTTGTTTATTTCATGATCCTTCTCTTCCGACATAAAGTCACTCGAACTAGATTAAGGATCAACGATTTCAGATACAATCTTTATTGATTGAAGATCTGAAGATAAGACTTTTGACCATCCATTATTAACATACTCTATTATGTATGTGATCGATCACAAGGGAATCAAGTTTTTTCTGTGGGTACTTTGAAGACCGAATATTTGAAGACTATAATATTTTATGGGCTATTTTGCGTTTCCTCCCCATATAGATTGAAATTAGTGTTTACTCCCATCGTTACATTTTCCATCCAACTTACAGTTAGATGAGTCAGCTGGAGTACATACGTGGCAAAACTATCGCGTGTCAAATAAAATTCCCTAAATACCCTCATCTTTTCCGCTGAGATAAACCATCCCATTAACATCAGTTCTTCCTCAATGTTCAAACCCTAATTTCCAAATCCATAAAAATCCATTTCTCCCTTAGCAGCAACCAACATAACTACAAACCCATCGAACTACCACCAACAGTTCTCAAATCTCTTTCATGAATGATTCTCTTCAATTCTTCAACAAAATTCCAGAACCCTAGTTTCAATTTTTTCTCACGTACAGCTTCAAATCTCATCAAAACTACCACCATATCGGTGAAAAAATCTGAGGCATGGTCAAGAACCCAAACCAACATAAAACTCAATCTCAACAACCCATTTCAACCTCCTCATCTCATTATCAACGACTACCAACATAATCCATCAATTCTTCACTATCTTCAATGGTAGAACTGATAGCTTCTTTCTCCAATTTCTCGCTGGTTTCACATCTGAATTAGAATTCAAACACGACCCCAACACTAACTCACTGTCCATTATTCTAATTAAACCCTTGACAAGACCACCAGACATGTGTTTGATTTTACATGAAGTTGAAACGAATTAGAGTTTGGTGTTGAGATTGATTTGGGTATCTGGGTTTGATGGTTTTGTCTTGGGTTTGAGTCGAATTGGATATCGATAAATTTAATTTGGTGATCGACGAAATGATGATGTAGGGTTGGTAGAATACTGATCTGGTGATTTTGAGATGAATTAGATGAATTTAGAGAGTGGGTCTAGGTTTGATTGTTGTTGGTGCTCAGTTACAGATGAGATTTTGTTAGTTTGTTGAATTGGTTTGAAGCACAAAAATATATGAGGTTGGTGGAGATGAGATTGTGCTGCTTGGATGAATCGGGGATTCTGTTGGTGATTGTTGTAAAGGATTTGAATGTTGATTGAAGCCGTGACCGATGAGTTCAACACTGATTGAGGATTGATCGGAATTGTTCTGAACAGATATGGAATGGATTGAGGGGTGCAGATGAATTGTTGGAAATTGGAGTTTAGGTTTTGATTCAAAGGGCTCTTTTTTACAACCCTTCTTTGATTTCTCAATTTAAATGACGACCACCGATCACAAGGTTTGATTATCTATTCTTTTTCCTCCGGCTTCTGTAGAACTGACAGTAAAGAAACATATTCTAGCAAGTGAGGGTAGTTCAGACATCTTTTAAAAATGTTTTTGTTTATACCACATGTGCACTGCTGCTGAGTCATCTAACTAGGCAATGGACATAATACCTAACGATGGGAGGAAACACTAATTTCAATTTATTTGGGGAGGAAATGCTAATTAGCGATCTTGGGAGGGGAGGAAACGCAAAATAGCCCATATTTTATTATTTGTATCCTGATCTTTTTGATTATACTCCATGCACACTTGATTGATTGGGATGCGACAAGCTTGTTTATCTTGATAGACTATTTATAGATTGTTGTATAGATTGACGATTTATCACTTGGTGGTTCTCTTCAGTATCCGAATTTGATGGATTGTGAACTAAGGTTTGCTTATTTCGATAATATTAATCTTGGTCGATTTAAACTGATACAAAGGAGTTTATATTGATTAAATGTAAGAACCTTTGTAACTCAACTTATCTCTGACTAACTTGTTGATCTGGGATATTGATAGAGAGGTTACTTAAACAAATTAGTTGATGCGGATGAGCAAGTTATAGCACGCGCGCTAAATTATTTGGAAGTTAAGGACCCGAGTGTGGTAATTTAGCTCAAGAGGAGTCCATTTTGATGGGAAACAGGCCAAAGATCAAGACATGTCGATCTATAGATCCACATGGTCAACAGAATTTAGTCAAATTCCATTGTGTAGGGCTTCAAAAGGTTATTTTTGCTTAGGGTTTTGTTTTCTTAATAACTTTTTCGTTAGGAGTCTGTTTGGGACGTTGTTTGTGGCATATAGTTTTATTTAGCGAATATTTTCATTATTTTAGATAAACTAAACTTTGCCAAAAATAGAAAATTAGGGTTTGAGTCGGTTTTGGGTTGCTTTCATCCTTTCTCGTTGCACAAGTTAGGGTTTTTCCCAAGTCTATTAAGACTCTGCAAAGTTATTATTCTAAGAAGTTGATTTGATTAATAACATTATTTTTATTGAAATTTTTCAAGTTTATTTCAGATCTTTATTTATAGTAGGGAAATCGAGGTCTAAATAATCATCTTTGTTCATAGTCGTTATTCCTAGGAATAATTCGAGGTCTAAACAGATTATCCCTTTTCTTTCTTTTCAATAATATTTGTTGCACTAGCTAGTACCAGCGCAAAGCCGATTCTAGGTTTTATAAGATGCCACCAAGATTAAAAATCTTTTGTAATCGAGGTCGAAGAGGAGCTCCAGAAGATTTTAATGCACTAAGAGAACAAATAATGATAGATATCGAAGGTATGTTAGTTCGACGTAACATTGATGGTGTTTTTGATGATGTTCCTGAAGATGATGAACCTACTGATGGAGTTGTTCCTGGAGATCAAGGAGTAAACTTTATGGAGAGACGAAGTTTCCTTACTCCGCGTCAAAAAGATAGAGACATATTTTTTTTCCTACGGTCGAGAGTAAGATAGTTGTTGATTAGTATGATACACAAATAGTTTCTCATGTCTGCCATAATAAGAGAGAATTTGTTGAATCAACTTATGGAGATCCATTTTGGGTTTCCATGACGCCTCATGCTTCAATGCGGTATATTGATTATTTTTTTGTGACATCAATTCATTGTTGGAAGATTTCTATTAACAAGTTACATGTATAGAACATGATACCGGCAAGATTCAAGAACGAATCTTCTCCTACACTGGTAGAATGATGGAGGGAGATTCATGGAAACTAAATATATTATTTTATTATTTTTATTTTATTAATGGTAATTTTTAGTAAAAAATAACGAATTTTCGGATTTATTATTTAGGGTAATTTTAGAATAGTAGAAGTTTATTTTAAGAGTTTTAATAAGTTAGGAAAATTTCCTAAAGGTAGTATATACCTTGGGAAACAAGTTTTTTATATTTTTATTAAGTTTATGGTTTGTTTAGTGGGAGTTATCTATATAAAGAGCTCCGAAAACGAAACTTACGGGACTCTTTTGATTATTGAAATTACGTTGTTATTGTTAAACTTGATTCTTTATTTTGATTTTTATTTATATTCTGGTTCATCCTGAGGTCTAAATAATCATCTAATCCCATAGTTGTGATTTCTTGGAATCACGAGGTTTGGATCATTCGTTCATAGTCGTTATTCGTAAGAATAACTTGAGGTCTGAACAATTCTATCTTTTTTTCTACTCAATTATCAGTTACTTATCAATTTTGATCTTGTTTCGATAATCTTATCATCTTTTTCACACTTCCAAACTGCATGATTAGTCTTCTACTATTTCAGAATACGATCCAAAGGAGTTGAGCTGACTATATTACGAACCCTATCAACAATAAAAAATGTCTTCCTCCTAACTTGAATCATTTCAAGTTAAACTTTGATGCTTCTTGGATTAATGAAAAAGCAATTGCAGGTTATGTACTAATCTTTTGCTCTGCATTAGGTGCAACTGTCCAAGCTGGATCTGGGACCATATGTTCCTCCAGCATTAAAGAGGAAAAATCTTTATCTTTTCTTAAAGAATCAAAGTGGGCAGCAATCATGGACTGTAAATGTTTCTGGATCGAGGGATATTGCGAAGGAGTTTTAGATTACGCTTAAACCCACTCAAACACTATTCATTGGAGAAATCAGGTCATAGTAACTGAAGCTCAAAGGATACTGAAGTTTTGTGAATATTTCTTGGGTTTTATTTTCAGTCATAGGAGTAGCAATAAAGTCGCAGATGTGTTAGAAAAGCAGGCAAGAAACCAGGGCTACAACAATAAACAATGGAGACAAATGTCATCTTTCCTTTGCTTTGCTTCGATTTATGATGTTAGTTTTTTAGTTCCAAATGCAATTCCAATTCAATCTGAGGAGATCGCCATGTTAGAAGATTCTCATATTTTACTTCATACTTCTGAGATAAGGGAAGCCAACAGAGGAACCAGCCTCATGTAATCATTTGCATGTTTCAATATGTTAACTTTCAAAAAAAAAAAAAAAAACTGACTTGAACGCTAGAAATCTTCACAACGGGTGAAGCAACTTAAGATAATGGAATTTATCTTAGGATTCACGTGCGTAGACCAGGTTGGTAGTATGTAATGACTCGTCCCTCCATCGATAATGTTCCCATTTACCCACCGGAGTTATCCAACAGTGTAGGGTTTTAAACGGGCATCTCTGCGGTAATCCAGCAGCAACTTCCCGGGAGGTCACCCATCCATGGATTACTCCCACCCGAGCATGCTTAACTGCAGAGTGCTGGTGCATTAGTGCTGGTATGATCGATCGATCTGATACCAACTTTTATGACCCTGAATTTTGTATAATAATCCGCTCGTCCGCCCAAATTTTTGGACTGGTCATTACATATGGTATCAGAGCCGATGACTAGTCATCTTCCGAGGGTGAGAGACTACGCTTGATGGGTTGTGTCAGGTATTGGTTTCATAAGAGGTAGGAAACATCGAAGATCTGGGTTGCTTAAATATATTCGGAGCCAAGGAAGACCCAATTTTAATGTGGTAGTATTGTAATACCCCGACTCGGCAGGTGGGGTTCGCATTGGAATGATTTGTTTTTTTGTAATGCAGACAGTTGGCAATTCAAATTTGACGAAAGACGAGTTAAGCGTGCTCATCCAGGAGTAGTCACGGGATGGGTGACCTCTCGGGAAGCTATTGTCGGATAACCGTAGTAGTTCCATTAAGAATTCCACGTTATTGGATAACCGTAGTGGGTAATTAAGTGGGAACAATATCGGTGGAAGGACGTCTCATTACATAATATGGGCAGGGATAATGAGAAAACTGAGTAACTTATATTTAGTATACTTGGTCTCAACTATACGAAGTTGGTAGTAGTTTTTGTACAGTGGATTAATTTTGAGAGTATTAAAAACTGAACTAGGTCCCAGGATTTTTCTGCATTTACGGTTTCCTCGTCAACAAAATCTTGTATGTCAATAAATAAACCTAAGTTAAGTGTGTATTGGATTAATCAAGAAACTATTTTAGATATAAAGATAAGTTTATTAGTAGAAGACTAGAAGTTCATGGTTTTTTAAGTCAATAAACAAGTTAAGCCAGTAGTGGAGGTAATAGTCAATTAAGAATAGGCTTAACTAGATTTCTACCCGAACTTAATATTTAGAGCTTAATCCTAAATATTAGGCTTGAAATTTTATGTAAAATATGTTTTCAAGAAAATCTATCGTTGACTTTTGAAGGGACTTTAGCCTGGATACCTTAGCTTAATCCTAAATATTAGGGCTGAAATTTTATATAAAATATGTTTTCAAGAAAAACTTTATGGACTTTTGAAGGGAATTAGCCTAGGTAAGATGGACTCTAGTTCCGCCAGTGGATAAAATAATGATGTTGCTCATTCTCTAGCTAGGCTAGAAAGAAAAAACATAATTTTTATTTTATGATAGTTTCCTCCTGACATAGTAAACATGATAAGTCAGGATTACTTCATTGTAACCGGTTCCCTTTGTTAAGTGAAAAATTTATTTTGAATTGGAAAAAAAAAATCTTCAATATCAAAAAAAAATATTGGAATCTGGAAGCTAAATAGCATGTTTGGATGTACACTGAGAAGTAATTTTTCAACTTTCTAGAAGTTATAATATTATTTCAAAATGACTTGTAAGCAAGAAAAAAGTTTAGATTTTTGTGAATCAAAATATTTTTGCTTCTGACTTTTGAAATTGATTTTAGCTTTCATACAAGAAAAAATACTTTTATTTCTGGTATCCAAACATCCTTAAGGATAACAAAATTCCATAATTTGCATGATTGCTAAAGGGGGATACCACTATTAGTAGGTGGATACCGTTTGAATGATCTGACGGCCAGGAATGTTTTTATCTTTTTTTCTTACATCGAATGATATCCTCTGGAAGATTTGGCATCAGCCTTTAGAAATCGTGATAATCTCGAGGGTGCTAAATATAAATGAAAATCCTTGACTTCATAGCGCGTAGAATAGTACTAGTACATAATATACTTTAAGAGCAACGCTCTTGAGTCAACCAAAAGAAATATCGTCAAACAAATACTAACAAGAATATACCGTATCTTTCATGTTGTTTTGTTTGTTTTGCAGGTTAATCAGTATCTTTGTTTCTCTCATTCTTGACAACTTTTTGTACGTCTCAACAGTTTCCGTTGGGTTTTGGTAGATCTGAACTCGTCATCACCACAAGATCGTAATGGAATCAAATACCTCTCAGTCCTCAAACCCTGAATATGAAGATATATCCAATCGAATGGCTTCCCTATTGCATACACAAGAAGAAGAACATGAAGTTCCTGACGATCTGATTGAAGCCAGGAATGAACTCAAATATTCTCTTGTCATTACCACTATTACAAGAAGATAATATGGTCTAAACATACTATATAATATGCTCCAAAGATCATGGTGACTCTCAGGTAACATAGAAATCTCAAGTTTTACTAAATCTATTTACCTTGTTCATTTTGAACTGGGTTGTGACTACAACACAGTTATCACCAGATCTCCATGGGGCTTAAATGAAGATCTTCTACTCCAAGAGATATGTGATCCTGACAAGCTTCCTGAAGAATATGAATTCAAGTATGCGGACTTTATTGTTCAAGTTCATGGTCTACCAATGAGTTCTCAAACAATAAAAATGGTTGAATTCATCGCAAGGAAGATTGGTGTCCCTTACCCTATAAGTCCTTCAGAGCAAGCTAAACGGGGGAGTTTCTCAAGAGTCAGAGTTACAATTGATGTTACAGAGCCCATCAGACAAGAACTGGTTTTTACTCTACCGTCAAAGAAAAAGTGCAAGGCCAAGCTGAGATATGAAAGGTTACCTAAAGTTTGTTTTTTCTGTGGAATATTTGGACACATCATGAAACATTTCCCAGACCTGTCCAGAGAATGTGAGAAATTTGGTTTCTTTTCTCCAGACACTTTCATGGAGAAAATGCAGGACATGAAGGTAGCTCGTCTTACTGAAGAAATTAATGCCAACTATGGGCCAAGAATTACATAGTATAACTATTCTTCGAGAAAGCAGCAAGAAACATCAAGAGGCATGCAGGAAGAAGATGACGTCAGAAGGAAGAACCTTAATTCTGCTTTTAGTCAAGATATTACCAATATTATCTCCACTTTTCACTCCCCAGAAAAAGATAGTCATGCACGAGATAATTCTGTTACCAAAAATAGCCATGCACGAGATAATTCTGTTATCCAAATTACAGCAAATCCTCAGCCAAACAAGGAAACCACAAAAAATCCTCCTACTATCCATCCTAGAAGGAATCAGTCTTCAGCTCATCAAGTCGTTAATACAAATCCTCATGCAGATACTGTTGGAGCAAAAAAATAAGTATCATTGAACCAACCTGAAACCCAACCCTCAAAACCCTTATCCACCCATGAGGTAAACACCCAGCAACCCATATATACCCAACCACCAAATCCAAACCCAATCTCCACCACCCAGACCACAACAACTAATCTGGGAAGCACCACCACCAACAAGAACCCCCCTCCACCCAAAAATCATTACCATAACCACACCAATACCCCCACCAGAAAACCCCCAAAAAAAAAACTATCACCACCACACCTCTAATTATCTCAGAGAAACCCACCAAAAAAAACATGAGACAGTGGAAACGGTTTGCTATAAACCTTCAAGAGAATGAAGAACCTGATAACCTTCTTCACATTGGCAGTAAAAGATAGTCCGAGCCGATGGACTGCGACCCCCCCTTTCAAGCAACATTACATCAATACTGAAGTGGTTGTGGCGACTTTCCCCAAAAAGTCGCAAGGCCAATGTTAATACAATCTTGGAACTGTCATGGTCTAGGGAACGAGACGACATTTCTGGCCTTAAACTCGTTCCTGAGAAGTTCTAATCCAGAAATTTTGTTTTTGTCTGAAACAAGGCTCAATGAAGCAAATAGTATAAAACTCTGTAGTTCTCTCAACTTTAGACACTTTGAATATATAGCAGCAAATAGAACAAGAGTGGTTTAGCAATTTTGTGAAAAGAATCGGTGGACCTATCCATTATCTCAAAGTCCCACAACAATATTCATTGTAGCATTGCAGCAAGATTGTCCATTCTTAAATGTGATCTCTTATGTGTTTATGGCCCTCCGGCACACCCCCAAAAAGATACTTTCTGGAGACATATGAATAACACCGTCTCTGGCATTGAAGGTGCTTGGTGTATGATAGGTGATTTAAATGCTCTCATGTATCAATATGAGAAGCATGGAAGCTCTACTACTACAGATATCAGCTGCAATGAGTTTCGCAACATGATCAGAGAAAGAGATATCCCGGATTTAGGATATGCTGGACCGGCTTTCACTTGGTCAAATAATGCCTTACAGAATACCCTAATTTTCGAAAAACTGGATAGAGCTATTTGAAACTCTGAGTGGAGAGTTCTTTTTCCTGATGCTGCCATTCTCCATCTACCAAGAATAGAAAGTGATCACGCTCCCATCATTCTTAACACAATGAGAAGACCCACAAAAAGAAAACCAAACTACAAGTTTGAATTTTATCGTACTGATCATCCAGAGTTCAAGGAGGTAATGCAAACTAAATGGGAAAGTGCTGCTGGAATTACAATGACAAAGCTGGGGTCACTTGTTCAAGGCTTATGGAAATGGAGCATAAAGACTTTCGGAGACACGAGAAGGGAGATAGAATGTGAGAAACAAAAGCTGATTGACTTGCAAACTTCAGCACACTCGGGAGACACTAGAGAGGAAGAAAGAGCCATCAGCAACAACATTATCAACCTTGAAAGGAGAGACAGGATGTTTTGGCAACAAAGAAACAAATCTAAATGGATTTAATCAATTGATAAAAACACCCAGGTATTTCATGTTTCTGTTATTCATAGAAGAAGCAGAAACAAAATTTTTGCTTTGAAAAATAACGATGGAGAGTGGATTTCTGACCATGACCAAATCAGAGATACTCTTATTAACCACTTCCAATATATGTTTTCCAATGATGCCAATGTAAACTCTTCCATGAATCTAGAAAACTCTAATATGATCAGTCAAGATGATTGCAGGTACCTAAGCTCCATTCCTACTGCTGAAGAGGTTTTCAAGGTGATAAAGAAAATGGGCTCTTTAAAGTCTTCAGGTCCATATGGTTACCCAGCTCTCTTCTATAGAAAGTGTTGGGAATTTTTTGGTGAAGAAGTGGTCCAACTGATTCAAGACTGCGTCAGATACTCTTCTATTCCTCCTGGTCTGAACCATACTTATCTGGTACTGATCCCAAAGAAGAAGCATGTTGAGACTGAAATTAACTACATACCTATAGCATTATGAAATGTGCTCTACAAAGTTGTCACCAAAATCATTAAAAATAGGCTAAGTCCTTTCTTAGATAGCCTAATTGATAAAACTCAATCTGCTTTTGTGCCAGGGAGATTGATTATAGACAACATAGTGGTTGCCAAAGAAATTTTTCATTCCATGCAGCATGCTAATACAACTGAAGGCTCTTTTGCTCTAAATTGGATATGAGTAAAGCATATGATAGGGTTGATTGGGGGTTCTTGAGTCAAGATCTCATTAACATTGGCATCAATGACAGAGCCCATGCTCTCATAATGAGCTGTGTTAAAACTGCTTCTTTTCCAATCCTCTTGAATGGACAACTTGAAGGTTTTTTCATGGGTGGGGAGGTATAAGGCAAGGTTGTCCATTATCTCCATATTTGTTCATCATTTGTGTTCATTATCTATCTGGTATTATAAACAAAATGGAAGATGAAGGCCTATATAGTGGTTATAAGATCAACAGATGGGATCCAAGTGTGACTCACATCATGTTTGCTGATGATGTCATGTTGTTTGGCAACATAGACACAAAAACAATCTCAGCCATCTCATCATTTCTTCAACAATACTACAACATGTCAGGTCAACTGATTAACTATGCCAAATCTTCTATATGTTTCAGCAAAAGTGTACAGGAAATCTATGCAGATGAAATCATCAAGGACCTGGGAGTTAAAAAAATGGGGAAGGAAGAGAAGTATCTAGGAGTAAAAAATTCTTCAGCAAGGAAATAGAGTCTCCAATTTCAACTTTCTTATAGAAAAATTTGATGAATCTTTAACAAGATGGAGAATAAATACCCTCACTTATGCAGGGAGAACTGTGTTAATTCAGTCAGTTCTTGCTCTAATCCCTATCTTCTACATGGAAACTACAAAGATCCCTAAAACTGTCCTAAACAAGTTAACTCAAATTATAAGGGATTTCTGGTGGGGACATGATAGAGACAAGAGAAAAATGCATTACCTGAAATGGGAATGGTTCAATATATTAAAAGAAAAATGAGGTTTAGGTCTAAGGTCCTTGTCTGATCTTAAAAATGCCTTCACTGCTAAATTATCTTGGAAATTTCTTCATGATCAAGAGTCGTTATGGGTCAAAATCTTAACAACTAAATGTTTAAGAGGGCGCTTTTTCTAGGAGGCAAAAAAACCAAACAGTTGCTCTACCACATGGAGTGCAATGCTGGATAGCATAAGTGAACTCAAGAAAGGATGCCTCTGGCTTGTAGGTATTGGTCGTTCCATAAATATTTTTTCTGATCCTTGGGTACCATCTGTAACTGGTCCGATTCCTACAAGGAATGAAGCAAGTTCAATGGAAATTTCAAAATTCCATCAGCTGTTGGACAATACTACAGGATGGTGGGATATGAGCTTGCTGACACAAACCTTAGATGATATTTCTTGCAGTCAAATTCAGAAAATCTCCACCAACATGGTTAAGGAGGACAAAATCATCTGAATATTAACCAACCACGGAGATTTTACTCCTCAATCGTTCCAGGAAATGCTTGAAAAACAACAAGGTGAATCATCTCAACTAAGGGAACAAAATTTTCCATGGAAAAAATTTTGGGCAGTCAAGAGAGTTGCGCCGAAAATAAAATTCTTTTTGTGGAGTGCATTACATAATGGGGTCGGAATCTCTGATCTCTCAGCGAATAGGTAGACATATTGAAGGAGCCTCAACCACTTGCAACATCTGTAATTCTGAGGATGAAACTTTGGGCCATCTACTGATTCATTGCAACTTTACTCAGGCAGTATGGTTTGCCTCACCGTTTGGCTTTCGTATCCAAGGTAACCCTAACATGACTGTCTCAAACCTAATTGAAACCTGGCTATCACAGAATGATAATGAATGGTCTGCAGCGATGGGTATGGTAATCTGTTAGGCCATATGGAAAGTCAGTAATGCTAAAGTCTTCGAGAACAAAACTCCAACAGTACAAAGTGCTCATATTACTGGCACAATTTATATTACAACTTCATTGAAGAAGCTGGATTTGCGGCAGTTGAAGCTAATTCCAGAACCAATGTGAAGCAGGTACTTTAACTTGGGAGCCGCCTTCATATCCATACATCAAATTAATGTTGATGCAGCATGAAAAGATGGCTTATACGCCTGTGCGGCAGTCGTTAAAGACTGCAATGGTTCTTGTCTGGGTGTAGGAACCAGAACTGGTAAATCTGATACAGTTCTTTATGCAGAAGCAGATGGATTCAAGCTAGCTACAGAACTGGACATCAAATGGAATTTAGGCTCTATCATCATAGAAAGGGACAACTAGTTGTGGTGAAGTACTTAACTGGAGATCTGAAAAATACTCCTTGGAGAATTTGGAGGATAAAGGAGGTCATTATCAACAGTATGACTACTCTCAACAGCTCTAATGCTTATAAGTTTGTGCCCAAATCAGCTAATGTTGCTGCTCATAATTTGGCCATTTTTTCTCTAGCTCATCAAGTCCAAGGTTGCTGGACTAGCTCCGAAATTCCGACTAATATTGTAATGTCTGTGAACAATATTTAGTCCTTGTTCTTCTATTTTGATACAAAAAAAAAAAGAATATACCGTTTCTTAATCAACAATCAATAGATAATGACTTATCATACTATACCCATACAGGTTGCGAAAGGCACACCAAGACAATGATTAATCACGGATAAATGAGAAGCAATATAGAAGTCTGACTAACATATTCATTTCACAATGTGCTTCCTGTTACTTACGCTAGACGCGGTTCAGGTTCAGCATAGGAGTTATGATTTCGCTTGTTGCTATAAAAATTGAGCTAATTCTGCAAACTAAATGCTTATTGCTTGAGATATTGCCGTGTGAACGGGGTACATGTCTGTGAATACTTTGTCTTTCAGTATGACAATGTAACTGTCACGAACAGACACGTATGTCTATAGATGCATATTTTCACGCTATGTTCGGTCGACCTCATTCAGCCAACGGTCATGAGTCCAGCCAAGCTAAATTATTAAGAAAATGTCGAAGAAGCTTGTCTGGCGGATTGAATATAGCTTGAATTTAAGGTTGAAAGAGACATGAAAACCAAATTCCAAAATAGTGGTGGAACATCATTTTAGAGTAAAAACGAAGACGTGTACTCTGTAGAGTACGTACGGAATCCATTGGAGTGCCATTTTTGACGATTTTTCTGTTTCTGAATAGTAGATGTTACCATTGCGTGATTAAAGACATGGATATTGGCATGGGACATTGCTAGTTATGAAGCTTATGACTCAAAATTGGATGGTTGTTTCTTTTACGTGGCCAACTAAAAGTGAAGTGATTGTTCGTTCCGTACTCTCATGACCTAATTAGGTAATAGTTGTTGACACATTATCTTTAAGTTTAAAATCTCCAAGTCCGTAGAACATTGCTGGTACGGAAGTCTTTTTGCTAGATTAGACCGAGTGAATAGATTAAATGCCATTCATATTCAGATGATTAGTTGTCATGTTGCTAGATAAAGAAAATGCCAGTTAATAAATAGGAATGCAGTTCTTTAGAAAACTATAAATCCAGTAGAGAAAATTATTTTATTTTATTTTATAGGATTCTCGAAATCCTCCATCGAAAATTGGTACCCATGTAATAGTGAGTACCACTAGTCTCCAAGTAGATACACGTCTATATGTCACGATTTAGCTTCGGCGCTGGTGACTGTCATCATCGGCATTTGAAAATTAATAACTTTGAATAAGACTTCGGGAAACATTTCAAATCAAAAGAATAAGAACGGATGAATAACCCGAGCAGCCTCACTTTCAAATGTGTGACGATGGATTCAACAAATCTAAAGTCTTTCCATACAACAACAAACACACTGACCATCTCACAAGTCATGTACAAACGACGATACACGTTGCAATTGGCCTAGTTTCTTAGGAAGAAGATGCATAAGGTCAGGCAAATTCGAATATTAGTCTTTAGAACTTTAGAAGTAACCTTTAGAAGCTAGTTGTGTCAATGCGAAATGCCGTACTAAAGGACAGAGAATATGTACGACTAAGTACACACCGCATTTTCTAAGCATCTAGAAGTTTCTAGACCACGGAGGCCAAGAAGTACTTTTTATGTAGAGCGAGATTCGACGGTGAGAGTAAGTAATTACATCACTTTATTTTATGATTACGTACATCTAGTAAAAATTGCTTGTTCAACCTTTTTCTTAATAATAAAAACTGGCTAAAAACTTCTATTTTTCTTTATTTTCTTATTTAGTTCGTGGGGTAAATCATACACCAAATTGGTTAGAAACACCAAAATCAATAATTCATGGGTGAAAAAGACATGTAAAATTTGATACTGTTTAAATGAACGAGAATGTAAAAATAACCAGGATGTAAACAGTTTCATCCTAACCATTCTGAAATACTTTTTCTTATTTTTAATTTACATCAGGATGCATCCAGTTTCATCCTCACTCTTTTTTAAGTTTAAGCCAGGATAAATCTAATTTAATTCTTGCTATTTTTTTGATGTCCATTTCACTCATACTAATTTTTAATCGTCTATTAGAATCATGGTTTAAAAATATTTGGATAAATGACTCATTTTCTGTAAATCATGCCAGTACCACTAGACCAAATGCCATGTTTATCATGAAAATGAAATAATATCCGGTTTTCAAATTATGGACACGAAAGAACCAAATACAGTCACTAAAAGTCAACCCATATGAGAAGAATCAAAGGGTAAGTCATGAAATCATACATATATGCGGCCAAATTTAATAATCTATATTAACTTTTGTAGTACGGCAACATGGAGCCCATGAACTATCCAATTTCAAACTAACTTTGTCGATTATGAATGGAGTCATATATATATATATATATATATATCAATTGCAGGCATGAAATTTCAAAAGAAGTAGGAGACAATTGATTAGATGAGGTTGTAGATGTCCCAAAAAAAATCTTTTATTTTTTAGCCATTTCATTAATTAAGGCTCCAACCATGGGGGCGAAGTCCATTTGTATTTTTGTCCCCTAACTTAGGGCTTAGATAAGTTTTAACTTGGAAGGCATTACATAGACTAGGATCAATAGTTTGCGGCTAATATCAGAGTGTATAAACGTTGGCGGAGCCGAGCATGCACTGGGGTGCTGATCATATTTAGTTGGTTGGAATTGAGGCTACATTCTTACTTCAAAGCTTGGCTTTGGGGAATTTGAATCAAGTATGCAGGGAAGGATGATCCAAATTCCAAGCTAAAGGCTAGCACGTTGATAAAAACAAATTGTTTGCAAGTTGAACACAATCAAATTTATGTATACCCCTTTAAAAAACACAAAATTGATTAAAAAGACCAAAATCAATAATTTCTGGGTGAAAAAAACATCTAGATTTTGATACTGTTTAAATAGACAAAAATGTAAAAATAGCCAGGATGTAAACAGTTTCATCATGCCCATTTCAAATACTTTTTCTTATTTTTAATTTACTCAGGATGCATGCAGTTTTATCTTCGCTATTTTTTAAGTTTAAGCCAGGATGAATCCAGTTTCACTTTGCTACTTTTTTTGTGTCCATTTCACTCATACTAATTTTTACTCGTCCATTAGAACCGTGTTTTAAAAATATTTGGATAAATGACTCATTTTCCGATCCGAATTTGCATCTTCTTCCTAAGAAACTAGGCCAATTGCTATGTCAGTCGTCGTTGTACATGATTCGTGAGACGGGCAGTGTGTTTGTTGTTGTATGGAAAGACTTTAGATTTGTTGAGTCCATCGTCACACTTTTGAAAGGGAGGCTGCTCGGGTTATTCATCCGTTCTTATTCTTTTGACTTGAAATGTTTCCCGAAGTCTCATTCAAAGTTATTAATTTTCAGATGCCGATGATGACGGTCACCAGCACCGAGGCTGACATATAGACGGGTATCTACTTGGAGACTTGGTGGTACTCTCACTGCAAACTTACATGTCAGTTTCATCACTATTGCATGGGTACCAATTTTCTATGGAGGATTACCAAATCCACTGGATTGCTGGTTTTCTGAAGAATTGACCCATTTATTAACTGGCATTTTCTTTATCTAGCAATATGACAACTAATTATCTGAAAATATGAACGGCATTTTCTATGAACGGCATTGTCTAATACCAGCGATGTTCTACGAACTTAGAGATTTTGAACTTAAGATAATGTGTCAAAACTATCACCTAATTTGGTCATGCCAACTATAAACTTAACTTTTATTTGGCCACGTAAAGGAAACAACCATCCAATTTTGAGTCATAAGCTTCATAACTAGCAATGTCCCATTCCAATATCCATGTCCTTAATCACGCAGTGGTAACATCTACTATTCAGAAATAGAAAAATCGTCAAAAATGGCCCTCAATGGATTCCGTACGTACTCTACAGAGTACACGTCTTCATTTTTGTTCTAAAATGATGTTCCACCGCTATTTTGGAATTTGGTTTTCATGTCTCTTTCAACCTTAAATTCAAGCTATATTCAATCCGCCAGACAAGCTTCTTGGACATTTTCTTAATAATTTTTCTTGGCTGGACTAATGATTGTTGACTGAACTGAATGAGGTCGACCGAACATAGCGGGAAATACGCATCTATAGAGACATGCGTGTCTGTTCGTGACAGTTACATTGTCATACTGAAAGACAAAGTATTCACAATCATCTACCCCGTTCACACGGCAATATCTCACGCAAGAAGTCTTTGGTTTGCAGAGTTAGCTCAATTTTTATAGCTACAAGTGAAAACATAACTCCCATGGTGAACTGCGTCTAGCGTATGTAACAGTAAGCACATTGTAAAGTGATTGCCTTTGTTGTAAATAATGCTCATATCAATAGTGTTCATCAAGCAACTGATGTAATCAGTATTCGGTTAAGTGTATATAAGGTACACTTTTGTTACAGAAGAGAAGTAGAAATTAGGAGAATGGAATGATATTATTTTATTATTAATTTTCAAGCGGAGCTTGTTTTCATTCAAGGTATTAGTAGTATTACAAATGACCGGCAACATCCATATATATATAACTCTCGACTAAGAACAAGTCGGTTGAAAGAAGTTTCATGAACCTGCTAGATGGTAGTACATAAACAGCCAAGGTAATCTTTAATTAAGCTTATCTATAAGCAATGTTTATCCTCATTTTGATCGGGTAAAACGGTGGGTCAGTCACCAGAACAATCTTTACACAATACTCTCCTTTGGATGACCACTGTTCTAATAAATATTGCACTGAAAACCTATTGGGACAAAATCCGATGCTTCATGAAAATCTTGTTAGAAATATCCAGCGGAAATAAAAACCGGTCGAAGGAAAGAAGTACATCACTAGTAGCTTCGAGACGATGCATATTTCCATGAAATTTTCTCTCTTCGTCAAAAGTTGTGTCAGGAAAAACCGCTTGGTACAAAACCCGAATACTTGAAACTCCAAATGAAGTTGATTTCTTCCATGAATTTTCTTTTTCTTTTGTCGAAAATGCGTCAGGAAAACCATTTAGGACAAAATCTGAGCTTTGACTGAAGGTGGTCGCCGCCACAAAATATTTACTTTAACAAAACTGCGCCAGGAAAACCACTTGAGACAAAACCTGAACGCCTGCGCTAGGAAAACCATATGGGACAAAACCTGAGCGCTTGTGCCAGGAAAACCACTTGGGAGAAAACCTAAGCACCCAATATTCATAATAATATCGACGTCAAAAGGGCATGTTGCCTCGTTAAAAACCTCGTCTGAAAAACCACGTGGGACAAAACCAGACCAAAGGAAAAAAGTATAACGGACGTCGCCCGATAATGGTGCTGAACACACATATGCTGCCTCGTTAAAACCTTGACAAGGAAAACCCAACTGGAAAAAACCTTGGCAAAGGAAAAAGAGTACAACGCGTTTAAGTCCAGCGAATGATTTAACGAGTTTACCCCCTGAAGCATGACTTCTTAAAGCGGATGGTGGTGTAAATATTATACATCTTTCAAGAAAACTGATTTACTATTCGCAGTTTATGGAGGATTGACTGCAGGTCTTGCGCCGTGTGCACCGTTAACAATGTACACCTCGCATTTAATCCTTCATCCATCACACACCAAATTCAGTTTTCCTCTTCAACTTCAGGCATAACAATGAAAGACTTTTTGTAAACTCATTTATACCGTAGAATCATATTTTAGCCTTTAACAATATAACCTGCAAATAAAATTTAGAAAAACAAGATAATGCATGCATTATATCCATGTATGGTATTTCTGGACCATAAATTCAACGTACGTATCAAATAGATCGATCACTTCCCTCTTTTAGAAATAACATAGTAATGGTGCTAATTTAGTAGCACAACAATATCATGAGTATAAAAATTGGATACTCTTGTCTATACAAACAGACTATGCTAGCATGAAATCGAACTTCAGGTCGAGCAAATGTTTCACTTTTCAATGAGATCTCATATTTTAGTTCAAGCGTGGATTTTAGTGCTACTAGAGGCTTTTTCAGAAGCCAAAAATAATATCATCGATCCATTCGGATTTTAACCTTATACCAAGAACATAAAACACATACAAGGATTGCTGACGAATTTCTCCTATGTAGTGATAATGACTTATTTCAAGCCTGACATAGTTCACAAAGTCAGGTGGCTGCCTGAGTCAGAAAATCGAATCCTTTAGGGATTCATTACAATCACTAGTCATAACAAGATGCAATATGAGTCCTTCAGGGACTACCACGCTAAAGTGCATCTATATTAGGAGAATGCTTTTCGTTTTACAAAATCAATCATGGGGGTTCAGCAGGAAAACCCTCAAATCGCACTTTACGCAATTCTTTTACTCTCTCTGCGGTTCATCTCAAACACCAACCTGTAATTTTCAGACCTCGCAATTTTACAGTGTGAGTCGGATCTGAACTTTTGCGTTTTTTCGAGAAATTGCATCCACTACCTTATTTTGAGGGGTTCAACACAATGTCAATGTTCCTCTGCAGAGGGGTACACAACCACTATTGTAAACAGTAATCGACAATTATATACGATTTAACACATTCTCCAGTGCATGCATATTCAAGAAAATTTTATAGACTGGTACCAGCTCTACTTCAGGGGGATTATCATCTCCTCATCTTCAATAAGGAATTTCAAACTTAGAGACTATGGATCATATTCTGATAGTCTCCACGAGCACTATCTGTAGTCTCTATTCAAGAGCACTACATATTAGAAAAGTGATTGGATTCTCTTTTAAGAGGCATATATGAGGCAGTTATTCAGGCCTCAAGCGTGTTTTAACACACGATTTGGTCATTACGAGATGCATGATTTAACCTGCTGTGACAACTTCTCGTGTCTGCATCCTCAAGCAAGTGACAAACAATATTTCCCCAGAGCTACTGCAGTTATTTGTTTTAATCATGAGTAATATCCAACACCTCAATTATATCCAATATTTTGGTGTCAGAAAACAAATGAGATGTTTCACGCCAATTCTAGTGGCAACCAAACTTTCTTTGATCAGGATAAAAACTTAATCAGATAACCTATTTAATTGTCCACATTTCTTACTGCAACCTTTAGGTGGTGTCTGTCATCTCCATGACTTCAAGGGAAAACCCTTAAATTTGTCGACATAATACGTGTTACTTTCAAGTGGCAGTATTTTTCCCCCTGGTTAAGGCGGGAAAATACTTCGCACCAACCACTTGTGGTGACTTGTCTCCCCCTGATTAAAATGGGAGAACTTTAAAGGTTATCAACCTTACTCTTGCCAAACTTCTGGTGGCGGGTTGTCATGCCAACTTCTGGTGGTATTTTGGTTTTCCTGATCATGAAGGAAACATTATTATCTCATTTCTGAAAACTATTGGTTCCATAATTTTGTCCAATTTTCAAAGACTATTCACCTCATGATATTTTGTTTTTGGGTGTTAATCAAACTGTACAAAAACATCCCAAAAACAGCTGCAGGCTCAACAAAAGATGATACAATTCACGTCGTTCCTTTTAAAGACTTACTTCTTCCCCCTAACGGCGGTAACACAGTCTCATATGGAATAAGACATTATCTGCTCAGGGTTTTAAATGTCTTATGAACTGAAACCAACATATATAATTAGGTGACACTATGGACCAAACACGTAAATTTAAAATGTCGGGTTGGTTCCCAAAACAATATTGATGGCAAACAGTTGGTCGAGCAATCAACTAAAGATGCTTAAACAAAGGACTCAACTATACCGATTAGAGTACGCACATGTGCAATTTTATGCTCGACATAATACCAACTAAGGCAAAGCATCAGAAGCCTGTGAATTTACCATCAAGTTAAATGGACTTAACTGGAAAGTCCAAAAATGGATACGCAACCACAAGACTTGCACAAACAGTTTCGCAAAATCTAACACTACGTGTTAATATAACAAGAGACCATCTAGTAGATGCGTCTATCAATACAAGAAAATGTTGAAATAATTGTCCATACTGCTGGGTGAATATGTCTTGCATATGACACCTTGAATACTTTCTAGGGATTAATGTTGGTGATTCAACAACGGGTTACCATAATGTTAATGTTAATGCAATTTGACAACTAATTGTCTCGGAGAACAACAACACAATTTACATCCCCATCTATTAGAAGCTTCAGGTTATGTAAAAGATGTTCATGAGCATTTTGAATCGTCTACTCATCTTGGTAGAAATTTTGATGTCCATATCAACCATGCCTGGGCATGAAAAATCAAGATCATGAAACTTATGGTTAATGACACTATGAGATTCTACGGATAAAATTTTCACATGGCACACCCAATAAAAGAGGGAGCCTCAAGCTTCTCTAAACGTGCTCCTGGCACAAAAACAAATGAAGTAACAAAATATTCCATAAAAATGCCCATTTATCATTTCAAGGTGGTAATACGAAATATTTTCAAGAATCAACGAATTCTTCAGGAATCCGGAATAATACTAGCCTTTATACCACCAGAATGATACACGCTTTTCCGAAGTCGTCTATCATATTAACCGAACCCGAAATGATATTTCGCATTTCTCAAACCTCCATGAGGCTTATAAAATGGTTTGAAAATATGTGATTATTGTTTGGAATAATAATAGAAGTTGCTCAAATTCTTTGAATTCTCGAATTCGGACATAATACTAAGGAATATGCTTAGCAAAATTAAACCTAGTCAAACAAGAAAGATTGACAAGAAAATTTAGTCAATTATTAGTTGCTGATACAAAACTTAAAATGTTGGGTACCCTATCATTTTGGCTAAATAAATAACTCACATTAACTTATGGTGCAATGCAAAGAGTACTAGAATGAGTCCATGCATCTTTATACTCTTTTTCTTTCTTTTTTTTTTTTTATTATGGAGATGCATGGACTCGTCCTAGTACCTTTGAAATGAGATCCCGTAGTGAATGAAATTCTTGTCGCGTAAATTATTTTTCAAACGGAAAATGGGTTATTTGTCCAAATATTTTTAAAACATGGTTCAAATGGAAGAGTAAAAATTATTATGGGTGAAATGGACACCAAAAAAATAGCAAGGATGAAACTGGATTCATCCTGACTTAAACTTAAAAAATAGCAAGGATGAAACTGGATGCATCCTGATATAAATTAAAAATAAAAAAATATTTAAAAATGGGTAGGATAAAACTGTTTACATCCTGGCTATTTTTACATTTTTCTCCATTTAAACAGTATCAAAATCTAAATGTTTTTTTATCCAGGAATTGTTGATTTTGACCTTTTTAACCAATTTTGTGAATTCGGATATTAATCTTTAGAACTTTACAAGCTAGTTGTGTCAAAGCTTCCATTTTCCTTTATATTCTTATTCAGTTCCTTGGGGCAAATCATACCACTAGAGTCCTAGACCAAATGCCATGTTTATTACGAAAATGAAATAATATGCAGTTACGGACACGACACCGAGATAACTAAATACAGTCAATAAAAGTCAAACCCATACTAGAAGAATCAAAGGGTAGATCATGAAACCATGCATTTGCAGCCAAATTTTGATAATCTATATAAACTTTTGTAGTACGGCAACATGGAGCCCATGAACTATCCAAGTTTCGAACTAACTTTGTCGATTATGAATGGAGTCATATATATATATATCAATTGAAGGCATGAAATTTCAAAAGAAGTAGGAGACAATTGATTAGATGAGGTTGTACATGTCCCAAAAAAATCTTAAGATGTCCCGAAAATAAATCTTTGGCAGACTTTTTTTTAGCCATTTCATTAATTAAGGCACCAATCATGGAGAGAAGAAAAAGTCCATTTGTATTTTTGTCCCCTAATTTTAGGGCGCCTAATAAGCCTTAACTCGAAAGGTGTTAGATAATAGAAAATTTTGATGTTTATTTCCTATTAAAACACCGTTTTTCTGTATATAGCTTTAGTTCAATTTGTTATATCGTGTAAGTCAAGTCAAGTCACGGCTAAGATTCCATGTATTGCAAGTATTGTAAACACTATACATATATATAAACGGGTTTTCACCTCAGGTCTCTCAAGCTGAGAAACCTAACTAAACTCATTGCCTATTTTGGTATCAGACATGCCGATCCAACTTCGACCTGTTTTCTAGGGTTTTTATTTTCTCTTTTACCTACCACTTCTTAACATATTCTTCTTCATCAGTCTACCGTAACTTCTCAATCCTCATCAACTTCTTCCTCAATAACTTCTTCCTCACCAACTTCTTCCTCAATAACTTCTACTTCTTCAACATCTTCTCTGTCATTCGATCATGTACCTTTTGAGCGCCTTCATGGTGCTGTTTCAGAAAAGCTGACAGGTCACAATTATCTGCTATGGAAAGCTCAATTCATCCCCTATCTGCAAGGTTATGACTTGGAGAAATATGTAGATGGTTCTCTTTCCAGTTCACCGGCTCTTGTCAATGACCTCCCAAACCCACAGTTTTTATCATGGAGACGTACTGATAAACTTCTACTTGGTTGGATCATGTCTTCTCTCACTGCTCCAATCCTAGCTAAGGTTAAGACGTGCGATACTTCGTTTGTTATATGGACCAAGATTGATGCTCTATTTGCTTCTAAAACTGATGCACATCTTATTCATCTCAAGGAGTCTCTTTCTTCTATCAAGAAAGGAAACTCAACCATGTCTGATTACATTCAATCGGTCAAAAATATTGTTGATGCTCTTGCTGCTAGTGGTATTGACGTTTCTGACAAAGAATTTCGGCATTATGTTGTTAAGGGACTTGATTCATCCTATGAATCAATAGTTAGTTCTTTAATCACTACGATGGGTGTCATTACGGCTGATGAATATGAATCCATGCTACTATCTATGATCTTCGTCTTGCTGCACAGAATCAGGTTTCTCTTTCACAACCTCTTGCTAATGTTGCCTCTCTCAATAGTTCTGCAGACACTCCTCTTACACGGGATGGAAAACCAGCTGTTGTTTGTCAAATATGCATTAAACCTTTTCATAATGCTAGATATTGTCGTAAAAGGTTGGATATGGTAACTTATCCTCCTCGTGACAAAAGATCACCGCCCAGGAATACTTCCAATAGGGGCAGACGGCCCTCTTCCAATGCTCCCGCAGCATATGCTGCTTCTCATCAATCTGTTTACGCTTATGATTGGCTTCCTGATAGTGGTGCGAAGAATCATATGACCAATGATCTCAGCAACTTACATACCCATTATGAGTAGAATGGACCTGATCGTATTCGAACTGTTGGAGGTTCTTCTTTGCCAATATCAAATACTGGTGATGGTATTCTTACAACTCCCACTCGTAAGTTTATTCTTCCCAATGTTCTTCATGTTCCACAACTCTCTAAAAATCTTCTCTCTGTCTCTAAATTTTGTCTTGACAATAATGTCTTCTTTGAATTCTATGACTCTTTTCCTTGTGAAGGATCTCCAAACTGGGGAGGTATTACTTCGAGGAATGCTTAATAAGGAGGGTCTCTACACTCTTCTTCCGGTTTCACCTATTTCTGCTCTTGTTGGTGAACGTACTTCTTTACAGACATGGCACTCTCGTTTAGGGCATCCGATGCTCAAAACTGTCAAAGCCATAGTTTCTAAGCACAGTTTACCTATTTCCGCTTCCAAATTTTCTATGTGTCAGTCTTGTTTAGCTAATAAAAGTCATAAACTTAGTTTTTCATCTAGTACTATGGTTTATGAACATCCTTTGGATCTTATTGTGTCAAATGTTTGGGGTCCTGCTCCACTTTTATCTAATGAAGGTTTTCGATATTATATTAATTTTGTTGATGCTTTTAGCCGTTTCACTTGGATTTATCCTATGTACACAAAAACTGACGTTATTGGTATCTTTGATGTCTTTTATCGTCAAGTACAAACTCTCTTTGGTTGAAAGATAAAAAATTTCCAAACTGACAACGGCACTGAATATAAGAAGCTCAACAAAATTCTACAACAAAATGGTAAGCAGCATCGTTTGACTTGTCCTCATACATCTTCTCAAAATGGTCTTGCAGAAAGACGACATCGACATATAGTTGAAACTGGCTTAAATCTTTTATCTATGGCATATGTTCCACCTTCTTTTTGGTACGATGCTTTTTCCACTGCTACCTTCCTTATGAACCGTGTTCCCTCAGCTCCTACAGGTGTTAAAACTCCATATGAATTGCTCTTTAATAAAGTCCCAGATTTCCTCTCTTTACGGACTTTTGGTTGCTTATGCTTTCCTCATCTTAGAGATTATAGATCTAATAAACTTGAACCACGATCATCTGCTTGTGTTTTTCTTGGATACTGTGCAACTCGTAAAGGTTACAAGTGTTTTCATATTTCTTCTGGTCGAGTTTATTGGTCCCGTCATGTTGTTTTCAACGAATCATCTTTTCCTTTTATAGGCCTCAACTCGTCGATACTACCATCTTCCCCATCTCCTTCACATGTAACCACTTCTTCTCTTTTCTTGCCCACCTCCAAAGCTGTGTCTTTTCCTCCTGTTTTAGATCTTTCTCCTGCCACAGTTTCTAGCATCTCTACTAATATGTTGCAGCTTCCCTCTGCTGCTCTTTTTCTTGAGTTTTTGGACCGCTTGCCGTCTCCAGCTGCTACTCCTATGTTGGCAGATGTTATTTCTGCACCTACTGCAACATTCTTCTTCAGATACGTCCATTGCGGTTGTACAACATTCTTCACTGCCTGCTACAGCTGACTCGCCTGCAGTTTTGGTTCCCTGGTCTATGGAATTCGAATAGTCTCATGAAGAAGCTCAACAATCCTCCCCTGAAGTACAGCGATTTGGTCATATCTACAGAAGACGATTATTGTCTCAGCCAGTTACTCCTTCTAAGGCCCACGTGTCTACTTCTATCCCTTTATCTGATGATGTTACTTCCCAGACGACAATTTCTGCTCAGCCTGTACCTGCCCAGCCGACAAGTTCTGTTGTTAGATCAAATCTGCCCATTTTTGAAGTTGTTCCGTCGAGTACCACAGCACCAATTTTCACGGAGCCAGCTACTGCACTTCGGGATTCGACTTCAGATTCCGCACCAGGGTTGTTATCGCATGCAGCTCATGCCTTACCTGCGAACCAATCTGTAAGTCAGGTTTCCACTACTGATGAACACTGTGACAGTTCCATCGAGTTGCTGTCGTCTGCATCTCAAGACGTCATTTCTATTCAGCCTGGAGTTGCTGCCAACCTTGGTTCTTCTGGTATTTCCAGTATTTCACCTGACTCTGTCCAAGCTTCTCGAATACCAACTAAAAATGCACATTCTATGGTTACAAGGGGAAAGGATGGTATTTTTAAATCGAAAGCTCTTTTAGCTTTGAAGTATGCCAATATTACTGATGCTTTCTTTGAGCCAACTTGTTATTCGCAGGCGAAAGAAGATCCCGACTGGCGCAAGTCTATGGATGATCAATATAATGCTCTCATTCTAAATGGCACGTGGTTTTATGTTCCACGTACTCTGAATATGAATGTTGTAGGGTGTAAATGGGTGTTTCGTGTCAAACGTCGTGCTGATGGCACTGTTGAACATCGTAAGTCTCGGTTAGTTGCTCAAGGATTTTATCAACGCGAACGACAAGACTATGGGGAAACTTTCAGTCCGGTTATAAAGCCTTGCACAATTCATGTTGTTATTACTTTGGCGCTTACGTCTGCTTGGTTTATTCGCCAGCTTGACATACAAAATGAGTTTCTAAATGGTTTTCTTATGGAGGAAGTCTATATGAAGCAACCTCCTGGATATTCTGATCCAAATTATCCTGATCATGTGTTTTTGACTGCATAAATCCTTGTACGGACTCAAGCAAGCACCGAGGGCGTGGTACACTCGTCTTAGTGTGTTTCTTCAACAACTTGGTTTTGCTACTTCTCGTGCAGATTCTTCTCTATTTATTTATCGTACATCTGCTTATGTCACTTACCCTCTTGTGTACGTTGATGATATTATCTTAACAAGCTCCTCTTCTACCTTTTTGCAACATCTTATTGATACTCTTCACAAGGAATTTGCACTCAAAAATCTTGGAGAATTGTCTCTTTTTCTTGGTGTTGAGGTTACGAGAACACCTACTGGTCTATTTCTTTCCCAGCGACGTTATATAGAGGACTTATTGGATCGTGCTAATATGCAAGGGGAAAAGCCTGTAAGTACTCCATTTACCACTTCTACTGAATTAAATCCACAAGGAGGAGTTCCTTTGAAAAATCCTACTGAATATCGGAGTTTAGTTGGAGTTCTTCAATACTTATTAATCACACGGCCTGAGCTTGCCATCTAGGTTAATAAAGTCTGTCAGTTCATGCAACATCCTACTGACAAGTATCTTATCATTGTCAAAAGAATTTTGCGCTACTTACAAGGTACTTCTTCTTTGGTCTTACTCTCCGTCCTTCTTCTGATTTGAAACTAAGTTTTCAAGCCTACACGGATGCTGACTGGACTGGTGATCAAACCGATAGACGTTCCACTAGTGGTTATTGTGTTTATTTGGGATCCAATCTTGTTTCTTGTAGTTCTAGAAAGCATAAAACTGTGTCTAAGTCGAGTACGGAGGCTGAGTATCGTGGTCTTGCCATTGCAACTGCTGATCTTATGTGGATTGAATCTTTGCTTAAAGAACTTCAAGTTCCAGTTTGCACTCCTCCTGTCTTATGGTGTGATAATCTTGGAGCTACCTATCTTACTATGAATCCGATTTTTCATGGTCGTACTAAACATATTGAAATTGATTATCACTTTGTTCGTGAAAGGGTTCAACTTGGTCAGCTGCTTGTTCGCTTTGTTTTTTCCAAAAATCGGGTTGCTGATGTCTTCACTAAACGCCTTTCACGAGATAGGTTCTCTTCTCTACGCTCTAAGCTTACTGTTTCTGATCACCCGCTTAGATCGAGGGAGGGTGTTAGATAATAGGAAATTTTGATATTTATTTCCTATTGAAATACCGTTTTCTCGTATATATCTTTAGTTCAATTTGTTATATCGTGTAAGCCAAGTCACGACTAAGATTCCCTGTATTGCAAGTATTGTAAACACTACACATATATACAAATGGGTTTTCACCTCAGGTCTCTCAAGTTGATAAACCTAACTAAACTCATTGCATGTTTGAAGGCATTACATATACAAGGATCAATAGTTTGCAGCTAATATCCCAGCGTATAGGCGGTGGCGGAGCCGAGCATGCGTTAGGGTGATGGTCATATTTAGTTGGAAATGAACTGTCAAACTGAGGCTATTTTCTTACTTCAAAGCTTAGCTTGGGAATTTGAGTCAAGCATGCATGCATGCAGGAAAAAGTGATCCAAATTCCAAGCTAATGGCTAGCACGTTGATGAAAATAAATTGTTTACGCGACAAGTATTTCATTCACTGCGTGATTTCATTTATAAGTATGTGATCGTATGGAGATGCATGGATTCGTCCTAGTACCCTTTGCATTGCACCATAAGTTAATTTGAGTTATTTATTGAGTGAAAACTGATAGGGTACCCAACATTTTAAGTTTTGTATCAGCAACTAAGACCAAGTAACTGAATTTTCTTTTTAATCTTCCTTGTTTGACTAGGTTTAATTTCACTAAGCATATTCCGTACTAGTAATATATCCGAATTCGAGAATCATATGAATTTGAGCAACTTCTTTTATTTTTTATATCATTTGGAGTATTTGTTTCTCTATGATTCACGCTAGATGTGAACTATATCTACACAAAATGGAATTACAGTGACCTCATTTAGTCAAGAATCAAGAGTCCAAACAAACCAAACTAAACACGTCGACGAAACTTGCTTGGAGGGATTGAACAAACTTGTTTATAGAGTTGAAAGAGACACAACACCAGAATATAAATTAATGGTAGACCATGAATGTTGAGAAGAAAACGAAGAAGACGTGTACTTTGCAACGTAAGTACGGAAGCCACTGGATTTTTGGGGCCGATTTTGGTGCTTTCAGATAGAAGAATAATTTTTTATATAAGTTTGTACTTAAGATAATATAGTAATGGTTGTTTGATGAGGGGTTCAAAATCTTGCTTTCACACTAGTGAATTTACCTAACATTCTAGAATTACCTAGCATTGTTGTTTGGGGAATTGTCAGCAGGTACATTGTAACTCCCATAAAAATTAACCATTGGTTGGGTATTGAGAGAACATGTAGAAAGATCGATAGCAGGTAAATCCCCCAATTTGGTAATTGGAGGACACAACTGAGCATAGTTAGGTTCAGTGGTGTCTTGTTCTTCAGGAATAACCTCAATACTTGCCAAACTAGAATTAGCTCTTGTACGTTTCCTCAAATCATCCCTGGGGTTAATCTTCATTTTGAGATTAACTAAAGCATCATGCTAAGTTGAATTAAGAGTTCCTTTAGTGATAATGGGGTTAATATTGGGGCAGCAGCAGTCTTGAACCTTCTTGAAGAGTTGGTAGTGTGAATCAGTCCACTAGGAGTTGGCTTGGAACCAGAAATAGTTGCTTCAACGGTAACATTTTGAGTAGTAACTTGTTTAAAAATGATTGGTAGACCATTGTCCAGCTGAGACGAATGTTGTTGAACAGGGCCAACATCAAAGATCTTCAAGGTAGAGGATCTGTTTACAAAGGGACCCATCTGAAAAGTGTTTGATAAACCTTTATGAGTAGTATTTTCCATTCTCTGATCCATATCCCTTGCTTTTCCTTTGTTTCATATTGTGATAGCAGGAGGTTCGATTTGAGTTTCGAGCACAGTCTCGGTTTGTTGCATAATGCTATTTGTCATAGCATTGGAGGAAGATTATACTTGCTTGTTTACCACTGGATGAGGCATCATTAATCTTGAGACAGCATGGAGAAAATACTTGCTGCTGGAAGCTTCAATTTCTTTAATTTTTTTCTGTTTCAATTTCCATGCTGGACAGTGTTGATCTTTATGGTCAAGAACATGACAAGAAGTGCAGAAATACCTTGGAACTTTGATGTGTCTACATTCAATCAAAAATGGTTGAGTTTCACCACTGGTAAAGCGAGGAATGTCTACTGGTAAAGCTTTTTGCACTGGGATTCTGAGATACGCCTTGACATTCTTCTTTAGAGAGTGTTTACCAAAAGTATTTTGAGCTTCAATGAGTTCGCCCATGCTGAGAGTAAGTTTCTGAAGATCCTCAAATTTTGTACATTCGTTTGGAATATTGCACAATATAAACCACATAATTTCTCCATCGAAATGGAGTTGATGGTTTGCATGCCATCCTTCAACTGGAACCACTTTTAACACCATTAAGTAACCGCAAACGAACCAAGGTTTATGAGAGTTTATTCTATTGAAATCCTCTTCTGATAAGAAATGAATAAGGACTTTGTTTCGCAGACCATTAAAGGTGGTGATAGTAGGATGTTGAGCTAAAGGCCAATTATTGCATATGTAGAAACGGATTGAGGATGTAGGAACCAGCGTTTCACAGCATAGATTTCCCGCCATACACCATTTCCAGTTACTATCAGATTCAGCTAGGACAACTTTTTTGTCTATGAACACTGGTTCAGCAAGTGTAGAAGGTAAGGTTAATTTTTCAGCCATTTGAGTAGACATGTTTTGAATATCTTGATCTAACTTTTGGTGGTTTTCTGAGGAATTTGAGAACTCCATCAGGTAAGAGAATTGAATATATATGAATATATGTTGGTTGCGATCAGTGTTACAGATAATTAATACAAAATATAGCTGAAGAGAAATGAATCTCTTGTCGGTACTATGGAGTTGATCACAAACAATAAGGATGTGGAGTAAGCAAGGGAATTTTATTTGTTTATAGTTTGAACCTTAAAAAGGGAATGAGAAAGTTGTTGACTAGAATTTGGATATATTCCAGGAGAAAATTGGTGTAAGGTAGTTGTAGTGATACTGCAAAGACTGTGTTGGGTAGAGGGTTCATCATAAGAGATGTCATTTTCGTATCCATGCTTTATGGACAACTTTAGATTTGGGGTGTTCACGTGAGTTTGATGATAAGAGTCCCAAGTAAGGACAAATCCCATAATACTTTGTATGTAAGCCTGGGGTGGAAGAGAATGGTATGTAAACTTGACGTAGTTTTGGGTTGGTGAATCATTAATGGGTTTGTCCTTTTTTAGACTGACGTAGGTATGATAGTACAAACTGTCAAAGGTAATAATGGTAGAAAGGGTAAATACTGGGAAATAAAGATGGGAATGGAGGGAAAGATTTTGTTGTGGTTCAGGGTTTTGAAAGGGTTGTTGTAGGTACATTGTAGGCATAATTTTGGTAGTGAAGCTAGTAACCCATGTGGCAGAGATACCCCGGACCGCAATGGTGCCTCTCAACTGATGTTGCATTCTTCTAATCTGCATAAAACATAAAATCTTAATTAGACCCCAAAAATGCATATCAATATTAGATGCCCTGCCAGATACTCCCTTAATAGCAGTTCCAAAGGAAGTAATGGCTAAAAGAAGAATTAGGTGTTGAAAATAGGGCTGAATAGGATAATTATGGTCTGCAGTGATTAAACCATACGCATGGTCTTGAAAGGGCGTGGTAAACAAAGCGACAAGACGCTTAACCAAACGCCTTAAATGGCAATGAATGGGCATTATAGGTTCTTTAAAAGGGGTTTTATGGAAGAGATTAGCAAATTCAGAACTTAAAAGTTTGGTTTTTTATCAGAAGAGGAAAGGATTATGGAGGGTTTTGTTAAACTAGAATATGGAAAATCAAGGTAATGAAGTTGCTTCCAACAATGGTGTTGCCAATAATCAGAATGATCCTCCACTTTCAATCCCCTTTGAACAAGCCAGAGATATTTTTCCTACTTTGAGTACCAATGAACTTCAGCAATTGAGAGATTACATTCAAGCAGAGATCGATCATCGCCATCATGGGGTAATTCGTCAGTAGGAAGAAGAAGAGCAGAGACGAAGAGAGGAAAAGGAAAAATATGATCGCAAGTTTTCTGCATGGAAGCCAAAGTTTTTTGCATATGATCAGAGGAAGGGAGAGGAATGGATAGAGAAACATTCAGGATATAAAGGATATGGGAGTGCAACAGACGAGGATTCTGAGGATTCAGAAGAAGGGATGGAGTATGATCTTGAGGAGGTGAACACCAGTGATCTGGACTCTGATGCTGCAGCGGATAAAGAAAGGATGAAGCAATATAATGACAGGAAATTGAAGGAGAGATTTGAGTTTGAACTGTTCAATCACAAGATTTATGCAAGGGATTGAGTATGATCTTGAGGAGGTGAACACCAGTGATCTGGACTCTGATGCTGCAGCGGATAAAGCAAGGATGGGGCAATATAATGACAGGAAATTGAAGGGGAGATTTGAGTTTGAACTGTTAAATCCCAAGATTTATACAAGGACAATGCGTGAGGGGGAGAGTAGCAGTGATAGTGAGGAGACCCTAGAGGATGAAACCGATGAGGATCATGATGGAAGTGATGTTGATGATGTTGAGAGTACATCATCGTCTGTCGACACATCTCCTGCGCCTTCTGAAAGTGCTGATGAATGGTTCCGAGAAGAGGAGGATTGGGATTCTGATGAAGATGACTATTAGTCGTCTCTTCACAAGTACTGGGATTAGTAAAATCTTCAATGTTTGAGAAGATTTTGAAGATGATCAACAAGTTTTTTGCACAAAGGTACTTCTAGTACTTCTTCTCGTTCCTCCTAAGTCTCCCACAGGTGGTGTTGACTTTAAGGTAGTGGTTTTTCTCTAGTTGGACAGTTTTTGCTTTCTTTTGTTGGTGCAGGTGATGTGAATAGGAAAAGATGTTGGAATTGGTATTTTAATAGATTTTTGTTGTGGTTTCAGACTATTATGATCTTGAAAAAGTCGAACTGTATTTTGGTGGTTAGAATCCAAGTGTTTAGTGAATAGTAAAGTATTTGTGTTGTTTTTGGTAACGATATGGTGCTTAGACTGAAATTTTTTATTTACAGAAGCACAGGTGATGTAATGGTCAGGGGCTTTGTTTAGGGTGTTCAACTGGGTGTTGATAGAGTTGTAATGAACTTTCTTGATGCCAGTTTTTTCTTGTGTAGAAGCAGTTGAATGAAAAAACTTAATGTTACTGGATAGGGTGTTTTTTGAATTTAATCTTGAGATTATATGTTTCCAAGTCTGGTGAATAGGATTGCAAATGCAAGAATCACAAACAATGAGCAAATAAAGAAGAATTGAGTGAAAGAAGATAGAAATCTGGTAAGTTTTGGAAGAAATTGTGGAAAACATTCAGGAGAAAAGAGAAAGAAAAATGCTGATGTCAGGATGACGGAGCAGAGCTGCAATGTGTTCAAAAAGAAAATGATACATGTGTGATGAAAATAAATTGTTTGCAAGTTACGCGACAAGTATTTCATTCGCTACGTGATTTCATTTATAAGTGTGTGATCGTATGGAGATGCATGGACTCGTCCTAGTACCCTTTGCATTGCACCATAAGTTGATTTGAGTTATTTATTGAGTGAAACCGATAGGGTACCCAACATTTTAAGTTTTGTATCAGCAACTAAGTAACTGAATTTTCTTGTCAATCTTTCTTGTTTGACTAGGTTTAAGTTTGCTAAGCATCACTACAAAATAAGTAGTTTCTAGGGACAGGCTGTTTTTTCAAAACCGTCCTTAAAGAGGATTATTTGGAACGCTCATGGAGTACTCGTCCCTATTAGTGATCAAATTTTTAAATTAAGGCAATAATATTAGTGATCGTCCCTAAAAGAAATGACGATCAAATAGTATTAGTGACGGTGGAACAGGGGACGGTCAGAAAAATATTACTAATATCTTCTTGGGGCGGATTTGGGCCTCTTTGGACGCTTTTTAGCCGTCACAAAAAGCCTTTTGTTTTGTAGTGCATATTCCGTACTAGTACTATGTCCGAATTCGAGAACCAGATGAATTTGAGCAACTTCTTTTATTTTTTATATCATTTGGAGTATTTGTTTCTCTATGATTCACACCAGCTGTGAAATATATCTACACGATATGCAATTACAATGACCTCATTCAGTCAAGAATCAAGAGTCCAAACAAACCAAACTAAACACGTCGAGGAAACTTGTTTGGAGGACTTGAACAAACTTGTTTATAGAATTGAAAGAGACACAACACCAGAATCCAAATTAATGGTAGACCATGAATGTTGAGAAGAAAACGAAGAAAGACGTGTACTTTGCAACGTACGTACGGAAGCCAATGGATTTTTGGGGCCGATTTTGGTGCATTACAGATAGAAGAATAATTTTCCATATAAGTTTGTATTTGAGCTAATATAGTAATGGTTGTTTGATAAGGGGTTCAAAAATCTTGCTTTCACACTAGTAAAATTATCTAACATTCTAGATATCGATTGATTTTCAAGTTTTTGTCATCGGTAACTGGTAACAATAATTTCTAGACTTAGCTAGTCGGCTGGACGTCCACGGCCCATGCAGCTAGACAAGTTTTAAACATGCATAATCCATGGTTAATGGCCCATGAATGCAATTTCGCCACGCTTATTTGGGATTTGGTGCAAGACCAGCTTTAATCTTCTGAATTGTAGCAACGTCTGTCTTGAACGACTTAGCAAGAATTTCATCCCCGATATCTGTGGTGAACACACTCGTAGGAACTGACACTGTTCTAGCATTTGCACTACCGAACGCAGATACAGCGGTGGCTGATCTTGTGTCATTCTTGTTGTATTGAAAATGAACAAGACCTTTGGGAAAAATAAACATGTCTCCAGGTTGGAGTGTTTGGGTAAAAAGCATGTTAGTGGTGTCAATGAAACCTACATCAAGGCTACCTTGAACGACAAAAAGGAGCTCGGCAGAGCGAGGATGGGTGTGAGCAGGGTTAACTGAACCGGCAGGGTAATCAAGAATAGCCATGGAAACACTTTGTCCATTCAAGGCAGGAAATTCTTTCATGCCAATTTTTGTCACCCTGAAGGTGGGAGGAGGACCAGATGCACACAAATTCCGTACTCCGGTAAACGTGAATGATGACCCATCAAGGGATGCATTTGCCGGGATAACAAAATCAGTGACGATATCAGGATCACCTGCTTGGGCTATTGGAGAGCTGAGAAAGCCAAGAACTAAGCAGATCATGACATACATAACAAAAGTTGAAGCCATAATTCAAGGTTGGTTATAAGTTGTGTGGAAATGGTGGTTTTTGCTGGAGCCTTTAATTTTGATTAGCTGCGTTTTATACGGCGAAAACGTTGGCCGGCTATGGATAAAGAGGTCATTAGATGGAAAACTCTAATGGTTAGCAATGTAGAATGCGTGAAGTAACTATCCATAACCTGATATAAAGCTACCAACCTAAAATTATGTATTGTTATTAATCATATAAGACATGCGCAAACACTGCATTAGTAAAAAATTGTCATCTAATAAGGAGGCTCCTAAATTGCATGAATGCTGCTGCTTTTACTTACTCCCGATTTGCACAATTTCTGCTGCATATACCACTCCAACTTGTAAAAACAATACAGTATAAGTTACTAGACCGACTTCCTCAATTTACCCCGACTCCATTATTTTAGCACCTTTTTCTCCCAATTGTTTCAACGATACAAAGGTGTTCTTGTGAGGGAATACCTGACGAAATCCTTCCTCGAAAACTGCAAGTGTTTTCGAGGTTGATGTTTTTGGATAGGAAATATTAAGATTGTTGGAAAACCCATATATGAAGGTACTATAACTTAAAATACCGCCACTCTGCGTTATATCTAATACTTCTCTATCGACAACTTTAAACTGTTTAGTCCAACCCAACGACGGGTGCTCCTCATGCTGTTGCATGTCATTTCTCTTTTTGTATAGCCATATGTCATGATGGGTTAGTACGTTATTTGAATCGTAATAGATCATTTCATAAAACAGAAAACCACCTAAAACCCCTATTGTATCAGACAAACATTTCTGGTAACCGTCTAGTGGCGCAGCAGGTGGTGGAAGTCGTTCACGAAAGTTTTCATCAGCCAAATCGTAGACCACAATCATACCTCTCCCAGCATACTCCCAATAAAGAGCTCCATTCACAAAGATACCTTGTTTGCTGTAAACAAAATTGGAACCTGTAGAATAAAACTTTCCAAGATTTCTCCACCCATTGCCACTACCAAGAGTATATATATACCAAGACCTCTACAAAGTCGAGTAACGTACACAACGCGACAACTTTGTACTCATTGGTCGAAGGAAGATAACCAAATCCAAATCCACAACCGAACAAGCTCAACGAATCGAAATCAGTCGTAGGTTCAGGAAGAATAACATACTCTTTTGTCACGGGGTTACAAATATAAAAACTACCTTTCCATGTTGCATCCAAACAATAAAAACAGATCAATCCATTAATAGAACCAATGAATTTATCACTATAACGGAGTTGTTAGATTCATCCTTCTAATTTTGTCAATCGGTGTCTTATGATTATGATCATTATATTCAAAATAGTAAAGTTGGCTATGCGTATCCAAGGCAAGAAAACTCAACTTACTAGAATCAATAGAAGGATTAAGACGATATGAGTGCATACGAGAGATGCTGAATGAGATTTCTCCATGTTTTGGATACCAACTTGCAATCTAGGACTGATTGGCTAGGTAAACGAGTTAAGATATCAAATATGATCTCTCCTGGGAGATTGTTATCCATCAATACCTTCTTTTCTTTTTTTAGGAAAGCAGGGTTTAGGGTTTAAAAATGGCGGAGTACTAATCTATTCGACTCTTTTACTTGGAGTTCAAGAAATTCAGTGTTTCCTAAAATAGGAAATCACTAGAGTATAACTGACTAGCTTTACATTTGATCTTATTTTCTTGCCTCATTGCACAAAACATGCGTTGTCCCGGTATCAAAACTATAGACGCACATTTTAATGACAACGTTAAATTTGGTTTCTTAGTTATCCCCAAAGTTTTCATGATTAGTTGTTTTGTGTACTTATTTGATTGTATTGGTGTAAAAATTTCAAGATGCACTCACCGCCGCATATTTCACATCTTGCATGTTGCAGGCCAAGAGGAAAAACTTGCAAGACCAAACCGGAAGAATTTTAATTGAAATTTCAGAATATATTTCATAGTAAAACAAGATAAAAATCCAATGATAAAGTAGATTGGGTTGACACTCGAACTTATTGCGTTGAAGAAAGTGAATAGCACACATGACCGGGACACAGTGACATGCATAATGTCCATATCATCGAAAGGAGAGGTTTAAGCTTTGGGATTGGGTGCAAGACCAGCTTTGATCTTTTGAATGGTAGCAACGTCTGTCTTGAACGACTCAGCAAGAATTGCATCATCGATACCTGTGGCGACCACACTCATGGGAACTGACACTGTTCCAGCATTTGCACTACCAAATGCAGAAACAGCAGTGGCTGGTTCTGTGGCATTCTTGTTGTATTGAAAATGAACAAGTCCTTTAGGAAAAATAAACATGTCTCCACTTTGAAGCGTTTGGGTAAAGAGCATGTTAGTGGTGTCAATGAAACCTACATCAAGGATACCATCAACGACAAAAAGGAGCTCGGCAGAGCGAGGATGGGTGTGAGGAGGGTTAACTGAACCGGCAGGGTAATCAAGAATAGCCATGGAAACACTTTGCCCATTCAAGGCAGGGAATTCTTTCATGCCAATTTTTGTCACCCTGAAGGTGGGTGGAGGATCAGATGCATACAAATTCCGTATTCCAGTGAATGTGAACGATGACCCATCAAGGGTTGCATTTACGGGGATAACAAAATCAGTGATGATATCAGGATCACCTGCGTGAGCTATCGGAGATCTGAGAAAGCCAAAAACTAAACAGATCATGACATACATAAAAAAAGTTGAAGCCATAGTTGATTGATATTCAAGGAATGAATGATAGTTACAAGTTGTATTGAAATGGTGGTTTTCACTGGAGCACTAAATTTCGGCCTTTATAGTGCAAAAACATTGGCCGGCTATGGATAAAGCTCTTTAGCTAGGTTTGTCTATCATTCCTGTTTTTTTGTTCCATGCAGTTGTTTGGACTGAGAATTCAAGAGAATCAGGCAGGTAACAAATATCTGTACGCACAGTGGACAAGATTAGTAATGGTAGCTGCAATGATAATAACGATGATGGTTATATTAAGCCGAAACAGCTCTGGACTCCTACAAGTCATTTTCAAGGTTTTTGTTTGATTTTTTATGACATACCAGGTAGACTTTTTGTATATGCGTACATTGGCCATCCATATAATGAAAGAAGACACGTAACTGTCGTTCTCAATTGCTAAAACTAAAACTTTAGAAAATCAAACATTTTACTTGGCAAAATTCTTATTTAGTTGTATGTAATTCAGAGAGAAAGAACAAAGTGATATGAAGATAAATGACACGGTAAATAAAAACCAATCGCATGATATAAAACAGTCTAACACTACGTAATCTACCCTGACTTCATTATTTCTGTATCTTCTTCTCCTAATTCTTCCAACGAAAGTAGAGTGTTCCTGTGAGGGAATACTCGACGAAAGCCTTCCCTGAAAAATGCAAGCGTTTTCGAGGTTGATGTTTTTGGATCATAAAGGTTGGGATTGTTAGAACTGTAAGTTAAAATCCCCCCACTCTTCGTAAAGTCTAAGATTTCTTCCGCAGGAAGTTTAAACTCTTTGGTCCAATCTTGCTGTTTCATGTTATAATCATCATTCTTCTTTTTATATAGCCATATGTCATGGGATGCTGGTGCGTCGTCTGAATCGGAATATCTCTGAAACAAAAACCCACCTAAAACCCCTATTTTATCAGCCTTCCGATAACCTCCTTGTGGCGAAGCAGGTGGTGGAGGTTGTACAAAAAATCTTTCCTTAGCAAAATAGAAGACAAAAATCTCCTTTTAATCGTGCACCCAATAAAGAGCTCCATTCACAAAGACACCTAGTCGTTGGTGAATACCACACTGACCTACATAAATAAACCTTCCAACACCTCTCCATCCATTGTTGCCACTACCAAGAGTGTATACCATAACCATAACCTCTATAGTGCTTAACTTACACAATGCGACAACTTTGTACTCATTGGTTGAAGGAAGGTAACCAAATCCAAAGCCTAATCCGTCGTAGGTTCGGGAAGAATAACGTACTCTTTTGTCATGGGGTTGCAAATGCAAAAACCATTTTTCCAACAATGAAGACAGATCAAACCATTAATAGAACCGATAAAAGTATCACTATTCCTAAATGGAGTTTTTAAATTCATCCTTATAATTTTAATAACGGGTGTCTTAGGATTCCGATCATTATATTCAATATAGTAAAGTTGTTGATTTGTAGCCAACGCAAGGAAACTTAACTTACATGAATCGACAGAATGATGGTTAAGCATAAAGAATCAAAGAAAAATGTACGTCGAATTAACATGTATTTGCTTGATAGACATTTGTACTCTGGCCTTATGTTGTTGCTGAACTATGGACTTCCATTCTACCGCGATAATTTACATGTCTCCGTCCACAGAAGAACATTGTTGTGCTAGCTCAAACATGGCCTGAAAATTTTCCCTGCTGTGATAATCTTGATGTTATGGTGTAAAAGAAAACAGGAAGTTGTCTTGAAAAGAAAGCAAGAAAAGTCATTTCTTGCTTAATTAGGGATCTAGGAAAAGAAGAAAGCAAATGTGAGTACGTTTAACGTATATTCTTCTTTCTTCTATTGGTCAGAATTTAGCAACCTAACTGACATAGTAAATCTCAAAATGACAGATGTACAAGAACTTGAATTTCCTCAATATATGCATGAACCGAAATATGGAACAAGAGAGTACAAATGACTAACTTTACATTTGATCTAATTTTCTTGCCTCATTGCACAAAACATGCATTGTTCCAGTATCAAAAATCTTGAAGCACATTCTAATGAGTTGTTTGGTGTACTTATACGATTGTTTTGGTAGGAAAATTTCGAGACATGTTGCAGGAAAAACGCACAATACCAACCAAACCAGATGAATATTGATTGAAAATTCATAATTTATTTCATAGTAAAACAAGAGACAAATCCAATGACAAAGTAATTAAAATGGGTACACTCAAACTTATTGCGCTAAAGGAAATTGAACAGCACACATGAACGGGACGTAGTGACACACAATGTCCTAGATCATTGAAAGGAGACGTTTAAGCTTTGGGATTGGGTGCAAGACCAGCTTTAATCTTTTGAATGGTAGTAACATCTGTCTTGAACGACTCAGCAAGAATTGCATCATCGATACCTGTGGCGAACACACTCATAGGAACTAACATTGTGTTAGATTAACTTCAACATAGAAGTCACTAACAAGCTGGTTAGGACAAGATTAGGAAATTGATGTAATCCTAAGGGAATTAGAAGTCATCTAGTTCTAAGAAAAGGAAAGACATGTAATAAGGTAATAGGACTAGGAAAAGGAATTCATAGTTCTATATATATATGATCACCAAAGTTGTGGTTGATTATATGAGCAAGATAAGAGCTTGTGTTTAGTTTTGAGAGATTTTCTAAACATCAATAAAGAGAGTTGTCTTTATATAAGCTAAGTTTCATCTTGCAGTTGCCATTAATTGGTATCAGAGCTTTGAGGTTTTGATAAAACTAAGATCATACGATTCAAAACTCGTCAACACCGAGCCATGGGAGACGAGAGCACCACCATGCGTGCAAAGGAGTTCACGCCACCATCAATACAAGTTCCAATCCTCAACGCCACAAACTACACAGTATAGGCCATGAGAATGAAGGTACTGATGAAAATCTACAAAGTTTGGGAAACAATTGATCCTGGTACATTGGACCCAAACAAAAACAATGTTGCCATTGTATTACTCTTTCAAGCAATACCAGAATGTCTTGTTCTACAAGTTGGTGAACAGGAAACTTCAAAGAAAATTTGGGATGCAATAAAGGCACGTAATCTCGGAGCTGATCGAGTTAAAGAAGCCCGTCTGCAAACCTTAATGTCTGAATTTGAAAGAGTGAAGATGAAAGACACTGTAGCCCTCTCATCCTGTGAAGCTGAGTTTATGGCCGCAACAGAAGCAGCTAAACAATCAATATGGCTTCAAGAATTATTGGGTGAAATCAAAGGAAGAGAACCTGAAAAAGTTCTCATCAAGATTGATAATAAGTCTACAATTGTACTCACTAAAAATCCAGTGTTTCATGGGAAGACGAAACACATTCACAAAAGGTATCATTTCATACGAGAATGTATCGAGAAGGAGATCATCAACGTTGAACACATACCAGGAACTGAGCAGAAAGCAGATATATTGACAAAGGCATTAGCTCGGATCAAGTTTGAAGAAATGAGGAAATTAATAGGAGTACAAGATTTTTCACAAGCACAGTTGAAGCTTAAAGGGCAGAATGTTGGATTAACTTCAACATAGAAGTCACTAACAAGCTGGTTAGGACAAGATTAGGAAATTGATGTAATCCTAAGGGAATTAGAAGTCATTTAGTTCTAAGAAAAGGAAAGACATGTAATAAGGTAATAGGACTAGGAAAAGGAATTCATAGTTCTATATGTATATGATCACCAAAGTTGTGGTTGATCATATGAGCAAGATTAGAGCTTGTGTTTAGTTTTGAGAGATTTTCTAAACATCAATAAAGAGAGTTGTCTTTATATAAGCTAAGTTTCATCACACTGTTCCAGCATTTGCACTACCGAATGCAGAAATAGGTGCGGCTGGTTCTGTGGCATTCTTGTTGTTTTGGAAATTAACAAGACCTTTGGGAAAAATAAACATGTCTCCAGGTTGGAGTGTTTGGGTAAAAAGCATGTTAGTGGTGTCAATGAAACCTACATCGAGGCTACCTTCAACGACAAAAAGGAGCTCGGCAGAGCGAGGGTGGGTGTGTGGAGGGTTAACTGAACCGGCAGGGTAATCAAAGAATAGCCATGGAAACACTTTGTCCATTCAAGGCAGGGAATTCTTTCATGCCAATTTTTATCACCCTGAAGGTTGGTGGGGGATCAGTTGCATACAAATTTTGTATCCCGGTGAACGTGAATGATGACCCATAAGGGTTGCATTTGCCGGGATTATAAAATCAGTGATGATATCTGGATCGCCTGCTTGGGCTATTGGAGAGCTGAGAAAGCCAAGAACTAAGGAGATCATGACATACATAACAAAAGTTGAAGCCATGGTTGATAGGTATTCAGGGAATGCTAGTAAAGAGTTGTATGGAAATGATGGTTTTTGCTTGAACGTTGATCAGTTGTATTTATAGCACGAGAACGCCAGCCGGCTGTTAGAGATTTTTTTAGGTTAGTCTGTCGTTCCTGTATTATTTGCTCCATGCGGTTGTATGGACTGAGGATTCAAGAGAATAAGGCAGGTAAACAATTATTAGTACTGCGGACAATGGAATTTTTCGATTAAGAAACTTGATTTGGAATTGAAGGAAGTTTATCACCAACAACTAGAAGTTCGATTTTGGTTTGTGTTTTTGTACTTTTACAGGTAAGAATGATGTTTCCTAGCAAGGACACGTCTTATTTGCCTTTTGCAATTAGTTTTTTGAAGCAATGACTTCAATCATTTCTAAAATTTTCTCCCTCCGCCGGTGTCGCAGACACATGACATTAAGACCTACTTGACTGACAACTTCTGTGGCCAGCGACCACGCGGTCTCATAGTCATAGCTACACCTACTCACACTGGCTCTGGTTATGGTCCCTATGGGTACACATTCCTACACATGCCCATTTCCAATAGATTCTTAGCAAATCGGTCAACGGCAAGCGATAAAAAATGTAAAGCCGCAAAATTTGTCAGCTTAGCAGGAAATCCCTGTCAGGCAATTCGTTTGCTAATTTGCAAACATTTAGGATTCAAAATGAGATAAACCAAAAACTTATCAAAAGCTATGACTTAAGAAATTCAAACATATTACTTCAAACAAAATTTTATAGGTGAATTGTCATATACGGGAAGAACATAGTCAACTGAAGATAACAGTGGAGTCAGGTTCCAAAACTAAACAAAATTAGGAGATTTGAGACAACACAAAATGCACTTCTACCACCTCCCACAACAGCTTGCAACACCAGTGCTCATTTGATCTTCTTCTTGGGCCTCAACTGCAATGAAAAAGAAATAAACAGATTCAATAAATAGTCCCATGTCCAGGCAAACCAAATATGTAACCTTAACTTTCATCATAAACAACTAAATTACCTGGTTGCTGTGACCACACTTCTTCTTTCTACAGTTCACGGCTCTTGGATGAAGGCGGGCATAGCATCTACAGGCAGTACAGTTAGGTTAGACAACCATAGGAAAGTAGCACAGCTGAATAAATTATAACATAAATAAATCCATGACAATGTAACCAAATCAAAAATCAAGACGACCATATTTTCCAACACAGAAGATGAAATTGCTAAATCTACCAGATGTGGGGAAATTGTGAATCTTCATTGTAAAGATAGATAGCATTCAGAATGAGTAGGAGGTTATTTATCCATTAATATAATTTAGTCGGATTAAAATACTTTTCATCATCACAACGCTTCAATTCATAACAAGATTCTTAAAGATAAATCAAAAAAGAAAAGAACAGAGAAAAACAAATCTGATTAAATTAAAAAAAATAATCACCATCATAGAAAGATTTTTTAGGCCAATTTATAAAACTAGAGACCCAAGTTCCACAAGTTTAACCTCTTTCATACCAAGAAATACAGTGCAAAGAAGTAAAGTTTCTAACTAACAAGAACCGTCAATGGATAGTACAAGCCTAGGTACTACTCAAATGCAGTGGTACACTTGCTTCCTCATATGAACTACAAGTGCAGAAGTGGGAAAATTGTGAATCTTCATTGTCGAGATAGCGTTCAGAATGAGTAGGAGGTTATTTATCCATTCATATAATTTAGTCGGATTAAAATAATTTTCATCATCACGACGCTTCAATCTCAATTCATAAGAAGATTCTTTAAGATGAATCAAAAAAAAAAAAAAAAAAGAACTATTAAGTGCAGAAGTGGGAAAAAATTGTGAATCTTCTTAGTAGAAATAGATAGCGTTCAGAATGAGTAGGAGGTTATTTATCCATTCATATAATTTAGTCGGCTTAAAATACTTTCATCATCACAACACTTCAATCTCAATTCATAAGATGTTTCTTAAAGATGAATCAAAACAGAAAAAACAAACCTGCTTAATTAAAAAAAATAAGAATCACCAGAACAAAAAGCTCTTAGGACAATAAAACTAGGATTCATGTTCCAAAGAAATATAGTGTCTAGTTTCTAACTAACAAGAACCATCAATGGGATAGCATGATACAAGCCTAAGTACTACTCAAATGCAGTCCTACACTTGCTTCCTCACACAAATAACAAGTGCATTGTGAATCTTCATTGTAGAGATAGATAGCGTTCAGAATGAGTAGGAGGTTATTTATCCATTCATATAATTTAGTCGGATCCAGAACTTTCATCATCACAACACTTATCTTCAAAAGAAGATTCTTTAAAATAAATCAAAAAAGGGAAGAAAAAAACAGTAAAACTTAAATCGATGAAATAAAAAATCACCAGAACAAAATGATTCTTAGGCCAAATTATGAGGTCCAACACGACAAAAATTCCAAAGGATTAGGCTCTTCCATACAGAGAGATACAATACAGAGAAATACAATACTAAAGAAGTACAATTTTCTAACTAACAAAAACTATCTATGGGACAACACAAAAAAAGTCTCGTTATTACTACTAAAATGCAGGCAAACTATCAATGATTCTTATGAACCAGAGGAAATCCTTCATACTAAATTTTTGACCAACACAACAGAAAAATTCATAGATCCATACACTTGCTGAGTAACCTTTAGTCTCCAACTACCCACACACACATGAACGAAAAAGCACACAACATGACATAAATCTGTACACACAATACCTCTAAGTGATAAAACTACTGAAAATAAATCAAATAAAAATCAATTGATAGTAAATATAAAAACAGTAGCCAACTTACTTCCTGCAAATCATCTTATCTTGATTGTATTTCCTAGCCAAAGCCATCAAAGAAGGCTCAATAATACCTCCACGAAGCCTCAAAACCAAATGAAGTGTAGATTCTGCCAACAAAATCATTCCAAAACCCCATAAATAACTCATCAAAATACATAACACAATGAAAATCAAAACAAAAAACAAGTGAAACCTAAGAACTTACCCTTCTGGATGTTGTAATCAGCCAAGGTACGGCCATCTTCAAGTTGTTTTCCAGCGAAGATCAATCTCTGCTGATCTGGAGGAATTCCTTCCTTATCTTGGATCTTAGCCTTGACATTATCGATGGTATCACTGCTCTCAACCTCAAGGGTGATGGTTTTCCCAGTTAGGGTTTTCACGAAGATCTGCATTTTTTCTTCTCTCTACCTCTTCGCCTCTCTAAAATCTTTTAGTTTGGTTTCATCCTTTAGATTTATAGTCGAATTTTAGGGTTTTGTCATGGAGGCGGCTCATGTGGTGAGTTTTATGAACCGGTGGTTAGTATTACCCGATCAATAAAGGCACACGATCGAACGAGCAAAAGTCAATCTTTGGACCGCATTGGACCAGTAATGGAAAATGCACCCTTCAACCATCCAGGTCCAGGGAAATAAGTTAAAAAGAAAAAAAGAGATACAAAAACAATCTTAAATTTTTTTGTTATGAAAAAGAATTTTATTGAGAAAAATAAGATTACACAAAGTAGAACCGAGAAATCCAAGGATATTTTCCATTCATTCTTATGAGGTTCTAGACTTTTTATTGAATTTTGCAGCCTGATCAGCAAGTACAATGTGATTCCTACGTAAAAATTCAAATTCGATAAAATTAAACCAGTGAATGATCTTCTAAGACTGAATTATTATACCAAGGTAGTTGGTTATTATTGCTATTAAGAGAATCAATGATTAGTTTAGCATCACTGATGAAACAAACTTTCTCCATTCGTTTCGTCTTTGCCTAGAAAACAGCTTCCATAAAAGCAAGACTTTCAGCTTCCTCTGAATTCCTCACAGACCTTGATTTAAGTTTTCATCCAAGGAATGAACCTGTAGTGTGATGCATAACTAGACCAGTTCCAGATAATTTGAATTTTTATCAAAAGCAGCATCGTTAAAAAGTATGCAACAATCATTTGGTAATGAACTAATGACTGTATTGAGACTATTTTCTGTTACAGGTACTGGATTATTAGATTCCTGAGAGTTTGTATTACTCAAATACAAATCTGTGTCATTAACTAGTTTAAGTGCATGTCTTGATGTGACATGATGATTTAGTGTTTTCCCCAGGAAGATGCAAGAGCATCTGTCTTTCCATATGCTCCAGGCAATTGAAAAGACAGCACCTGCCTTTTTTTTTCAAATTATCATCTGTAATCCACTTGATATCCAACCTTGGATGGTGATATTTAAGATATTATACTGCTCAATGAGATCTGCAAAAGGAGTTAGGGACCAAACAGTTTTTGAAAAAGCACGGTGCATAATAATATGCTCAAGTATTTCAATAGGACTTGAATTACACATAGCACAGGAGGAATCATGATCATTAGTAGACCTGTGAATAATGGATTTAGCTAGGAGAATATTCTCATGACACTTCCATGCAAAAATATGTACTTTTTGCAATAGGGATTTATATAGAGGATTGTTTCTTTGAGGATTATTGATATTAGTGTTTTGACCAGAAATAAGTTTGGAAGCAGACTTAACCGAAAACATGCCATTCATAGTATTTGTCCGTATAAGTTTATCACACCCTGAGAAAGGAATCCTAGAGTTCAAAATATTGTTGGCATTTTGTGGTGTGAAAAAATCTCTAACCATCTCAGATTTCCAAGATTTAGTGTCTCTATCAATAAAGACTGAAACAATGAGATTAGGATTAGGACTGGCTACAAACTTGGGTTCACTAGAACTCGGAGTCCATTTATCTCTAAAGCCAAGGATATTGTCTCTATTCTTGACTTGCCGTAAGTAGTTATGAAGGATTACCTCTAGACCACGACTTATGCTCCTCCAAGTCCAAGAGTAATCAGCTTTCTTAATACAATGTAAAGGGCTGCAATTTTTAAAGTACTTACATCTAGCTACCCATAGATCATCATGTTTATGAATCAAATTCCAAGTTTTTTTAGTTAAAAGAGATAGATTGACAAATTTAAGATTTATAAATCCTAAACCTCCCTAAGATTTATGAATACGGATATTTGGCCAACCCTTTAAGTAGATACCCCATGGACTAGACTTATGCCACCAGAAGTCCTTTTGAGAGGACTCCATATTGTTGATAATAGTATCTGGAGTGTTCATATGATAAATAGGTGATGTTTTTAAAACATTTTGAACCATAATAGACTACCTGCCTGATTAAAATGTTTTCCTTTTCATTTGGCCACTCTTTTATCAAAATGCTCACTTAGATGGTGAAAAGAATTTGTTCTAGACCTAGAAATAAAAAGAGGAATACCTACGTATTTCTCATCTAAAGCAATTTTCTTTACTTATAGGTCTTTTATAAGATACACTGCATGATCAGGATTAACATTATTACTAAAGAAAAAACCTGATTTATGAAAGTTAATTACCTGACCTGAAGCAAGACTAAAATCCTTGATTAAACTCAGTAGATTAGCAGCTTCAACATGAAAAACTTCAGCAAAAATGAGGAAATCATCAGCAAAAGCATATGGTCGATACTCGGGGATTCTTTGGTGACTTTTAAATCATGAATGAGTTGATTTTTTTAGCAGAAATGAGGTATCTTGAAAAATACTCCATTACCAATATGAACATGTGTGGAGACAAGGGATCGCCATGCCTCAGACCCCTTGTTGGTATGTAAGACTTGCATGGAGAACCATTTAACATAATCTAAATGCTAGTGGTACTAATGCATTGATGAACTAGATCACACCAGTGGTCTGAGAAACCAAAATCTCTAAGAATGTCTCTAAGGAAACACCATTATACTATATCAAAGGCCTTAGACATGACAAGTTTAAGGCCCATGACACCCCATTTATCTTTTTTCTTTTCCTTTTCATAGTGTGGACAAGTTCATGAGCAATAATGATATTATCATGGATATGCCTGCCAGGAACATATGCTGCCTCAAAATGACTAATCATTTTACTTAATGTGGTTTCATTCTATTCATCATTATATTGGAAATGATTTTGTAATTAGAATTGCACAAAGAACTGGGTCTAAACTCAAATGTACTAGAAGGATTATTATTTTTAAGGATCAAAGTTAGAAAAGTGTGGTTCATCTCCTCTAAAAGTTGCTTGGAATCAAAGAAACAATTGACAGTTTTCCGACATCTTTTATTATGAGGTAAATATTCTCTTTGTAAAACCCAGGTGGAAAACCATCAGGCCCTGGGGCAGTCCAGGGTGTCACTTGGTTAATAGTATCAATAATTTTTTGCTTAGTTATTGGTCTTATCAAATTAAAATTACCACTACTAGAAATGCAAGGGCCTATACAATTGAGAATTTCATGATTTCTAAATGGATTTTAAGTAGTCCATATAGAGTTGAAATGATTAACTAAAAGGGTTTCAAGATTAGCTCTATCATTAACCCAATGCCCATTGTCCAGTTTAAGAACACTAATGTGATTAAAGTGCTTCCTCCTATTAGCATAATTGTGATAAAAAACAGTATTTCTGTCAAAGGATTTGTAGAATTCTTGTTTAGATTTTTTAGCATAAAAGTGTTCTTGAACTTTTTGCCAATGTTTTAGGTCAAACTCTGCTTGTTTAATCAGTTCCACATTGCTAGAAGAGTAAGGGAGATTATTAAGATCATGGAGTTTAGCATTAAGAGTTCTAACTTTAATATCAATATTTCCAAAGTATTGGATATTCCATAGTTTGAGTTCATGTTTGACAAATCTCAGCCTATTAGTTAACTAGAATGGGAGGAGCCTCTAACATCTTTAGAGTAAGCATTATTAATGACATCTCTAACAGATGGATCTTTACTCCAACATTTGAAATACCTATAGGGCTTATTACCTTGGTAAGACATAAGATTGGTCTCCGAGATAATAGGTATATGGTCACTGCCAATAGTATCAATATGGTACACAGGGGAAGTACCATAATGAATTAACCAGAGCCCTGTCTAGTCTAGCATAAATGCAGTTATTGCCTGAATGTCTATTGTTCCAATTGCACATATTACCAACATAACCTAAGTCAGAGAGGTATGCATTGTCTAAAATGGCTTGAATCTCAGGAAATTCAGTAATAGTCGGGACAGTGAAAGTGGATCTTTCATGAGTATGCGTAGTGATATTTAAGTCACCTATGATAACCCATGGAAGAATAGCTCTAGAGCCAATTTCACTAATATATTTACTATGATAAAAAACAAGGGTCATTTACAGAATGGTCATACTTTTTGTAATTGAGTCACAAAATGGTCACACTTTTGTAATTCCTTCACAAAACTGTCATATTTCCATCCGATTTAACACTTTTAAATAAAACGATGTTATGTTTTCCTAAAATAACCTCCTTCAAAATACCCTTCTCATTTAACTAATTAGTTGAAGTGGTGGTGATGAAGCGGTGGTGGTGGTGGTGAAAGCTTAAGAATCTTCATTAAACCTCATAGGGGAAGCGATGAACCCTTTGGGTGAATGCGGTGTAACGAACCTGAATGTGGTGTAACGATCCTGAATGCGGTGTATCAGTGTGTAAGTGGCGGCACCACCACTAACAAATAACACCACCGTCAAAACAATTACAATGAAGCAAAATTTAAAATTGTGTACGGAGGGATAAGTAGGAAGGACACATAGGTAATTTGGTTAACATATTTAACTGTGAATCATTATTTAACTCTATTTCTTAACGGAAGTGTGACCATATTGTTAATAGTTTGTAACAGTACGATGGTTTTGTGAATCGGGTCTTAATACCAGGACTATTTTGTACATTTCCCAAAAAACAATATAGGGAAAGGGAAATAGAAAAAAAAAAGATAAAAAAACAATCTAAGGTCGGTTTCCTTGCAACTGAGCTGCCAGTTATGGTGCTAATCTGGGATTGGGGCTAAACGGCAAACAAAATGGCCAAAGCGGCAAATTTGTCATTTTTCCCATCGAGGTGGAATCTTCATCGAGTGGTAGACTCTCGATAGCTTAGTAGAGACTACACGCTCTATCAAGTCTGTATCGCCAGGAACATAGTCTTAGTCGCTCAGTTAAAAATCGATCACTCATTTTTCTATCATCCAACAACTATACATCAATTTTCTATACATATTCAATTTTTAAATCATACCTTTTCAGCATTTAACCATCTCTCACTCACATTTTTATAATCTAAAACAAAATTCATCATTTTTACTTACATCTTCTATACATTTCACCATTTGCTAGTTTTTTGTAATATGGTTTCTCATCCCAACTTCGACATCGGGGTGCAATAATTATCGTAATCGAAGATGAATGTATTTGCATGACTTATATTTTTTCTGCGCAGGATGTTATCAATGCTGCACGGAAATAAGGAACCATTTATGGGAAAACGTAATTGAAGAATTTATTGAAGAAATAGTGAACCTCAGAAATTGTGATGCACAAAAGTTGGCAGCTCATTGATAGACACATTTTTGTGTCTAATTTGTCCTCAATGTCCGTATTGTTGGAACTCTATTTTTGTACTAATATTGTGTTTTTATGTATTTTTAGGAAATAAACATTTTTGGAAAGATCTGCTCGAAAAATTATGCGGGGTATCCCCGGAGGACATTTGTTATTCGGACCTCATTTTGGTTAAGGGGCAACCCAATTACTAAGGGGCACCTCAGTTGGGCATTTGCTATTTACACTCCACAGACGATTAGGGGCACTTCATCTCTTTAAATTCAAAAACTTTTTTTTGGCGGGAAATGAAGTTCTCAATTGTTAGAGTTTCAAACAACAAAATGGCGTCGCCGACGCGGACTTGTATATGGATTTATTTTTTTATTTTTTTTTTAGGTTTATATTTTTTTTTTATTATTTGTTCCTTTTTACTTTGTCTTTTTTTTTTCTTTGATTTACAGGTTCGAAGTGGAGCACTAAGGACTTGGAGAGGAAAAAGCCTAAAGCGAAAAGCGAAAAGAGAAGAAAAAAGGACAATTTTAGGATTTAATTTTTAATTTTTAATTTTTTTTTAGAGTGTGTGAGGAAAACTGTAATTTTTTATTTATTTATTTTGGACTTTGGACTTTAAACAATTGGACTTTATTCTTTTTTTAACCCTACGGAAGGGTATTATTAAAAAAAAAATTATATAAACTGTGTGCAGGGAAGGACGACGATTACTATATCGTCTCGGCCCCTCGGATTCGCAAATGACATAGGAGTCGTGGCCCGAGTCGACTTCAACGGTTCATCCCCCGTCTGGTACGGGAGGTAAGTCCATCGAAACACTCGCGAATCTCCTGTAAGCGAGTTACTGTATTCCTTAAGGTGATTCATTGATTGAGGACGAATTTGGACTGTTTTTAAATTCCTAGTAAAGGGAAAGGTCTGGCCAATACAAGATAAGGGTTCGGATTTCATTATCGCTCCCTTCTTGCCCGCCTTAGGTAAACGAAACCTAACGCGAACCCAAGCTTAAAATCTGATTAGAACGAGACTGATAGGGTAACGAGCTTGGTAGGAAAATCTTTCGAAAAATATTGGTTACTCTTTTAAGCATACTTCAAAGTTCTTGATGGTTTCTGTAAGTTGAATGCGTGACTGCGCCGCCTTGTGATAGCGGTGAGGCCTTGTGTATCAAAGCTCCACCGAGTTTCCCTCACCTCGATTCAACTTACATTAGCTCGGATTGATTCCATAGGGGTGTGCTCAAATTGTAACGAATTCCTTTTCGAAGGAATAGAAGCTGGTCTAGAAAAAAATCTAAGTGGAGCCATCATGCTTGTTGTTTGCTAGATTTTATAGGTTTAATTTGGTCGAGTCAGCCTTGTTTGTGATTGTGTAGAATTCCCTTGCAATTAAGAATGTCGAACTGGTATGATAGAAGCCAATACAATGATTATCGACCTGAATTTGAATATGGACATCATCCTTTTTATGACCATGTTGGGAATAGTGGTTGGGAACGCCATCCTTTGGAAGGATATGGGTCATACCCTGGTGAGCCCAATTACTATCCACACATGCATCAGTCTTACTAGCAAGAAGATTATAGTACTACTTCTTCGTATCTAGAGGATACAATCAAAATATTGAAAAGTAGTCCTTTTTATGATCTCTTTGTTCCTATTCCTCCTTTAGAAGAGTCCCTCAGGGAGTTAGCTGAGTCGACGCGTAAGTTAGCTGATATGAATAATGTAATTATAGACGAAAGAACTACAATAATGAGTGAACTTTCTATAGAGGAATCCCTCAAGCTGATGGCTGAGACGAACGAAAGACTTGCTCGAAATAATCTTACTTTCCAATATAGTGTTTCCAATAATACCCTTAAAAATGAGGATAGTTATTTGCATAATCAAGATGACGAGGTTAGAATTGGTAACACTACTTGTTTTGATGAGGTTCGATCTTTTTCATGTTATTATGATGAGGATAGTTTTGATGGAGAATCATACTTATGTAGGAATAGTAATCAGGAAATGGTTACTCAAATTGAGCTTTACAATGATAATATTATTTCTAGTTCAAATCCAAATAATTTTAATAATTATTCACCTATTCAAAAGGACGAGGATTTGACTAGAGATACCCTCGTTTTAGACGATGTAGTATTTTCTGTTTACAAAGCCGATAATGATTTAGAGGAACGAGTTTATTTTGAGAATAATTTTTTCGAGTCTAGCGATTTAGAAACAATAGTCTTAGACGAAGAAGATGAACTCGTAGAGATGAGTGAGGATGAACCTGACTTAGAAGAATCAATTGACCATTTCCAGGAATCTGATGACCTAGAAATTAGGGAAGTTGTGACTAGTCTTTCTAGAGACACAGAAAACTCTAAGTTTGGGGGTGATTATCATTCTCCATGTGCTTTAACTCTTAGAAAGTTCCCTCGTGTAGGACTTGACATTTATGCCTCAACCATATTACAAGATTATCTTCATACATGTTTTCCCAAACCTAATGATGTCCATAGAGAAGCTCAGTTGTTAGAAACCCATCCTCTAGTTGATGTGGTTAACCCAGACTGTGATACCAAGATTGACTTTGTTTTCTCACCAAAAACTTTTCAACCAATTGTGGGAACTTTTGATTTTAAGATGTGTCGGTTATTAAGTTTTGAGACTAAACCTAATCACTTTAGGATATTAGGGTCGACACATTTTCTTAAGGAAGACCACCTCTTTCATTGTGGTCAGCTGTGTGAGTCAAATCTGATTGACTTAGAGGATCCCCGGTTATTCAGGTTGTTGTTATGTGCTTCTAAGTTCTTAGTTGAGTTTTTCCAGACTCTAATACCTGAACCGGATCTTAGCTTTGAGGAAATCCAACCGATGAAAAACTTTTATTTAGACCCTTTTATAGAGCCTGAACCTGAACCACAACTAGATGTAGTTGTCTTAAGCAAGGGTATGTTCGGTATCTTCTTGGTCTGTTGCAGTTTCCTCTTCTTGTGGGTAACACTTTTTGATCCATATGACCCACAGTTATTCCGGCTACTACTATATGATTCTATGTGGTGACTAATCCTTGCTTAGTCTGGCTGAAGACTTTAAACTTAGCACTTCTTGGGAGGTAACCCAATATTCATGCGACATGGTAATATCTTTCCTTATCTCATTTGCTTCATTGGTAACAGTTTCTCCTTGTTCATGCTTTTAATTTTATCTTTAGAACATCGAGGACAATGTTAGATTTAAGTTTGAGGGTGGGGAAGAAACTTTTTGTTAGCTTTTAGTTGCAATAAATAAACTCCATAGCCTAGAAATTTATGCGTATTCAGGATGGTAATAACTAATCTAAGTGGATGGAAGCATCTTGGTTGTAGGAGTTGAGGAACCAATCTGATTAGATGGAAACATCTATAGAGTCTATTCATAAAAGCACAGAGCTCAGGTGTTAGAAATAACATGATAGTTGCACCATATCTCGTTGAGTCCTTTTCATTTCTTTTTTTTATTTTATTTTTTCATTTTAAACTATGTTTCTCTAAGTGATTAGGTGGGGCACACGATTCAAGTTGTTACCACTGCTAGGGTGAATTAGAGTGACTGAGTTACTAAAAAAAAAAAAAGACCGGACCAGTTAGACCAATCGGAATAAGTATTAACACTTGGATAGCAATATGCGTGTGTTCTCCCTGTTTCCGTCGCCTAAGCAAGCGTGGAATGCAGGACCCGTGGGAACTATCGTGTAATATGCTGAAAAGAAGCATGCGCTTGGATCAAAAATATCTATTCATGCCGTTAAGTTAAAAAAAATGGTTATTGTTCTGTGTAGTCAACTGCTGGTTCCCTTGTATTTGCCAGTTTGTTGATCTAGATTTAAGTTATTGACCACTGGTTCCCTTGTATATGCCAGTTGTGTTGATATTAGTCAGACCGGTATCTCAGTCCATTATGATAGGTTCATTCTGGCGGTGGCCTTCAGACAGATATGTGAAACATCGATCATTTGGTTAACATCAAAACCATCTACATTTTTCTATTTCCATCTCCTTTTTGTATCCATATGATTAGTTTGACTCCGAATATGATGTCCATAGTGCAACTATCTGAGTAGAGCTCTGTCACTTTATATGAATTTTAGTATGCTTGAGTGCAAACTCGTGTACAACAATTGGAATTTCGCATCAGGGTACTTCCTCCTATAGTCAATAAGTATGCCAACCAAGGAGATTCTTTAGTGCCTTCCAAGGTTCTGCATAGATAAGCTAGGGTCTGGAGTAATGGTTTTGTGGGCACACCTCTGGTAAACCCTCCCGAGATTAACTCGGTTTTATTTATTTTTTATTAGTTTTGCTCGAGGACTAGCAAATAATAAGTTTGGGGGTATTTGATAGACACATTTTTGTGTCTAATTTGTCCTCAATGTCCGTATTGTTTGAACTCTATTTTTGTACTAATATTGTGTTTTTATGTATTTTTAGGAAATAAACATTTTTGGAAAGATCTGCTCGAAAAATTATGCGGGGTATCCCAGGAGGACATTTGTTATTCGGACTCTCATTTTGGTTAAGGGGCAACCCAATTACTAAGGGGCACCTCAGTGGGGCATTTGCTATTTACACTCCACAGACGATTAGGGGCACTTCATCTCTTTAAATTCAAAAACTTTTTTTGGCGGGAAATGAAGTCCTCAACTGTTACAGTTTCAATCAACAAAATGAAGGTGTTTTAGGGAGATTCAATCGCTCAAACTTGGTAGGAAGATGTGATATGGCATTAGGAACACATTATGGGCAGTGGGTTCGATCAGAAGTGGCTGGAAAACGCGTGATGATCCTTGATCCCAAAACAGAGCACGTGCATTGTAACACGAGCAAAAATGGAGTTCTTGTATGCATGGAAGAGTCCTACTAGCGTTGGAAGAGTGTTGAGGCGTGGAGAAGACATTTGGGAGCGTGTAGGATCAAAGTTAACGCATGCATGGGATTAAAAATGGAAATTTTCGTTATTATTGATATCCGAGAATATTTGGATTAAATGGAGAATATATGCAATCAATGGTCGGATTTTTGGCTCCAATTCACTATAAATACAAGGCAAAAAAGTTTGGGAAAGGTGAGAAGAGTTTGGGAGGATTTGGAGCCGAGAGGTGGAAGAAATTCCTGTTGCTGCTCGAGGAGAGGAAGAAGACGAAGAACTGACGCTCCAGAAGCGTCGTTCTTCAACATCACCAGCAGCACTTTCCTTGTGTCGCTGTTTACAACGCTGAGTTTGTATCGCTCTTTGCTACACTTCAGTTTTGTTTTATACAGCGCAATTGTAACGCTTATAACTGTTGCGAATCTTTGTTTTAGCATTTTCTCATCTTTTAATCAACTTTTTGAGCTATAAAAATGTATTTTGAGAACATGATTAATATGAGTAGCTAAACCCCACTACTGGGATGATGGAGGAAGCCATATTTCACGCATATGATAATTATATTTAATTCCTTTTTTAACTACTTGCACTTATAATTAATCGTTTTAATATTTTTCTTAATTCAGTGTCATTTCATTTGATGGTTTATGCTTGGTCTTAGTACTTTTGATATGCCATGATTTCGATTTACAATTAATCTTCTAAAAATCTACCTTGGCAAGAATGAGAGTCCTTATTATTTGAGCTATAACTGTTAGGAATAAATATATGAATCCTGTGAATGATTAATGGTGGAATCCTGAGTCCCAGTATCTCTTGATCCTGTGACAAATTTTTGTGTATATATTTTTATTTATAAATCTTTTTGAAGTCCGAGCAACGAATTCTTATTTACCGCAATCTTACTGCTACAACACTCATATTTGTGTGATTAACAGAGATGTACTAGAACGAGAGTATGTTAGTCTTAACATTATTGATGCACAATGAAAGTATGTAAACCAAATCACTTGGGGAATGACGAAGAGTGAACGAAAAATATTTTTGTTTTTTAGGTTTGTGCATCCTTATGGTGTTGCACAAATATGATTTCCACTCATTGCTTCTTCACCAGATGAAGCTCAATGAAGGCATATATTAAGGTGTTTTAGTTTTAAATATGAAATGATGAGGGTACCGAGTATACCACAATCTTTTCGTATTAACCTACTACAAACACACTTTGTGTAGTCTTACATAAACAATAACTTCCATATGATTTCTTCGACAAATGTAACTTGGTATATAGCTTAAGTTCATGACTGAACCAGTCTATGAGACCGTACCAAGTTTGACTAACATATAAGTATATTTCTTTTAAATTTAAAGATAAACAATATAACACGGAAGTAAAATAAATCAAGTGACACAACAAAATCTTGTTAACGAGGAAACTGCTAATTAGTAGAAACATCATGAGACCTAGTACATTTTGAATATTGTTAGAATTAGGTCGTTATATGAATTGACTATCGTAACTTCATATATTTAAGACCAAGTGAACTACTCTTATTTACTTAGTTTCTTCAGTATCCATGCGCCTACAACTTATCTGGTATAAGCATGTGAATCCCAGTCTCAAGTCACTTCACCTGCTGTGAAGACTTATGCTCTCAATTCTTTTAGATCTTAACCAGAAACAATAAGGGGCTAACATGTTCCGATAAACACCTCCTTTTATACCTCTCAAACCCACCAATAGTGAGAGATAAAGTTAAATTCAGTATTAAGGATCTTTTGTTTCTTCAATATAAACTCATTTGGTCAAATATACCAAGCCAATATAAATATTATAAAATAATCCATCTCAGTGAACAAGCTTTATCCAAGAAACTCTACAAGGAGAAGCAACTATACAGTTTATTAAATTTTACAATAAGTTTGATGTCTATCGAAATAAACTGCTTGTTTGGATCCTAGAGAATCAAATGTGCACAAAGTATCACGAAGACCTGGATACCAAAAAGAAACAGTCTTCTCTTCTTTAATCTTCAAAGTATCACCTGGACGAACAACTTGATTCCTACTAATGATCAATAGACACATAACGAAGTCTATTAACGTTTATGGATCACTAGTTCTATTACGGATCTTGAATCACTAGATCTGTAATAATCAATCTTCAAACAAACTTGGGTGGTCTTATATCAGAAGAGAATGACCATTTAATAATCAATTTTGATATATCAAAGATAGCAATAACATTAGTTAGTCAAATTAATAATCCAAAACTAAAATAATTTTTTCACCAACGGTACTACTAAAACTTCCTGATCCCAAAGAAGTATTTTAACGACGAAAAAACAAAAGATTTCACCTAATTAGATTACTCTCCTCTATTAACGAGCTGTCTTCCTACACAAACGATTAATCCTTGTGTTACAGGATGAGTTTGTAAGAATACAAGCCTCACTATTTATAGTGTTATGACAAAGGCACAAAAAGAGTCATTGGAGATAGAGTCTTCATCGAGCGATGGAGACCCAGTAGAGTCTATGTTTCTCGATAGAGACTATGATGCTTAAGTCATTTCCCACAGTGGCTTGGAGAGTTTTCCATGTGTCTATTTCACTGGTGTTATGTTAGAGCATTGCTCGGTTGAACCCACCAAGCGCTGGTCTCAAGTTCCAAAAATCGAAGATGCTTGATTAGATTACTAGAGTCAACTTTGTTAGATTAGACTAGGAGCATTATAAATACTAAGACAAACTCGTGTTACTCTGAAGAACCTGAAGACGTATCGGTATCAACATACACATCATACTTTTGTTCGAGGTTAATAATACAGACTTGACTTGCTTCCATTTTGTCTACGTTTCTTTCAAGTCTTTAGATTGAAAACATAATACGAAGTTAATTTATGTATCTATAGTATCGGATAATTGATCATTCCATTATGATCAAAGTTTCAAGGAAGTATATACTATTTATTACATACAAATTTGGTATACTGGATTATGAATTATAAAGTTTATGTTTTGCACTTTGTAAATGCAATACAACATTATCTTTCTTATTCGTTACTAGTTAATGTGTTGAACTTTGGGTTGATTCAGTTCCTGGAAAACTATGTTTAACTACATGAGTTTAAGGAAGTAGATTTGCGAAACTTGTTTCATAGTTGAAAGGAATCAAAAATATACTCTAGAATCGATCCCTTAAACAAGAATCTATACTAGGACCGGTCCCAAGGATATACATAGCAGGACCGATCCCTAATAATAACCATTTAAATGCTTTTTCCATTCCGGCTATAATCTTAGGGTTTTGTTATCTATCGGAAATTGGGTTTGGTTATTATGGAAAGTTCACAAGATGTCGACATATTATTTTGAACAATTTCCGACGTCTTGGAAAGTTCACAAGATGTCGGAAATTGGGTTTGTTTTATTAATTAATGTTCAAGTATTTTTCTTAATACTGAAGGTGAGATCCCAACCCGAAATATTATATAATATCCTTTTTGATATTCATAATTTATATGTCATTAGTTTCCTAGTAATTAAAACGTGTCTCTGGATATTATATTAGTAAAGTATACTTGTATGCTAGCTAATATTTGGTTGTCATCCATGAGAGATTTCAGTATATTAATTGGAAAATAGTTGGAATATTTAGAAAACCAATAATTGGTATTTATTGCATATCTTTTAGTATTTTAGGGTTTGGTAATTCCTTGGTGTCCAAACTTGGTTATTATAAAAATTGAAGTTTTTTCTTACGAACTAAGCAGTTGCTCATAAACTATTTTCACATATATGTTTGGCGTTGCTACAACTCTCGTAAACACTTCTAAGACATCTTTATTCACTAAATCTCTATATTTTTGTGAATCATGGTTTAAGTGTCAAGTGTTAATGAACACGATTTATGCTTTCAAGTTCATAAGGCACATTTTCCACGAACTATTATTGTACATGGTCCCAGTACCCTGGACTATAATGTACATTCTTCTGTGTAATTCAAAGCGAAATTCTCACATGCTTACATGAATTCTTAATAAGAATTTTACCTAAACTAAGAAAGTTTTTTCTTGAATCTTAAGTTATCTTAGCTTGAATTCAAAACTACCTAGAGCCTTGAAAATTTATAAATAGAGAAACTCATGCAACATGAATTCTCAATCCATGACACTTCAGTGTCCTAGTTGCTTTCTAGTGTCGTCCTCTATTAACCTAGGTTTCCTATAAGAAACATAATTAGTTTTGAACTTAAATACTTCATTTAGGGATTCGTAAAGCCAAGTACGACTATATTTTATCTGATAGTTCGTGCATCCTGATCGTATTTTTATTGATCATTGAGGTTTTTGTAAATTTCCGATCAGGAACGAGATATATAGAAATAAAAAAAGTTCTTTTTGTCTCATACTTTGTGCTTCCTCAAGATAGATATCTAAAATTGTTCTTCTAAGATTTGTTTGGATTGTTCTTGAGAGGTAGTTAGTAATCGAGCATTCTCAGCTAACTGAGTGTAAGTGTTCGAGATTCGTGAGATTTGCTAAACTTTGTCTATTGCAAAAAAAATTCCAAACCTAAATATAAATATCAAAATGGAAATCAAATAGTCTTAGAATTTAGAGGCAGATTGGTATCAAAAGTCTTCACTTAGGTTGAAGAAATTCTTAAACTATCCAGGACGTCATCTAGGGGAATCAATTGCTTAGAACTTTGGGATGTTCAAGAGACATAAACAAAATGATTGCAATTGAATTGCTTTGAGGGTTAAATTGATCTCAACTAATTTCCAGTCCGAAGTCTAATAGTAATATAGTGTCTGTAGCGGATTAATACAATTTGGTGTTCAAAGCTGGACGAGCTCCCATGGTTTTTCTGCAGGTGTAGTTTTTCTCATTAACAAAATTTCTGGTATCTTACGTTTCTCCTTTTCCGTATTATATTTTTCTATCCTTATAATAAGAATAACACAAGTAGTACGTAATCAATCTAGGTAGTATAAGTACTTATTAATTGTTATTGATAACGACATTTGTCCTTGTTGAGTTCGTAGCTTGAAAGATGGATTACAAGTTTCATACTTGTCAGAATTCGGATCCTCTTGATTTGGATACGACTATATTGATCTTGGATACTGATTTGTGATATCATTTGAAAAAAATTCTACATGATCAGGTTTACAGATTTCTGAGTCTAGACATATTAATTGTGGAAGAGAAAGAGAAAAATTATATATACATATTATTCAAGGATCTTTAATTTATATTTACTTGCAATTGTATTCGGTGTTTTCCAAACAAGTTACCGAACAAAAAATCTAGTGGTGTACTTGGTACCCTCTCTTTTTCAAGGACAATGTGAGAAATAATGGGTTCTAGTGTTATTTAGAATCAATAATTGATGGAAAAATTGGGTTTGTGATTGATTGTTGCTAGTGGTGTTAGAATTGGTTGAGAATATGCAGAAGAACATGACAAGGAGATGGTGTTGTGTTACTGATTGTTTTTGCAGTATGAGAATGGTGATAGTTATCATTGATTCACAATAACTGATGTGAATCTGTGAGGGGTCATACATGCAAGAAATCAAGAAGAGGGTGATTTTTTGGTAACAATTGCAAGTTTGTGTTGTTGTTGCTTGTTGTAAACAGTTAGAAAAGTAATGTGAAGCTACAAGTTGTCGCTGACCTAACTGTGTAAATGAGAGTTGCAGATGAGGGTTAGGTTGAGTCATTATAAAAATGGGTGATAGGAATTGGAAGGAACTGGTTCTGTTACTATGAGTTTGTGGGGTTTTGGACAAAACATTTTCAAGCCTTGTAGTTAGAGAATAAGGTAGTGTTGTTACTTGTGAAGATTGATGAAGTGTGGATTTATTTGAAGCAAGAAAAGGCGTGATTGAATTGACTGAAATGAGTGATATGCCTAAAATTCGGTCGGAAGTCAGCCAGCATTAGGGGAAGCTCTACCATATTTTCATATAAGCGAGCCGACTAAATAATTTCGATGATCCAACTCAGTTGACTCATACCAGTCAACTGAGTTAGACTAGCTGACTCATTTCTCGACAGTTGAGTTGACTGTTATACCTAATGGCGACTATTAGTTGACTCTGGTGGTCGGATATAGTTTCCCATTGACGGATTCCGGTGATAATGATCGAACTCCTCCAATGACGTCATTTTCCGATGACCCAATTTTCACACAAAAAATTTAGATGTATATTTTTGCATCATGGGCGTGATAGGCTAGTATATGGACATGGACCTTAGAGAAGACTAGAATATGACCTAATTATGGAAGTTGGAGGTGTTTGAGAAGAATAATAAAAGTGTATCCTTTTGAAAGAAATCTATAAAAGAGAAGAGTTCTCTCTTTCTCTAGGGACTCACACCTTTTCCTTATGGAAAATCATAATAATTCTTCACATGATAAATCTTTTTTCTCTTCGTTATGATGATTTCCAAAAACATGAATAGTTGATTCCTTTTATTAGGTAAGGATTAGTTGAAATTCCTAATACATGATTCTTTTGTTAATGAATTAGTTTTTTCTCATAAATATCGTTCATGTTTTACTACAAATATCTTCATGCATGATTTCCTGTTTGTTTAGCTAAGTAATTAAGTTGCAAATTGATTGGACTCACATTCATATCTAGAGCTAATTCAGGGTTTATTATACGCAAAAAGTGATATTACTTGAACACAAATAGCATAGTGTTATTACTGCTTGTAGTGATACATCCTTGTAATCGCATGTGAATTATGGCCTTTGTTACACTGTCTATACGTTGTATGTCAATTACATTGATTAGCCAAATTTCATGAATCTTACCGGGTTTTGTGAACTAAACTTGATTTGTGTATTACACATTAGGTTGTTCTCTGGATAGAATTCATACTTGAGTTGTTTTATGTAAGTGTGATGACTTGAGGAAATTTATGGGATATCTTTGCGATGAAGGTATTTTAGGGATTTTGATAGTGAGAAATTAAATTTCAATTCTAATTATTAATACAAGAACATGTTTGTGATTGAAGGCGAAACCTTTATCCAATATTCTCATATCTTTGATTTGCTTGTTTGTTTTTGGTTTAACTTAGTTTATAAAATCAGTTTAATCCCCCCTTGGTTTGCATAAAAGTAACAACCTAGACCTCTCTACAGGATTTTTTTTCCTTACCTCGTACTTCATATAAATCTTACTTTAAGAGCAATGCTCGGTTGCACCCACAAGTTTTTTTATCTCAAGATTGTTGTCAATGTTAGATGATGAAATTTTTTTCTTGATTTCTAGTCTACTAAGTTAAGTCTCGGACTAGGATTAGAAGTTGGTAATTAAGTATCAAATATCATTGAATAACCCTCGAATATTGAAGACTGAAGATCAAATGAATACATCAATGAGGACTTCATCAACAAAGGTATATGTGGTAAATAATTTCATTTCTACTCTTGTTCAATTATACCTTTCTAATAAATCGAAACAAGTGCCCACTCTATGGAACAATTCCTATGACGGTAAACATGCATTTATGTATGGACTCAAAAATATTTGAACAATGACTTTAGTGATAATGACCTTTATCCATGGAATGGTACTCATGTTATAGTAAATGACTGTACAAATTCAACGAGCCAATAATCACTCAATTCCGAGTTATAATGAAGAAGTTATGAGTGATCTATTGAAGCAACACTTATAAGTTTTACTGTTTCTGTTGCATTTCGAGAATAGGAAACAATCCACGAAATGTTTGTAACAGTTCATGGACTTGAGAGCAATTTTTTTTTTGAATGAAAGGGTTATATTAAAAGAGAAAAGGCCAAGCCAGCAATAAACAATACATAAGATACATAGTCTCCACACCCAGAGACTGAAAACTACGGAGAAAGGACAAAAACTTGACAACAATTCACTAAAACCAAAAGCTGACGTCTTACAGACATCAGGGAAGGATGCTTAAGCTGTTTAAGTCGACAACAGGTGACCAACATAAAGTATGCAGAGAAGAAGCTGTGGTTTGGAGCGACTGCAACATAGTATAGAGACTGCAGAGAAGAAGTTGCAGTTTGGAGCACAGAAGTATAGTCTAGAGAATACGGAGAGTTGAGCAGGCAATGTCTGATACAAATCCTCCATACTGCAGGGAACAAAATGCAGACATGCAATGACTACTATAGTTAATAACAACTGGATAAATTCTACCTTCATATAACGGAGTGTCCCAACTAAACCAATTGAGACTCAATAGGGTCAACAATGAGATTATGAAACCATAAGCTTCTCCCATTTACTGTAGATCAAACTAGTGTCAGTGAAACTAAAAGTATTTGTATCGCAGCACCATGAAACAAGCTCATGTTCAGTCAATGCCACACTCTCCGTAACAAAATTTTGTCTTCCACCAAAAGCCATGTTATTCATTTCCTTCCACACAATCCATATGACTGCATATGGTAGAATTTTTCATATTTCCTTTCCTCTACCATGAAGAACGTTATTCTCCAAGCTTTATAAAGCTGAAGGATAGATTCTGGCAAAGTCCAAGCAACTCTAAAATCCTTAAAGAAGTAATCCCAAATATCGAACGAGTAAGAACAGTACATGAAAAAATGTGTTGCACTTTCAATCTCACTATTACAAAACATACAATTTCACGTATGGCAGAGAATTGTGAAATGTAGCCCAAACCATGAAACTCACTTTTTGAGGTATATCATTTTTCCACATATATTTACTAAAATCGCAAGCCAAGGTGTCACCTGCTAAAGTTTCATAACATATTTTACTGTTGAAATCACACGAAAACATCACCTCATCTTCCTCGCCTTCAGTTAAGACCGAGACTGTTCTTAAATCTCTTCTAAGTAAATCCCACCCGAGTTTCTCATGAGCATTGAGTGTGTGTAAAAACCCACAAGTCCATTCCCCTTCATGAATCGTTCAGCTAAAGTAGCATGCTTGTTCCTGCAATCCTTAGATTACTGGAAAAAGATCTTTCAAACTCCCTCTAGTTACCCATATGTCTTGACAAAATCTTATGGATTCACCATCCCCAACTTTAAATGCTAGAAATTTTTGAATAACAGGTACCAAATCTACCACATTATTCCATACACTTGTACTTTACGCATTATTGTCTGTAATAGGCATCGAAACTGATTCTTTTGCCTCAAGCTTTCTTATGCTTTGAGTATCTCCACACCCACTCAGCCAAAAGGGACATATTCACTAATCTCAAATCCCTTACTCCCAGACCTCCTCAATATTTTGAAATACTTACTTTTGGCCATCCAACCCAAGTCATTTTCCTTCTTCCTTCATCTGAACCCCAAAGAAAATTTCGCATAAACTTAATCATCTTCTTTTCAATGCTCACTGGGAAATGAAAGAGAAACAAATTATAAACAGGTAAACTAGCTAAAACACTTTTTATCAAAACTAATGTCCCTGCTTTCGAAATAAATTTCTTTTTCCAACCAGCAAGCTTAATCTTCATTCTTTTAGGAATAGTCTCCCATATGCCAGTACTCTTACATTGAGCTCTGATAGCCATACCCAAATACTTAAAAGTGAGTCTTTTGGTTCTAAAACTCAATTTTGTAGTTGTATCTTGAATAACATCATCAACCCCCACACTTATCATAGTGTTTTTGTCTAAATTCAGCTTCAAACCTGTTAGATTTTCAAATATGGTCAGAATAATGAGTAGTCTTCTCACCTGCTCAACACTCGCATCTAAGAAGATCAGAGTATCATCTGCAAATTTCATATGAGATATCGTTGTTCCATTCTTAGTCACTTTGGATCCAGACAGTTGACCACTTTCTACTACATAATTTATAAGTTTTGACAAAATTTCTACAACTAACAAAAATTAGAAAGGAGAGAGTGAATCTACCTGTCTAAGACCCTTACTAGGATTAAATTTCTCAGTAGAAGAACCATCACCGATACATCCAAATGCGAAGACGATACATTCCATTTCATCCAAGATATCCATTTAGTACCAAACCTGCGGTTCTGCAAAATGGAAAAAAGTGTTTGCCAATTAACATGGTCGAAATCTTTCTCATTGTTAACTTTGCAGACAATACTTGGTTTCCTTTCTTTGAATTTATTATCAACACACTCGTTTGCAATCAAAAATCCATCAAGAATTTGCTTATCATGAATGAAAGCTCCTTCAAAATCAAAAATAAGATACGACATTACCTTCTTTAGTCTTTCCGCTAAGACTTTTGAAATAATATTATACACACTTCCAATAAGACTTAATGGCCGAAAGTCCCTTGGAGTGCAAGTGTCTTCTTTATTAGGAATGAAGGTAATGAAAGAACAATTCAACCTCCAATCCATAGAGGCATAGTTGTGAAAATCATCTAAGCATTTCATCAAGTCGTTTTTAATAACATGTCATAGTTGTGAGCGCAAAAACTTGACTAAATGCTTTTTTTAGACAAGTTTTTGATGTTTCCTCATCTAGGCAAGATGGCTATTTTTCCACACACAATTGATTGCTATATTAAAGTGTATATGATGTTTTAAACTCCTTCCTAAATTAAATTGTAAATTATTTTATAAACATATAATTTATGCAAGAGTTGTAACTTAGGAAAGACTCTCAAAATAAGGAGAGTTTCGTAAAAGGAATTAGCTCATGAACTTGCTAAGAATTCAAGAAACCATTGATAGACGCATTTATGTGTCTAATATATCTCAATTGTATATAGTGTTAGTGCTCGATTTTGTACTTAATTGGTTATTTTATTTATTTGTAGGTGTTTTTGGAAAATTAAGGCTTTGTGGCGAAATTGGCTAAAAATGCGGCATTTGGACCTCCGTTGATAACGTACCGGAAGCGCCCCAGAATTGTACCGGAAGTACCTCATGAATATCCCGGAGGAACCCCGAAAAAGTGCGGAAAACATCCCAGAAAAATCACTAAAGGCACCCAAGTTTTGGTTATTTCCACCCAACAATTTTATTTCAACCACACTTGCTATTCGCACCCCATCAGAGGATAGGGGGCATCCCTTCTCAATTTTCAAACTCAAGATTTTGGCGGGAAAGGACTATGCAGCGTCTGGCAGATTTGGAGATCGAAATTCAGACGTGATTTTAGGAGATTCAATTGCTGTATTTGGTACGTATGGACTCTACATGACTAAACATGCCTGGTACAATCAATTGGACCCAACCAATTGGGCTGGAATGACCGGGAGAAGTAATTAAAGTCCTAACAGGACACGGTGTTCTGTTTTGAGTTTCAAAGATTGGTGAGAGATTTTTGGGGGATTTTCTACGCTGGACAACCATGTATTTAGTCGAGTTCAAGTCAGAGAAGATTTTGGGAGCAATAGAATAGCTAACAGACGCATACAAAGATCGACAGATGGAATTATTGTTCAAACTGCACGTGAAGAATAAGAGATTTATTCTCGAATTTGATCGAGTTTCTAGGGAATCTGAAGGCTATATATAGTTGGGTTTTTGTCATAGAAGGGTGAGAAAAGTTTAGAGAGAAATAAGAGAGAGTTCAGAGCCGAAACGAGGAAGATACCATTGATTGTTGTTGCTGCTGCTGCTGTTCAAGGAGGAGACGAAGAACGAAGAACAGACGCTCCTGGAGCGTCGTTCTTCAATAGTACCTACAGCAGCATAACTGTGTCGTTATTTTGCTGCAGTTCAGAAGTATCGTTTATAGGCAGTCTTTTTCGAACATTGTAACAGTCACGCTGTAACATTTATACAGCGTTGCAAAAATTCTGTTAAACACCATATCATCAATAAAAACATCTATTTAGCCATGAATTTATCTTGTGAGTGTGTTTTTGGGATGAGGAGCTAAACCCAAACCCAGGGGTGACAGAGGAAGCCATTCTCACAATAATTATGTGGTAATCTCTATTTTATTAATTTATGCAATATTTTTATATGATTGATTGCATTGATAAAAATGATTTAAATGGTTTTTATTAATCAACTGTGTTTTCCCTTGATAATGCATGCTTAGTTTTAGACTCTTGATGCATTATACTTGTGATTAACATTTGATATTTTGGAAAATATGCTTTTGGCAATATTTAGAATCAACCCAATTATTTAAATTGCATAGTAAAAAAAAATATTAGATCACATAAGTATTGTTGAATGGTGGAATCTTAACCCCTATTTCTCAATAAAATTTTATGTCAGTTTGCTATTTTCCTAAATTTTATTTAAATCTAGAAATTTTGTTACCTTCACAAGTCTGAAAAGAACCTTTTTACCACTACAACTACAACCATTTTGAAAAACCATCAAATTTTTGGCGCCGCTGCCGGGGTCTATGTAAGCTACACAATTTATCCCCTAGAAAATCCGTATGTGCTTCATAACGTTGTTTTCCACTACTTCTGTTTTTCGTTAACAAGAGAGAAATAAAAAAGGTCTTTGTCTAGGGATCGCAAAGCCGAGGTGGTAATAATCTTCTTGATAGTTACACAACTTGTAATCTAGGTTAATCAATAATTCTTTTATATTCCTCTTCTGATATAAGGTCATTCAAGGATTGTTGATAATAAACTCTAGGTATGATAGATTTCAATCCACGATCATATACCGACATTAGTTGGTCGATATTTGGGTTAAAAAGAAAACTTCAATTAAGGTATCTCATAAATTCTTTAAGAAGTTCTAACAATATATCTCTAGATTTATTCTAGTTGTTCTTATTGTAGAATAATTAGGTTTCTCTTCCAGTTTTGAAGAGTAAAATAAATCCTAATCTACAAGTTTGTTTTGATATTATTTTTACCTGGTAATATTTAAAACAAACACAAGATTTCCAAAACCTTGCTTCACATTTAAAGGGAAATCAAACCGGTGTTTTGTGAAAACAAAATATCAAAGAGTATTAACGGTGTTGCTGCATCTTCTACAAATACCTAACAATCTGCTAGAAGATTTTTGAGAGTATCTTCTAAAGAGAATTGGTGTTATTCTAGAAGATTTAAAAGAGGAATTCCTAAAGAGAATTAGTGCTTCGCTAGGAGTTTTACAGGTGCTTTAATACAACTGAGGCAGGGATTACATCTAGTCTGAAGTTTGGTAGTAGGTAATTGGTGTAACAGCTTAAATGAGTGAATGTTCAAGGACTAGGTCCCGAGTTTTTCTACAGGATTGTAGTTTTCCTCGTTAACAATAATCTCCGGCGTCTGTGTTATTTCTTTTCTGCATTATATTGTTCTATCTTTATAATTGATTGAAATATCACAGGTTGTACGTATCTATACCTAGATAGTATTAACTCAACTATAAAGAAGCTGCAACACTCGTTCTTGTTGAATTCATTTCTTGAAATACAGATTACAATACTTGTTCTTTTTATAATTCGGTTTGTGAACAACTTGGGTATATACTAGGTTCACATTGTTAAAAAAATCTTAAATAAAATTTTGAAATTGAACGTATAGATCTTACAAGGATTGTCTACATAGGCTCCCAAACGAAAAAGTTGGTGGTGTACTAGTTACCTTCTCCTTTTCACTTACGTAGTGCGATAGTAAATTAATTTTGACGTGCCGACGACCACATCAATTGGCAAGTATAAGACAACAAAATGTGTTTGGCCAGATATGTCCGAGCCATTACTAACACATGTATTACATAAATTAGTTTGAGGCTTCGTGCAATTTTAGTTTACCGTGCATGTTACCTTGATTTAATATGTAGTACCTCTCTATTCTAACAAAAGATGCTTACAAATTTCACAATAATTGAAAATCCAAAAATTTCAAACAAAATAGGAGGTCGATAAAGAAAATATTAAATGTGAGAAAAATCTGTTAAAAGACTTTATCAGAAAAAGTAGTTGTGAGAAAATAAAATAACAATAATAAATAAACAACCATTTACTAGACTAACACTCATTCAAGTACCAACATCAAAAGAAAGAGGAAGTTGTAAAGCCTATATAAAGAGAGATCATTTACAGCACAGCCAGGCAATCCAACTTCTCTCGAGCATTTAACGTCATTTATTCTTGCTGGTGGTTTTCTCTTTTTGTTGGCCGGCTTTCTGTTTTTGTGCTCGTGCTTGGGCATTCGTTATCACACTCTCCTTAATGTCCATTAGTTTCTGCATGGACCTGAGAAGTGGCTGCATAACCTGGAGAAGAAAAAAAAAACAAAAAGAATGTAATTGTAATATTCTTTTTAGTAAAGGAGCTAACAGTCTAAATGGTTTCTCAAACTTAGTTAACCAAAGATAACGTGGTAAATGACTATATGGTAAACATAGTGTTAAAATTGTTCCTTTTAAAGTCTTTTAAAATAATTGATCTTGTTGATAGAACATAACAAGTGATAAAATACATTCAACATGAATACATGAAGAAAGCTTTTACACATGTCATAGACTTATAGACATGAATTATTTTTGTAAAAGATTTTTTTTACAATTAATAAGGGTATCTCACTAAGATACTATTTAAAGAATGTTATCACACATATGATTGCACAACGAGCACACTAATATAAACCGTCAAATTTGTTATTATACAAATATGTATAATGGCTTAGAAGTACACGTGTATTATGTAGTTATGCACTTATGTGTATGGTATCACTGATTCAAGAATAGATCTACTTTAGTATAAAATGGTATAAATTGGGATCTCAGTGTTTTTTAACAAAGTACATTTAGCATCACCTCTTAGAAAACTAATAGCAATAAATATTTCGTTTCTCTTTCATTTTGCAAAACAATGGTTGTTTTCGATTTCAAGCGCATAGTTCCTTTTTTTCTTCTTCACATAATTCTTTTTTCCCTTACCCAAGGTATTAACATATTTTTTAAGGGCACCTTATTCATGTTACTATTAAGCATTTTTTTCTATCATGTAAATGAAAAAGTATTGGATTTGTATGATGAATAGATACTTCTAGTTTTTATTCAAACATAGATGTAGGTTAGGGAAGTTGAGCGTTGGCTTAATTGTCTTGTCGTAATAATTTCTCCAATTTTGAGGGATATTGTTATAATGAGCACGAATCCCATAATGGGAGTAGCTTGATCTATACTTTGCAAATTTCAAATTTTAGAATATAAACCATCCTATTGATAATATGTGTCGTTCGTAATACAAATGAAACGATCTGATAATGAATTTATATAAAAGAAAAACTACGATTAAAAATAATATATATATATATATATATATATATATACAATTTCTGTGGTTATAAAAATAGTATGTTAACATGTTTTTGTTTTCTTCTCATATTTTCTGGTACAGGTCGCGACATATCAGATACAAGATTAGTCAATGTTTCAGGAAGCAAGCTTAAGCTTAATCTATGTGTCCAGGATAAATGCGACAACCCATCATTTAATTGTTGGTGTTTCTTTATGATCGTGAAACCTCCCAACATCTGCTCTGAGTCAAGAGAACGTTGAGACACTATTTGCCACAAACTCACATCTAAATAATAGTATGTCAACATAACCGATAAAAGCTTTTGTGTTGTAATGCAAATCACGTCCATCTGTTGAAGCTATATGTGTTTGGGAAAACATCTATATTCTATACTGAAATGTTTTTCTCAGAATAAATAATAACCAATTAAGAAATAAGATTGGAGTTGATATGTATTGTGGATAATATTTATTAACCAAGATCCCTTATTGTCGTCCCTATAAAATAATATTATCGCGAGAAGAAGTATATACACCTAATAATGCGATAAACATACGTCTACTATTATCGACCAGTAGTCCAACATCAACTGGGATAAAAAACAAAGGAAACTTACGACAATTAAAAAATATGAGAGTTATATATATACCCAAGTATTAATCTCAAAGTTAAGGACTATATATCAAGATGAATCCATGATGCAATAGGTAAGCACTAAACGTTCGTAGTGGCAAAATTTTCAGAAAAACTAGTAAGACAGCTATATCAACCTCACCCTCCATTATAAATCCTCCATTCCATTCTCAAGCTTCTCTCAAGAATTGCATCATTCTCATAACTGAAAGAAGATACAATCTCTCCTAAGGATTTTATCCCTCTTGGACTTATAAACAACATTTACAATCTCATCTCAAAGATTTTGACTGAATGATTAAAAAGATTCACTATGTTTCTTATATAAAAGTTTCAAGATGCATCGCTTGGTCAAACTCACAAGTTTTGGTATGTCAAGCTTGCTGTCGATTCTAGTTAATCAAAGCTATGTCTTGATTTATAGTCTCCTAAGGCTAGGTCATGTGGTCTTATAGTCTGGCATATGGATTGGAAGCTAGAATAACCTCCTAAGTCTTATGAAGATTCTAATCTAGCATCTAGATGCGTTGAACCATTCCCCGTGGCCGCGCTGAATGGAACTGCGCAACCATCTCAACCGTCGGATCAAAATAAATAAATCAATTTGCGCTGAACCATTCAACGAAACTATCTCGCTACTAGTCGGAATACGAGATATACAGTAAATACTTCATATATAAATAGCCTTGCGACTTCACCAAATTATTAATATATGGAGGTATACCAAAAAATTTTTTTTTTTTTTGCTAATTCAAAGTATGTAAATAATATTGGATAATGTGTATACATATTTGCAGTCTCAATACATAAATACATATATATCTATGCATGAACTTATAAGACCATTTAAGAATTTTTCGATATTTTTCTAGCCAATTTAATATATGTAAAAGATATTTTGAAACGAATTGAAGAGCATGTTTTGGGAACATCAAAGATATCCGTTCTTAATGGAATTTTAAACGAAGTTTTTCTAACCGAAGAATAAATCATCGATGGAATTAGATAAGAAGTGGAGGGAGATAATCCTGATGATGATAGTACAAATATATTAAAACCTTCAGCCCAAAAAGCCTTAAACATACTCAAAAAGTTGGAAATATTTTGGCTTCAACAAGAAGGTGTCAATAGTAATGAGATCTTACACATCCTCAAATTAAAAGATGCGATGACAATTCAACAAGTTACATCCTTGTCTAAAACAACTATAGATAATTATTTTATTTTACCTTATATTTTGATGTAACAAGATCTATAAGTTTCCAATATAATGTCAATTATATTAATATATGGAGGTAAATTCCTTATAGCGGGACTAAACAAATCTATTAATATTAAAATATGGAGGTTATTACTATTTATAACTGGCCCAAGTCGGAACTATGATTTTTAATTAATATATAAAGTTTATTAATATATGGAGTTTTTATTGTATCTGGAAAGAGAAGTAGTGTTAAAGAATAGACAACGCTTTTTGTGTAATCTGCAACGTTATTTGTCTAATCTAGCATCCATGTCTATCCCATAAGACTTAGTTTAAAGTCAGTCTCGGACTAAGAATATAACATGGTAGTTGAGTATCAGAATTCACCAATCGTCCTTGAAGATTAAAGACTACAGATGACATCAACGTAAATTTCATCAACAAAGCTTTGTGAAGACTGAGTATCCTATTTTAACATATCATCTACCATTCTATCTACTGAGAAAAGTCGTATGACTTTAGTATAATGATGAATACTTGGAAACAAGAGTGCAACATATGAGTAAATTAAGTCCCAAAGTTCACTAACTGTTTTACCATTTCATGAACTTTTGAACCTATAAATATGATTTCCTATCTCAATTAAATCGCATGCACGGACTGAATTATTCAGTTCCCGAACTGGTCAATTTTGTGATAGTATTGGACACTATTTAATTCAAATGTACATGAACTGATTTGTAAAGTTCGCGAACTAATTGATTTTGTATATTTCCTGTACACTTTTTGTTTCCAAGTACACAAATTGTTTTGACGGTCCGCGAACTTGCCAAAATCAAAAGGTTTTTGAGTTACAAGACGACTTTGAGCTCACTAACTATTTTGATAGTTCATGAACGGACTTGGTCCTGTGATAATATATTACTCTACTTTTTGCTTGTCGGTTCCATAACCACTTAACCATGGCTCTCTGGTAAACTACTCGGTGCATTATGTATACATGCGGTTGCACACATCTTCTTTGTCATTCAAAACGAATTTATCACATGCTTCATACATAATATATTTGGAGAAGTTTAATTAGCCTGGTGAATACAAATAAATTTATAAGCATGTAAACTAGTTCACGAACCTCCTTATTTAGCATTTTTCATCATCATAAAGAACTCCATGCACACTAGAATTTCAATCATGGCACTTCTAAGTCCTAGTTGCATCTAGCTTCGTCCTCTAAAAACCTATGTTTTGTCTGGTGAAAATATATTAGGTTACGACTTTGAAAGAGCTCACTAAGGGATTCGGAAATCCCAGTCAGACTATCTTTTACCTAATAGTTCTTCCTATGTGGATCTTGTTCTTATTGATTTTCTAAGTTTTCAAAACTTTGGATCGGGAACTTGATAGATAGAAATCACAAAGTACTCTTCGTATCAAACTTTGTGATTCCACAAGATAGATATCTAAACTATATATGGTTTGGTTTGTTTAAACTGTTCTTGTGAGGTCGAATTGATTAGGCATCTCTATAACTTTTGAAGAAAATAAGTTCAACCTAATCTTGAGTTTACTCGATATCTTCTTTTCTCGAACCTTCATAATAGATTTATATACCTTGATTGAATATTTTTCTAAAGGGAATCAAATATGCTTTCTATTAGAGGCAGAATAGTCATAAACGTCTTCATTTAGGTTGAAGCAACTCCTAGGCCTGTGGAGGACGCCAATTAGGGGAATCATGTTGCGTAGGGTCTTGCGAGATAAAGAGACGTAAATGAGCACAATTGAAGATGAATTACTCGTCGAATCGATTCGGTCTTAACTACATTCATGTATGAAGTCTGATAGTAGGCTAGTGTCTATAGAGGCTTAATACAATGTGGTGTTTAAGTTATGGATTAGGTCTGAGGTTTATCAGCTTTGCAGTTTTCCTTGTCAACAAAATTTCTCCTGTCTTGTTTTATTTAATTTCCACATTATATTGTTTATCTTTATAATATAAATATCACAAGCAGCGCGTTAAAATAACCTTGACATTTTTTTTAAGTCTAAAAGACTGTATAGGACCTACAAGATTTGTTTTTGAGATTTCATATCTTGAATGAAAGATTACAAGACTTGTTCTTGTTTGAATTCTGTTCATATTAGAGTTCAGGTGCATACTAGGTGGCTACTTGGATATTGATTTCTGAGATCGCGTAAGTTAAACTTGTCTTCATTGTAGGTAGCAAATTTTTACTGTTGATCTGTGCTACTGATTATGACAAGTTTGTCCATACATGTTTCTGAATAAAAATTTGGTGGTGTACGTGGTACTTCGCAAGGTGCTTTCATCAAGGTAAACAAAAGAATCCAGAAATTTTATACAAGATAGACAAAGAGAAAGCATTTGAAAATGTCTGATGAAATCCCTTTTTTAAAATCCTAGAGAATCATGGCTTTAGTATGAAGTGGAGAGGTTGGATACATTGGTATGTGCCATAGAATCATTTATATGTATACCGGTGAACGGATATTCCTCATAAAATTTAGACCATCAAAGGGATTGACACGAGGAAATCCTTTGGACATGATATAGATTTCTAAGTATTATAATCAGTTTTCATAAGAAGAGCAACATTAAGGTGTCCAAGATTACGGAATCCCGTATCACCTTAAGACTTGAAAGTACGGACTTTGTTCCAAACTTTGAAGCATGGCCATTTTCTGGATAGTGGGGCCTGTGTGAAGAAAAATGATTCATATTATATGTTAGAGTAGAATCATTGCTTGGGAAATTTTCAATGATCCACAAAACAATTATTGAACATTAAATTGTTTCGAACTAATATTGTTAAGGACCTTTAAACAATCAATGTTTGAATCATATTTCGAGATATTTAGCAAGACAAGCTTCAATCGAAATTTCTTATTTCCAATAAATCTAATAAGTTATACAACCAAAGTAATCGAAAACGTTCCTCGGTCCTACTCGGTGGGGTATCTTGTATCGAGGAGCGATGAGCTCGGACTTGAAAAATCGCCAAAACTCGACCTCATACTCAAAACATATTTATTAGAGATTTATATATAATACTCATGAGTCATGACTTATACCTAGTACTCATCTGACTTATATATAATACTCAATCTCCTTGGCCGAGGAGACCGATTTTGACTACTTTGCACACAACATAGTCTAAAATAGATATAATGGTTCAGTCTTCACATACATTGCTGATGAAGTTCTCCAAATTTCTTCTTCGATCTTCATTCTTTGAGGGCGATATCTAACACTCAACTACCAAATTCTAAACCTAGTCCGAGACTTGACTTAGTAGACTATAAATCAAGATATAGTTTTGTTCATTTGACATTGTTAACAAGCTTGAGATAACAAAACCTGTGGATTCAACTGGGCAATGCTCTAACATCTGTTTTCAGTGATCAAATGCCCAACAATTTTGCCAGTGTTGCGGAATTGGGGCAATCAGGAATCAACACATCTTGATGAAATCCACCAAACTTAGTAGCAATCCAAATTTTGTTTGGAATTAATTCTGTAAAATCAATTTCCACTAAAACATTAACATAATATCCTACTTCACATTTTAATGTAGCCTCATCAATCTTAATCGGAGTACTAATTTCCTTACAGATTGTAAACAAAATCTCTTCTCTCCAAAATTCTAAACCTAATCCAGTAAATCTAACCCATACCAATGCTTTGAAACTTCTCTGATTAGCAAGACGAAAATTCGAAACCCAGTTTTCTAATCCTCATAACTTGATTATTTACTTCCCAAATACCAAATCTAATATATTTACAATCCATTTCATTACCCAATTTAAAGATGAAGAAATCCTAAAGGAATAAGTTTACAGTCTCCAACCAGTTTGCATTGATTTCTCAAAATAACCGCAACATCAACAAACTTAACTTTTTGTAAATCTAATCTTCCGATTGGTGAAAACTTCCATGGATTCAAACCTTCCTCAAAGAGATCATGAGGAAGAATATTCGATGGTATTTTCTTTGTTTCTCTTTCATTAAAATTAAACCCTAATTTCTATGAAATATTTTCCCCGACGAAAATGATTTCAGGACCAGAATCCATGAGAATCACTTGAACTAATGAGAGACAATCATGAAGAACACAAATAAAGAAGAAATTTAGACAAACCAAGACCTGAATTAACGATCATCTGCACGAAAAACGAAAATATGAGAGAAAAATTTCTGAGTTGGTTGCCCGATTGCATACACTCTCTCCTCAACTCCCCCCAGTGAGTAGTCGAAATTATGAGTCCAAATGCTCGTTTCAAAACTTTACTACCGGTTTAAGTTAGCCTTTTCATGAACTTCCTAGTTTACAAAAAGAAAAGAAGAAGAAGAAGAGAAACCAGGTCATGCGACTGTTTCCACTCGTGGAAGCTAATATGCGGCAATGAAATATTTTCCTCAGAAATAAGATCAGAGTTGATATGTGCTGTGGGTGATATTCATTCACCAAGATCCCTTCTTGGTATCCCTATGAAATTAAATCGCAACACGAAAAAACATACATGTGATAAACATGTGACAACCAACATCAACTGGCTACCGCAGAAAACTGGAATCATTTTAGAAGTTTGGAAGAATAGTGGGGTCAAAGAGCCTAAAAATCTATACTCTACCACTGTTTATAGCTGCAATGTTTTTAATTTTACATCAACATTAGCTCAAAGTTTATGATTATATAACACCTATGCAGGCTACTCAGTAACAACACCAAAAAACTCAAAAAGACGGCAGTTTCATTCTTATAAAACCTTCATATTAAAGACATAAAAAGTAAAATTCAATAAAACCTAGTTTATCCAAACAAAGAGCAGCCCTGTAAGCTAATCACTACATTTCTGTCTTTCACGCTTGAAAAAGGTTCCATGTCAATCATTTATCAAAGCTACAAAACTGTTCTTCCAAAAGTAAAAAAGGGAAAGCCCAGACTCCAACAGGACGAGCCATTGCAGCTTTGGCCTCCACAACCACCACCATGGACATAACTTACAGCCTCCTTCCTCTTCTACCACCCTTTCTACGGGTGCTGTCAGTAGGAATGGGGGTAACATCCTCTGTAAACAATTAGAAGCATAAAACAGCAAGTTAAATAGCTGTCAGGTATTTATTCCAAAATGTTATAAAATATCATTTAGACTATGGGAATCTACTACAGAAAGAGCCTTACCAATGCGACCAACCCTCATTCCTGACCGAGCAAGGGCCCTAAGGGCAGATTGGGCACCTGGACCTGGTGTCTTTGTTTTGTTCCCACCAGTTGCACGAAGCTTGATGTGAAGCGCAGTAACTCCAAGTTCCTACAAGAAAGGATAGGATAGGTCCAGTAAGGCCTGATGTTAATGCGATGACAACTATATGAAATTCTTATTTGAAGCCAAAATAATTGGGAATAAGTAACAACAGCCAACTATAAACCAGTAATCTGTACTTTTAAGGTGAGAAACCATGTCTACCATTAACTACTTTGCATTCCTCAAGAAACGAGGCAACAAAAAGGCAACTTGGGATCTTCAGTTAAACTTTCTCTCTTCATATAACCAGTAGAAAAATTGCTATTGTTGTAAACGATACAGGGTTATGGTTTACCTTGCATCGGGCTGCAACATCCTGAGCTGCAAGCATAGCTGCATATGGTGAAGATTCATCCCTATCAGCTTTGACCTTCATTCCACCTGAATACAAACAAATATGTCCGAAAAATTAATTCTCAAATGTATTAGAGTTCCCTAAACAGAAGAATAAGAGCAAACAAAGCAACAACACCAACAACTTTTTAAAGTTGAGAACTCAATAGGAAAAAAGGAAATACACAAATGATAGACTTACCAGTAATACGTACAAGGGTTTCCCTTCCAGACAAATCTGTGACATGCTGCAGTCCAAACAGCCTTGTTTGTTATTGAACATTACATGAAGAAATCAAATGTAATAAAAAGAAAAGCAGAGGTATTACTTACAATGAATGTATCATTGAAAGATGCAAAAATGTGTGCAACACCAAAAACATGCTCCCCATCTCTTACACTGGGTCCAAGGGTAACAGTTTCTTCTTTTGGCTCTCTAACTTTCCTCCTCGACTGTAACACCCCTCATCAAGGAAACATAAAAAAAACTTCAGACACATGCTCTTTTCGTCAAACATACTTTAAATTACTTCATAAATTCAACTCAATTAGAAATACCAGAATATCATTATCATACATTGAATACTAAACCTGCTGGTGAATTCAACATTTGTTCACTCAGATTCACTCAGACCCACAAAATGCATACATACGAAGTACCACACAACCAAACCCATTTTGTCCACTATGGGGTAAAGAAATACAAAGACATCAAATTATCTCACAAGTAAAACTCTACCAAACCCTAAGTATTTTCAGAATTCATATAATCACAAACAAACATTTTATACTAATCCAAACTACATTCCAATCGTTTTCCCAAAAACCCTAACATACACATAAACTAAGAAACAAAGATTGCCGTAATCGATTCAAAATAGTCGACATAGAATTTACTACATCTCATAAACATTCTTTCCAGTCTTATCTTCAACTTCGTAAGATACATTCAAAAGATTACAGTATAAGAATCGAAACATCAAAACCAGTTAAAACAAGATCAGATAAAGAGAAAAAGATTAAGTTTACCATGATTACGGGATAATCGAAGTGAGATTAGCTCTTCTAGGGTTTGTTCAAAGATTTCTTCTCTCTCCAAGCCTTCACAGAAACCTCACTCTAGCAAAGAGGAGAAATGGACCTTGTTCGTTTCTATTTATAGTTAGGGTTCGACGTATCATGTATTTGGCACGTACACAATATGAGGACATAATAGTTATTAAAACAATTTAATAAGGGCAGAATTGGTATGTAAGTTTATAAAACCCTAACTCATCTCCGATCTCATATAAGGAGGCTCAAAGTTTTATTTTCGGTTTCTTACACTTTCTGAAACCCTAGAAGAGCTCTCTCGTTCCGTCATCTACTAGCAGTCATGGTAAGTTCCTGTTTTTCTTCTCTTCTTAAGATCAAACCATGGATTAGATTTTGTTTCTGTATCTTTAAATGATTGAAAACACCATGGTAGTTGAATTGTTGATCCGTGAAATCGTATGCAAATACTTAGTCTCTGGTGAACAAATATGAAAAACTCTTAAATCTGACCTAAGAATTGATAAATGCTTTGCACTGTTTTATGGTTTATCTACTGCAAGTGTGGTTGTTCTGTGGTTTAGCTTGTCGCGATGATTTTGTTAGTTATAAAATGGCCGAATCTATCATGTGATTATTGTGTATAGTTGCTTTCACAGGGAGGTTGTAGAGTATAAATTAGTATGTTTCTCATATATGGAACAGTATTTTCAGTTCCATTATAGAATTTAATGATCTCAGTATGTTTGATTTGTATATTAGTTCAATGAATAGTTGTAATTTCTATGGTGATTTGTTATCTGCAAACCCAAGTTAGCAATTGATTTCTGTAATTGTCATCCATCTAGCTCATATGAGGAAGAAATAGTCTTGGTGACCAGTATGTTTCTGTTGTTGTTTCTTAGGGGGCTCTTAAAGCCTTTAGTCTTCTACTCCCTGTATGATGAATACCCATGTTTCTTTGTGAATAAAAGTATGACCTTCGATTCCGATTCCATTGCGGCACATAAACCTTGTCTTGAGTTTGGAGGTTATTTTGGTCTGCTTCAATCAATCTTTCTCTGATTGTTGAGTAATGCTGCTTTTCACTGACAGGTGAACGTTCCCAAGACAAAGAACACATACTGCAAGAACAAGGAATGCAGGAAGCACACCCTGCACAAGGTTACCCAATACAAGAAGGGTAAGGACAGTCTTGCTGCACAAGGAAAGCGTCGTTATGACCGTAAACAATCAGGATACGGAGGACAGACAAAACCCGTCTTTCACAAGAAGGTAATTACCTACAGTTTTCGTCTCACTTTCACTAGTTGAAGTTATTTTACATAAATAGGAACAATGAATCTTGTAAATTTGAAGCTGAATCGTTTGCACTCTGCTATCTTTCCTCCAGGCCAAGACTACCAAGAAGATTGTGTTGAGGCTTCAATGCCAAAGCTGCAAGCATATGTCTCAGCATGCTATCAAGGTCGGCATCTTTAATGTGTTCTGCAACTTATGTTTTTATTTTATTTTAATGTTTGTCTAATCCTATTGTTGTTTATGTTGCTGCAGAGATGCAAGCATTTTGAAATCGGTGGAGACAAGAAGGGAAAGGGAACATCTCTCTTTTAGGCTGCTGTTGCTTATTTCTAGGACTTCATCTTGCATATCTAGTGTTTTGTTGTTGCTCAACCTTATTTGATTCAACTTTGAGTTTGAAATTACCTCTACTCTAGTTTATAAATTTTTGAGCATTGTCTTTTACTAGTACATTGGATGCAAGTTATTAGACTCAATTGGTATGCCTCTCGCTCCTATTCTATTCTTGTGTCCTGGTGCTTAATATTGAGGTTATTATATTCACTGCCTTTAAGCAAGTATGGTCATTGGATATCCATGAGCTGTGACGTTTAAATTGATTCGGAGAAAGACTAAATTGTCTTCTAAGTACGGGTTTATTTTTTTTTTGTCCAAATAATAAACTGAAAGGAATAACAATGCTTCGAAATAACCGTGTAAAAAACAACACTAAATAAGTTGAAACCGAAGTCCAACACTAAAGATATTCGGCAAGGTGGTCTGGGAATCAGAATTCCCCATAAGCATAATCTTGCTTTAATCACCAAGGATCAGTTGTGGGCCAAAATTCTAAAGCATAAATACTTTAGGAATCATAACCCTTTAAGGAAAACTAGAAAGTATAAGATTTCCAGGATTTGGTCTAGTATTAAAACAAGGCCTGGAAGTTATTAAGTCTAATAGTGTTTGGCAGATTAACAATGGTGAATCTACTAGTATTTGGTCTGATTTCTGGCTGCCTAACCAAACTTCTCTATTAATGCCGATCTTTACTGACAATAATATGCCTATGAATGTGTGTGATCTAATGAATTCAGAAGGGAACTGGGATATGAATGTTATTATCAAGTATATTGATAACTCTTCTCATAATGCTATTAACTCTGTAACTATTAATCTTTGCTTGCATGATAGAATTAGATGGAAATCTACTATTTCTAGAAATTTGACTACTAAGTCTGTTTACAATTTCTTGAATAATCTAACTATTGATAAGGATGAATCAAGATTTTGGAAACAAATTTGGAACCTTAATATTCTTCCTAAAGTAAATATGTTTTGCTGGAAAGTGGTGTCTAATGCTCTTGCTTTAGGGAAAAACATGTCCAAGTATGTTAAGGATTTTAAGCCTTATTGTTTGCTTTGTGATTCTCATGACATTGAAGATGAAATGCATCTGTTTGTTAATTGCCTGTTTTCTAGAAATATTTGGGATGCTTTTGAACTTAATAACATCTATAACTATAGAGGAAATCAGGATATTACACATTGGTTTAAATTTTGGTTGAACAATAAAGTTTTCAATGGCAAACACAACTTAATTTCGTCCATCATCTGGTCCATTTGGAAGTTTAGAAATAGTGTGCAGTTTGATAAGGCAGTGCCTAATGTGCATAAGCTAATTGATTTAGTTAAAGTTTCCCACCAAAAGTTCAATATTCCATGGGACAGCAAAACTAGTCATGATTTTGTCATAGCTAAGATGTTACACAATGATAATCCCACAGATGGAAGATGCACTTATGATTGGTTTATTCATTTTGATGCATCCTTTCTTGAAGATGACTTTTCTATGGGTTACGCAATCTCAATTCTGGATAAAACAGGAGACAGGAAGCAGTGTCGAGCAGGTTGCAGCTGGGCTTCATGCCCATTAGAGGCAGAAGCAAAAGAAGGAATCGAGGCTCTTAGGTGGGTGAAGGATTTGAATCTCAATAATTGCTGCATAATTAAGGACTGTCAAACATTAATGAAGCTGATGAAAGGAGGTCCAGAAATTCAACCTTGGAGGTCTTAGACAAGCATCTATATATGCAAATTTTCCCCTATGTTTTGTAATTCGGTTACCTTTATGTATAAAAATAGGAAGTTTGTGGATTTTGAAGACAAACTAGCTAAGGAAATAAGATCTAGGAGAATTAGTTACTTCTCTACAGAGAATTCGAGTGGAAACGAAAGATCCAATATCCTAGATAGAGTTAATCTTGGATTAACTCTCGTTTGTATATTTTGTAATCTTCCTTCTATATATAAATAAAAGTCTTCTTATCAAAAAAAAAGAAAAGAGTCCGAGACCCAAACTTTTAATTCCAAACCTGCTCTCAAAGACCTGCTCTGTAACCTAATTTTCTTAGCGCACCATAATGGGTAATACGAGTAATGAGTGACCTAATAGCATCCTGATTAAACTGAATTACTACAGTAATCATGTACAATTCTGTGAGGAAATCTGGAAAGTCTGTTATAAAATAAAAACTTGGTTCATCAACTCTTGCTTTCCGATAAAGACTGAGCTACATTATTACCTAGTAATAGACTTAAAAAAACAACAACCATGACTTACTATTACTACACTTAGATTTAACTTTCTGAACTACAGTAGAAACTCTTTTAAATAATACTTGATTATTTAATAAACTCTCTTAAATAATATTTTTGGCCAGTGCCGAGTCGGGGACAACGTGCCAAATTAATAATTCGCTAAAATTATAAGTTAATACATTTTTGATTATCTATGTAGACCGCATATGAAATATAAATTAATAATGCATATATATATTCAATACATCAGTGATTTACGAAGACTTTTTGAAAAATGACTTAATTGTATTCTGTTTTTTTTTGCTAAAATCAATATCGCATTGAATTTCATCTCTAGTTTTTCTTATCATTGGTGTTGTTTTCTCATAGCTCAGCAAGAAATTATTCAATGTGATTGCCGCTTTAATAGCCTCGTTTCGTGAAGGGGCTCTATTGTAAAACTTTCATCATCTTCTTCCACATCTTTATCAGTTCCCATAACGCTATCGATTATTTCTTCATCAGTCAACAACTGTGTAACTTCATTTTCTTTTGGAATTTAGGATATCTTCGACATTCATTAAATTGCGATAGCCCAACTTCTCGATCAAATATTGCAAGTCTTGAGTGATTTCACTGTTTGTATGTTCATCCAAATTGTCTAAATTTTTGTTATCTATTGATCGAAATTTACAATGACGAAAGCATCAATTTTGTCTAAACTTGTGATATGAAATTTATATATAAGTTAATAAAATATTAATTAATATATAAATTAATAATTTTTAATTTATCAGTTAATTAATATCTCGTTTAATTAATAAATTTTGATGTTCCCGATAACATTAATTTATAGAGTTTCTACTGTATATGATTCTTTCTCTGTTATAGATTTATCACATTGTCACAATCCATTTCAAATATAGTTTTGCCAATCCTTAATTCATCCGGCCAGTCCACTGCTAATTCCAACGCTTTACATCCAAAATGTGCATCCCCATAATTCTCTTCCACTTCCTCATCAAACTTTATTAGCATCTAAACATTTTCCTTTAAAATCACGAAGTGTTAGTCCAACACTTCATTTCTTAGTTTCTGCGATGTAAGAGCCGTCCAAATTAACTTTGACACATTCCTTATCGGGAGGAAACCAGACTTTAATTTGTATCCTGCCAGCATTAGTGTTATGGGAATAAAAAAGCTCAATACACTGAGTTATCATATTATGTATTCTAGACATTGTACTTTGAGCATTAGGCTTAACACCTTGAAACATAAGAGAGCACATGTCCTTCCATATATACCACATTGTACACATTAACCTGCAAACATATTTTTCAAGTGTAAAACAAAAACACTGCTACTACCCGAAGAAAACCAAGTAATAATTAATGTTTGAATATTTAATAAGTTACCTTCAATTTGATCTATATTGATATCCATAGATAACTAGATAAATCTAGCAAAACTACACACTACAATTGCCGAAACAACACCCGATTTGTATTTTAGACTTGTAAACTACTCTCTTAGCTCTAACGGGGATAATATCCTTAGTGCATTTCCGAACAAATAGTTGTACACTATGAGGTATTATACAGTTCCATAAATGTTTCCATACCTCCTTAGGAATATTATTTACAAAAGCAATATTATTAACCTCATTTAAGCATTTTAAACAGAAAACTTTCCTTTCCTGTCATGCTTTCAAATAATAAAATCCTCTCATGTTGATGAGGTTTTTATTTTAACGATTAGATCAATATAACTCTGTCAAAACCGTAAGAAAGAACATCAAGGTTCCACTCTCTAGTTCCTCGCAATAATAGATCACAAACCAGATTAAAATTCTAGATGAACCAACAATTTGTACAAGTGGGATATCAAGACCTATAACTCAACAATCTAGCCATATGCTAATTTTAGTGCCACATCTTATAGTCCATGTGAGCTATTGTTGCACAATCTCAAGACCAGAGTAAATACTTTTCCACAACCAAAAACAGTCATCCTTGAGTTTATCTAAATGCAGAAAACTACTATCCTTTGAGTATTTGGCTTTAATAATTTGAAAAAACATGAGAATCTTCATCATTACAGGCTCTCCAAACCACTTTAGCTAAAAGAGCAGTATTGAAGTGTTATAGATTTCTAAATCCCAATCCTCCAAGAGCTTTAGGAAGCATAAGATTGTTCCATCCTATGAAGTATAGACCTTTATGACTATCTTACCCCCACCAAAATTTTCTCTGAATGGAGTCCATTCGGCTAATCATGGTTTTAGGAATCCTATAAGATAGAAGGGTAATGGTTCTGGCTGATTTGTTCATAGTTTTTCCTTTCCAATTTTTTAAGTCTAGAGCCAAAGGAATGAAGGATAGGCTTAAAAGATTTAGTTTTATCTCTTCCAATTAACAGAGTAACTTCAAAAATTTTATCAGTATCCTTCATCTCAGTCATCTTAGGAGCATAAGCAAGATTTATTCCAGCACTAGGAGTCTAGGACTAATGTTCTTACTTAAATAAATACCAGATTTATCAAAGTTAAGAATTTGACCAGAGTACATACCAAATTGCTCAAACATATCTAAGATACCTGCTATATTATGCATGTCTGTTTTAGTGAAAATGGGAGTATTATCTACAAAAAAAAAAATGAGTTATGCAAGAAATATTCCTAGCAGCCTTAACTCCAGAGATGACATGGTTAGTAGCATCATTCATAAGTAATCTAGAAAGATTTTCCATAGAAATTATAAAATGATAAGGGGATAAAGGATCCCCTTGTCTTATATTTCTAGTAGAACAATACTCCTTTGTAGGAGAACCATTAAGAAAAATGGATATCTTAGTTATGCTAATGCAATGCTCATTGAGACTACAAAATTTGTTAGGAAAACCAATCTTCTTAAGCATGCCTAGAAGAAAAGGCCATTCAATCCTATCAAAATTCTTAGAGAGATCTTATTTTAAGGTCTTAGTACCACTATATATTTTTTTATGCTTCATAGTATGTATCTCGTAATTTGTCATGTAAATGAAAATCTTCCACTATTAACTAGAACCGGTTACTGCAACGTTGAATCCTTCCTGTGACACTAAAATTTGCACAGTAAGTTTGCAAGTTCAAATATTTCGTTGTCGCCCAAAGTTCACTTCTTGATGCAAAATTTGGCTTGTTGCAAAATATGCTTCAAAAAACAAAAATATAGCTTGTTTCCAAAAAGAATCTTGCATAACCATTCAAAATTTGTGTGTTTCCAGATTTTCCAATGTGACCGAAAATCACAACAATGACTTTCAATTTTTTTATATGATGGAAAATCACAGCAATGACTTCTAATGTGAAATCGTTACCTGAAATTTGTGAAGGACACAAAATGCACAAATTTATGTTTGACCCGAAAGTAGGGATATGCCTAGCAAAGGGGAGTCCGTCTCTTTTTCGGCCTGATAAATTTTTATAGATGAAAATTTCTTAAACTATTATACGTATCAAGCTTTCAAAGTATGGCTGACCACATTTAGTGGAACCCACTTATATTAAGAGATAAGTTAATCTCTTTTAGATTAACACATAGTACATTAGTCCCTCAACTAAAGCCACGTATGTGGACTCGTGGCAACTCATGTTGTAGCCACCTTGTATGCATTGGCGGTTAACTTGGGCTATAAATAACCTTGTATACTAGTGTAACAAGATGAATAGAAATGTCCAGAAATAAAACGCTCCATTCTTTATCGTGTACTCTGTATATATTTGTATGGTACTGTACACTACAAGCAATAGTATTCGGACTAAATAATTAGTAGCCGCTTGGTACAAAATATTTCCATTCATATCATTGTATTTACCATGCGCTTCTTAAATCACCTATGATAGTTGGCGATTACATGACACGTTATCAACACGAATTTCTCTACAGCAACCAACATGGGATGGCGATACGGAAAAGGATAATTCTCCTCAACCCTTGCATATTTTATTCAACTATTGTTGAGTAGTTTTATGCTTAAATATTTACAGCGTCTAACTTGTTTCCTATTTTGATTAGGACTTGTTAAAGAAAAAGTTGGACATCTTACCGTGTTTTGTATGTGCTATTCGGGGCACATAAAATTATATGGTATATGAAGAGATATCCAAAATAGGTACGTATTGGCAACAACTCATATTTTTGATGTTATTCGATTTCCGAATTTAGCCAAATATTTGAGTTTTGTGGCGTTTTGCTATTATCCGCTTTAACCAGCCAACGGAAGGTTTCTCCGCGTCCTTTTGGATAGCGTAGAGAGTAAAATTACCTTTGTTTGCACACCCATGATTTTTATGGTGTTAACGGTTTTAACATCGACAGAGCGAGGAATTTTTGCATCCTGGGGGACAGCGAAATTTTAATATTTCTTTGCTATAGTAATCTCCAGAATTCAAAGTCGTTCCACCTAAAGGGTCGGAATGCGATGAAAAATGGACACCGGGTTAACATGGTTAGCCAATCTCTGTCAGCGGTCTTTGAAATGACCTGCATTTGATATTGAGACGATTTCTTTTAAGATACAAAGAACATGTCCATATTTCAATTTTGATAAATTAATATTTCGTCGACCCTGATAGACGAAATTGGGGATTTGTCAGTGTTATGTGAGAACCGTGTATATTACATTTTTGAATGTTTTTCTTCCTTGTTTTCACCATTGATTTTTGTGGTAAATAGTTCAGCTTAATTTCTGGAAAAGATATATGCACCGTATAAAATGTTGTGGTGAGCAATAAGGAGAGCTGCATATTTTGTGCCCTTATATGTTCTCGCTAGCTTTACGGCACACATCATATGCACCAATTATATGCATCGACAAGCTTTAAAGAGCTAGTGCTTAATTTTCACTTTGTATATGTTGTGCCAACAACACCGAGTGCTGCAAATGTTCACTGCACCTCGTAGATATACAAACGTCGAATGTAATGGGTGTTGAATTTTTGTAAATTATATCTAGAGTTAATATCATATCTTCTCGTTGCTTGAGCTATTACCTAAAATCATGAATTTGGTGAATTAAATTTGCAGTAGTACCTATGCAAATAAGTCTATCTTTGGCAAAGAAGGAAAATACAATTGTGGTAGGCATATTTGAATATGGGAACCACAATATTTCTCGGGTTTAAGACCTGATGAGCAACGTACCACTATAAGTGGAATAATATGGGACGGTAACATAGTGGTTGGTCTGAATAAGCCATCTTTGAGCCTGGAAGAGCTCTGCTATCGCTGTGACATGAAAGACACGTTATGTGCATTTGAAATGTTGTTCATTGTGTTTGATCTCTATCGGTCGTCTTGGAAGGACTGGTACTGATATTGAGATAGTGTCTATGGTCACAAAATTCGTTCACAGTTTACTGTTAATTTTACATGGAAATGTAAATTCTTAAAATTAAACCAGCTGGACAGTAAACGAGAGAGGAAACCTGATCAGTTACCTCTCCTGGGTTGCGTGTTATTATTGTTTTCTGCACCCAGTTGCTCCCTTGATAGGTTGAGTCTTTTAGAACTGAATGTTCTGTAGATGAGATATCCCGCCTAAGGATCAGGGGGAGAATCATCGACGATATTGGTTAACTCCAATTGTGTCTCATCTAAATTCTCACACCGAGAAATGCCTGAGGTGTTGGAGATTACTCTGTTGCTAGATTTAGCAAGAATACTCTTGCTTGATTCGGGATATATTAAAGTCCTTGCAAGGGTTGCCATGTAATCGCAGCGATTCTTTCGTCTGGAAATATGCTTAGAAGCATAGACGAAAACCTCTTGTATGAGGTATGCCAATCTAATCAGATGATGTCCATATTCTCTTTGAGTGATGAGTTGATATATATCCTGACGAGGAGCACATCCATTTAATTTGCGTTGATATCTTGTGGTGAAGAATATCTGCATACTGAAATTTGGTACCAATGGATTAGGATATCCTCGTACTCTAGAGAATGATGTAAGATCGTTATTAACTGATTATTAACTGGTCGTCGATAATATTCTGAGTAGCTACTAAAATCAATGTGGAAGGATATCCCCACCTTTGCAAAGGAATTATCGACAAAGTTTATATGATTGGCAGACATGGATCTTAGTTCATATTGAAGTGTTTTCTCCCTTGTGTACGCTCTTGAAACTTAGTCTTAGCATCAGTCATAAATTTGATGCTTATGTGAAAGTGTAGTGAGAAAACTAATTGAGGTCGCTTGTTATGCAGCGCCACCCCTTGAAAGTGAATTTCCACAGACACTAACTAGGTTGATGGAAGTATCTGGTAGTCATAAATGATTCGACATCTCACCTGGTGGTAACTGTGTATCTATACTCATATACATTTTAAATGAAACTCTTGTTTGTCATCCGTTGATGCTGTATCATCCTAGTAATGCTTTGGGCATTGTTGGTGAGCACATTTGATGTTCTTGGGCACTTTGAACTTATTACTCATGTAACCATTATTATGTTTTTCTGTTTGAGACGTGCTATATTCCACTGCTGTTACTACTCTATTACAAGATTTGCAAATTTTATGAGAAAGTCTTCCCACCGTTTGGTAGAGGAAAGGCTATCGCCTGAAAAACGACGTGAAGTATCCCGGTTTGCACAAATATAAACCAAGATGTATCTAATATTGATATTTTCATCACTGAAAGACATGCCGAAGATTTGACATCTTCAGAGATTGCAAATCAAATTGCTTCCTTGAGAAGCTGTAAATGTAGTAGCAAGTATGTCACTTAGAACACACCTTGAGCGTGGATGACTAGCTGACTTGAAATATTCTGCACCTTTTAAAAGGAAGAGTCAGTTACAATCATTGAAAGATAATTCTCTCAAAGAGACTATCAGTGGAAGATCTAATTTCTCTGAGTATAGTTCTCCTAATAAGAGAATGTCTCAGCGAAGGCTGTGAAACCTCAAAATGAGAGGATTTCCATAAGGCATGCATGCAATAGAGAAATTTGCGATCGTAATCCAATGATTGTTGATGACATAGTCAAAGTATCCACTGATACTACCGTAGGTGTTGTTGGTTTAAACCACTCTCTATGGGAATGTCATCAAAGGTATAATTGGTTAAACCAGGAGAGATCAAAGCAGAATAACAAAAATGCATAAATTTGGTATTGCAACCTGAACACTCGATAATGTGAGCTACTCTTGGCCACAAACGGGTGTTTGCAGTTCCGACATCCGATAATGTAACCCCTAGTATCTACAGGTGTGTGTATGTGCATAGTGAGAAAAGTAAAGTCAACTAATTGCATAAAGTCTTTTACAGGAACCTGAGATGGATTGCTTTATATTCCCTGTTATGGATGTAACTACCTTTTTGGTATTTGTCGGGTAGTCTTTTAAGGACTCGATGTGCATCTAGTGGATGTGGTTAATGTGGTTCTGTATGAAAGACTAGATACAAAAAACTGCATATAAATTCCTGAAGTTTTTAACTATCAGTTGAATCACCATGTCATATACATTTACTCAACAAGTACGAAAGTAATCAATCGTCTAAGTGAATGTTTATGTTATCCAGGGATATGTAAAACATCTTATATGCTCATAAATTGTGCATTTACTAGATTTTTTTATGCAACATCTACTTTATTAGAACTCCTAAAGAGTTCTCCAAAGCACAAAAATGCTTAAAGCAGGAGTTCGAGATGAGAATCTCGGTAAAACAAGGTCTCAATTTGTGGATTGAGCATTGTAGATGGAAGTCTATTAATTTCGTCAACCTTAAAGGTTTATACATGTTTAAATGGACGAGCTTTCATAATTGTAGTCATTCGATCTCTTACTTACAAGATTGATCGATTTGCATCTCAACAAAGGAGATGTATCACTCTGTGGTTTGTATTACACGAGAAATATGTAAATGGTACATTAGACGAAATATGCTATGTATAGATGATATTGGGTTTGTAGTACAAATCTAAGTTTAGTTTTAACCAGCACCAATATCGAGACATTGTCCGAAGAAATCTCCTTCATCTTCGTGGTACCATTAAGCTTGGTATTTTGGATGAAAGATCGTTAGATGTCTCCCACAGAGGAAAAATAATCAGACTGTTTAAGTTTTGATTTCTGGCAGGTTTGCTAAAGCATCTAAACATTTTCCTAGCTAATAGTCTGGTAGTAGAGGACACTTGTTCATCCTCCGATCGATTATGATTGTTCAGACAAAGCTAGTGGAGAATAAAAAGGATGGAACAATTAGATGATCATTAGAAACCGTACAAAGGAAGATCATACCAAGTTTCTCAAGAAAAGGAAGTCGTTGAAGACATGGTTCACGGTCTTTATGCAATATAATCAGACACAATGATCAGCTGAGAAGGATTCTCATCAGCGGGAGTAAATCCACAGAAGAATATGGATATTGGAAACATTGGACATTACGTCGTGTACTCTTTTTCCTTAGTCAAGGTTTTGTCCCACTGGGTTTTCCTTGTCAAGGTTTTAATTGGGCATGCAAGTCCACTGCCATCCGCAGTTTAAAATGTTGTACTATTTTTCCTTTGTTTTGGTTTTTGTCCCTTTGGATTTTTCCAGATAAGGTTTTAACGAGGCAACTTCTGCGGATCTATCGTTGTTCTGAATGCTCATGTTTTCCTACGATCAGGTTTTGTCCCTTTGGGTTTTCCTGGCGAGGTTTTTAATGAGATAACAATCTTAGAACGATGATCATCATCTAAAGAGATGTATATCCATAGATTTCACATGCGGATCGGCGACCAGATAGTCACACTATTCTTTTGAGGTTTTGCAAGTGATTTCCCTGACGTAACTTCAACGAAATACAAATTCACAGCTGACCAACTTTGTTTCTAACCTTCAAGTGTTCGTGTTTTATCCCAAACGGTTTTCCCGGACAACTTTGACGAAGGAAGAAAATTATTGGCGACCATTACTGTTTTAAAGCTACCAAAGTTTTACTGGCAAAGCTCTAACAAGACAATAATCTTAAAATAATGGTCATCCAAGGGGGAGTGTTATACGTATCAGGCTTTCAAAGTATGGATGACCACATTTAGTGGAACCAACTTATATTAAGAGATAAGTTAATCTCTTTTAGATTAACACAAAGTAAATTAGTCCCTCAACTAAAGCCACGTATGTGGACTCGTGGCAACTCATGTTGTAGCCACCTTGTATGCATTGGCGGTTAAGTTGGGCTATAAATAGCCTTATATACTAGTGTAGCAAGATGAATAGAAATGTCCAGTAATAAAACGCTCCATTCTTTCTCGTACACTCTGTATATACTTGTATGGTACTGTACACTAAAAACAATAGTATTCGGACTAAATAATTAGTAGCCGTTTGGTTCAAAATATCTCCATTCATATCATTGTATTTACCATGCGCTTCTTAAATCACCTCTGATAGTTGGCGATTACATAACATAAACTTAGTGTTCAGCCCACCCCTATTAATTAATCAATGTGGTTTTAGCCCATAATATTATTTAGAACATATATCTTTATCTCGTCCAGTCAAAAGGTTCGGTTGTCCTGAAAAATCTGTTAAAAGCCGAACCTTATAACTTTCATTGTATTGCTAGCAACACATCGTTCGTCTATTAATTCAAAAAATGTTATCAGCTGAACTTCACAACTTAAGTGATTTTTTGATAAATAATATAAAGTCCGGATACAGTTTAAAAACAATTACCAGCCGAATAATTCATCAACACCTTCAAAATGAAAAATAATGGACAGTTCGAATGATAAATTGTTTCAATTATCAGCCAAATTTCACTCCGTAACTGAAAAATAAATCAACATTTTTTGTCGAATTAACCCTATACTATCAACTAAAAACAACAAATAAAAGATGGTTTGTAGGAAATACCTTCTAATGTACATTTCAGGAGTTGGTTCTTAGCTCCGTTGAATTTATGCTTCAACTTCTCATTGTTCTTCAATTGACAAATTAGAAGAAGATTTAGAATGCCTACCTACTGGTTGTTTTTTTGTACAAGTCAATTTATAGTTGGTTTTAATCGACAATCAAATTTTTACGAGGCGGAGATTAATTGCGGCTATCAAAAATTGATTTCAACAGTTTACAAAAAAGAGTTTGGATAGAAAAGAAGAGAAGATATTTGTGTTTAAAACTGATTTTGATTTTTGATTTTTGGCTTTTAAATTAAGGGTAAATAGTAATTTAAAACGTTTTGGGCTATATAAGTAATTCAGTTACCCATTAAACACCCTGTACAACCCCATTTTAGATAGGAAAATGCATCCATATGCCTGAACACTGTTCATTTTGTAACCCAATAAGTCAGCCGATTAAGAAAAACACCCTCAAAGAAGTTTAATATTTCATTTATAAACCAAGGCTTTCCTAGGAAAGAGGATCGGTCTACCATTGAAACTGGATCTATTTAATTGGATTTATTTTGGCCCAACCTAAGACACCAACTAGAATTTTTTTTTAATACCAACCTGTACATTTTTTTTGATAGCATAGTGTAATGGTCCCTAGTCTACTCCTAAATTCACTCATTTAGAAATTTTCTGGCTATTACAAAGGCAGGAATCCGATCTTCTTAATGGGAGGGAACATGAGAACCATCAGACCACTTGGATTTTAGCTATATGATAATACTGATCCAATCGGTTATTACTAAACCTTTAAAATCGTCTGACCGGAAATTGCAACCAAAATGACCTGATAAAATAGAGAGTCAGTGGACATTGGAAATTTCCTCTTTTCTTTTTGAGATTAAATGGATTATGCATAATTGAGTAAAAAAATGTTTTAGCATAAAATAAAGAAAAATGAATTTTAGCGAAAGAATTTTTATTTTTATTTTTGACACGAAAAACAAAGTTGTTTAGAAACTGTTTATAAACATTTCATTCATTCGTTGAAATGTATTAAATGACGACTATAACTATGTGAACTACTTAATTACCATATTAACTAGCACAGGGACAAGGTAAACAAATGTATTTGACAAATGACTTGAATGTATTTTCAGAGCATCTCCGATGCTAGGGCGAAAGATAATCCTAGATGGAGGTCTTATTAGTACCTTTTTGTTATGGCTCATTTCTATGTGGCTAAAAAAAATAAAAGTTATGCTTTCTACCTAAAATTTCATCTCCAATGCCTAGGTATTACTATCCTAAAATTTTAAGAAAAATTAATTTTGAAATAAAGAATTGATGATGTGTCAATGGACCGTGGGTCATCACGAAAGTGAAGATATGACTTTCTTCTTTACCCTTTCACATGAAATGGCAGCCATGTCATGATCTTTTATTAGCCTTGATCCTAGCATCGGAGATAAATTTTGTTTAGAAAAGTGCTAAATCCTAGGTGTCATGTCTTTTTAAGACCTTCACTCCTAACATTGGAGATGCTCTTAAAGACAATATTTAAAAGATGATCGGGATATCGCGGACGTGTATTTCCTTTTTAACTTAGCTGAATCCACATAAGCTCTTAGCCAACTACTAATTTATTTCGTTATCACGTTACAAGGATAATTTAGTCATTTAGATCATAAATTATGTAGATGAAAAAAAAATTATGTACATGTTTGAAGGCCTATTTTTGTTATAACAATCATATAGATTGTAAAAAACTTCAAAGTTTTTGATTGATTTGATGAATATAGATTGATTAATAATTTGGAAGATAATGACAGCATATATTGTTGATTAAGAGTTTGTTAATGTTTGATATATAAAGAAGTGTTTTGGTAAATATTTTTTTTCTCCAATAAAATTAGAAATTTGATTTTAGATTATAGTTGCTAACTCAGGAAATTTTATTCCCCGAATGTATATTTATGTATGTATTTTATATATTTTAACGGTCTAATGCAATTTGCCACGTAAATAGGATCAACCTGAGAACTGGAAAAAGAAAATACTCGCAACTGAACTAGCAACTGAACTAAATTGCACAGAATTTACGCGCCGACTCAAAAATCTGAAAAGTAAGATTCTCTAACCTCGATAATGATAAACTGATATAATAATTATGTAATACACGACAAATAAAACGGTTGCTGAGTAACGATAAAAATCTCGTTAGTGGCCTCTGATAACTATATAGTCTTAATTATTTTCTTGTGGCGTACTAATGTTTTTAAACGTGAAATAATATTAGTCGAAGTGTAAACATGCAAAATTGAAAAGTCTAGCATCCATAAATATTCTTTCTGGTGATTTTAAAACCTCAACAACAATATATAATATTTCGAAACTGCCCATTCAAAAAAGTAGTGGTAATTTTTTTAGAAAATAACCATTACATAGATAAAAGAGTATAGTATTGTAATTGATTCTCTCATATCCTTTTTTTCTTCCATTAATACCCTACTTGAAAATCCAAACCAAAACTCATCTATAAAAGTAGATATATGCGTATAGTAGATGTGAGAACGAGATGGATAAAACTGAAGTTTTTGGCACAACAACAATAACTTTTTTAGCATAAAATTCTTCTTCTCCTATTTATCACCACCCACTTCTTTCGACTTCAATCATCTTCATACCATATTAGGTATGTTTTCTATCATTATTATGTATTGTAGATGTTTCTTTAAAAACCTTAACCAATGGTTTACAATCTCCCTTCTTTTGGATTAATTTAAGTATAATTGTTCTTGTATTGGTTTTTAATTATCTAATGTTGAACTATTTTTTTCTTAATCATATGCTTATTAATCGAAATCCTTAGTAGCAACCTAAATTATCTTATGCTAAAGAAGTTTTTTTTCTATTTTTTTCTTCTTTTGGGGAGTATTGGGAGTAGCTTCACATGCGCGATCATCATTCTTATGTAAAATGTGAATCAGAAATATTCATAAATGCTCAAAGATTTTTTTACTTTTTTTGATTGGTAAAGAATTTGGTGTTGAAAGTTTCAATTTCAAGTCATTGGTATCATCACCAAAGCACTTTACCGTTGTATTTTAGTGATATTGGTTGGATGTCAAAGGATTTTTTTTTATCTCATATTACATTCATCCTTGAATTGAATCTTTAGAGAGTCTTGGTCCTACCCTATTCCTAAGATTGTCTTTGCATCTATGTTATTTAGTTGGTGCTCATTTTTTATGATTGTTCTAGCATTGGTTAATTGATCAAGCACTAGTAATCAATCTTACGTATACACCTATTCCATCCTTTCAATCTAGTATTATTACCATTTGTTTATAATTATTTTATGAAGTTACTTGACTCCTTATAACTTTCTTCTATTTTTTCTAATATAGATCACGAGATTTTACGGAGCATCCTGCAAACTAAGGTAACTTTTGTGTAGTAATGTTCTTGTGGTTGAAAAAATTCTTGGATTAATTGTTTCCTCATTCACATAATTTATGTTACGAAGAATTATTTCCATATGAGTGGTCAAGATTAGTTTGAAAAGGTAAATCTTCAATTTTTTTTTTGTTTGTTTGCACATATATACTTCTGATTCTGCGTGCCTTCCTCGTTTACTCCGAATAAAGTGATAATAAATATTAACCAGTACAGTAAAACAATAAAATGATGTTTTCATTTCAATAAAATATCAAACGTGGTTTGAAACAGATTTATAAGAAAAATAATGTGATCAAAATAGGTAATCATAAACCTTGTGATAAAATCCAGTCAGTTTTCTTATATAGGTAAAATATACCCAATTAAAGAAGAAACTGTTTCAATTCTAAATATTAGAAAAAGAGATTATTAAGAAAATTAGAAAATATTCTAAAAGTTATATCAGTTATAGAAAAATAATTAAGCAAATTTATTAGATTTGGAATATGCGACTGTATACAGATCTGCTTTTGAGCATCTTTATAATAATTAAAGGTACATACTTATTGTGGACACCAAGGTACGGGACAATTTTAAATAAAAATCTATATATATATATATTTTTATTTATAGAAACTCATAATTAATTATTGATATTTAGTAGGTAAGCCACAAATTAAATAAATAACTTTTTATATAAGGATATGATTAGGAATTATATTAGCATTATAACAAACAATTTATTTTACATAGAAATGGTGTATTTTATATAAGCATTCAAAAAATCAATAAAAGGAATCCTCAGGGATAAGGGGACCTAACCAAAGACAAAGAATAAAAAAAAAAAAACTACACTTATTATATCGATAATAAACTTTAAAATTTCTATCTTCCACAATAATCGAGAGTCTGAAACATTCTACATATAGTTAACTGACTCAGATGAATGAGATATCTAAAAACTAGGTTTACTTGAACGAGAAAACTTTGATATTGTGAAATCTAAAGGCGTGTTTGTTTTTGTCTTCTTTTTTTGATTTCGCAGTGGGTATTTTGGGAGATCCAAATTCAACATCATGGAGGTAAGAAAACTTAACTAAAATTTAAATCTAGTAATTATATACTATTATTATCTACTAAAATTGAAATATTTATATGATTTTTCAGGGAGAAAAGGACTTGTTTAATGATACAAATAATGAATCAGACATTTTCAAATTCGATCATGAAATACCGGAATACGGGAATTTGCACAATTGGCAGATGACCATGTGAGTTGAACATTTATAAGGAATGTATAGACATATAATATATTTAGATTAAATTGTATTACTGATAATTTATATTTGTAACGAATAAATGAATTAGGTCTCTGCCGGATACTCCAAGATCAGAAGAAAACATAATAAACACACCATTGTTCACATCGCAAGTATCATGTGAACAAGGCCAGTTGACTCTACAAACAACAACTACTAACCATGATCCTCCGACAATTTCCATGGTCAGTAGATGATATATGGAGATTATAATAATTATTTAAATATCATTTCTATTATCGTACGGTCATATTGGGGGTGATGATTAATAACATAAAAATATTATTTATCTTGATAATTAGGTTGAGTTCAACCAAAATGATAGTCAAGGATTAACTTCATTCGCTCATACAAAAGGAAAGGAATCAAGCTTCATCAACCATCATGATCTAGAGTCACAAATTCCCAATGATAAATCGTTGCATTCATATAGGTAACTTATGTCATTCTTGCGTAGCAATACTTACTCTATTAATTTTGATATTTTTTTATTCATTTTATGGATGTGGACTAATTGATAATATCTCTATTTTCACGAAGTAATGAAGCTAATCCAAACAACTACTATGGATCCTCATCATCACCACCACCTGTTTTCCAGCATCCAACAAGGACAACTTTATATCCTCAAACTTCCTCAATTGTATGTTTTTGTATCAACTTTATGTTTATCAATCAAATTATTTAAAATCCAAATATTTGATTATTGAATTGCCAAGTCACTTGGTATTGATCAGTTATTACTTTTACCAGGTAGAATTTTGTTTAAGCACGGAAAAACGAGGAACATCGGTTTCAGGAGGATTTAATTCACAAAAACAAACTAATCCATGGGTTGATACAAATGATCAAGGAGGACTTTATAACCAAAGTTTGAACCGATCGGATAACCCCGAGGAGTCGTCTCACCGTACCCATTATGACCAACAACAACCACAACAACAACCCACCTGTCTTCCAAGGTTAAAATTTATATTAAATGACGTAGTAATATTCTTAAATTTGATTAAACATTGTTTATGTATATTCTTTTGATTTATAAATGCGTTGTTAATTTCAATTCAGGATTCTCCCAGGGCCAAAGAAGAAAGAAACTATGAGGAAGTATACATTTGTCCCAAGATTTCTAGGAAATGATTTTCCAGAACCAGAAAAAAATCAAAATCTCATTTATCCGGGCAACACAACTGCTTATTTTAAGGTAAAATTTTACATCTTGACCTACTTAAAAATTTTATTATTACGTTTTTTTTGAAATTTTACGAAAAGTATATGTAATTTATGAAAATTTGGTTATTATTTAAGGATTCTTTGTCGAGAGACGAGTCTAGATCTAAGATGACTCCAATATCAACCGGCATTGAGCATCACATTTCTAATATAACGGAGAATCCTAGGTACAGTCTAATTTGATTCTTGCAGCTTCAAGTTATTTATTATTATTTAACTATGAAATAAAACAAACAAAGTCAATTTTTTACAAAGAGTTTGTTGGTAACCTAGCAACAAGCTGAGCACCAACACCTTTCTGAATAGTAATACCAATACGATGAAAAAGAGAACCTCGTACTTTGGAATTAGCATCTTGACTAGCAAAACGATTCTTCAACCTACTCAAAATATACAAGTATCTTTTATATTTATATTTATATTTTATTTTTTAAATTTGATGAATTTTTCATCACCAATTTCACAGGCACCAATCTATAAAAAATGGAGTTTATGACCCCAAATTTAAGGAGTTAGGGCTTGATGTCGACCCACATCTTAGAATGTTTAAAGCTTGGATGGACAAGTAAGTTCTTTTTACACTTCAATTATCTTTTTAAGTAACACTTAAACATAGAAATATTTGTTTTAAGACTTTAGCATCTTTTATAATACCAATCTTTGGTTAGGTTGAACGAGATGGTCCGCAAATAAACGTGAATATGGTATTTAGTATTTGTGAAAAAATACGACCGACCATTATTGGGCAATAATTATATATATATCGAAACGAAAAAAAAAAGGTCATGGTTACTAAAATTACTTGTAAAATATTGGAGCTAATTGATGATCTTTTATTTGCAGAAATAAGAAGGGGGAAAATAATGTGGAAAACAACTAAGACGATCAATTTAGACAATAACATCCTCTCTTTTTTCTCATAAAGAATTTTGAGCGCTTTCAATTTACATATCTAGAGATGATATACAAGTTTTTGACATTGGTGAAAATAAGTTGTATCCCGTAAGAAGTAGCAAAAAGTGTTGATTAAGGGGTCAGTTGATGCACCTTAATGATTATTGGTTTCTTTGTGATCAAAAGTACCGTAAAAAGACTTTGTTAGGAAAGTTTGCTTATTGAATTTTGGTTATGTTTATTTTAAATATATTAGTTTATGTAGAGCTTAATTACTAAATCATAGTTTTGTTGCCTTTGTTAAATAGGGATATATAGCCCATCTCTATCAAACGACGTTAAATGGAGAATAACGCCTTTAAATTTTGTTTTTATAGTCCCTTTTGATCATCCAACTGTTAACATGATCTATTTCATGTCTGATCCGGTTCTTTAGAACACCAACGTATACCCAATATTGCCGTACGTGGTGCTTAGGTGCAAGCATTTTATTACTCTTGCATTGGTCAATTCCATGCAGAAAATGAACAAGGAAAATGGGCAAAGGAAATGGCACAATAGACTACCGAATGTGCGCTCTCCCGCTGGTCTTCTTAGATATTTTTTATGGCTCTTGTTTTAAACTAATCAGTTAATGAAATTATCACTTTGTCATGGTCAATTCCATGCCATACAAATGGGTGTATTTACATGGAAAGAAATGAGAAGTCACGTAGTCTAGCTAACCATGAGGTGGATAAAAGTGAACGGAAACCTAAATGACAACTGTTTGCAAACATGTTGTCTCTACTCATATTTCTTTTTATGGCTTAGTACGCTGGTTAGTTGGTGACACCTAAATACTACTAACAATTACAAAGTCCGGCGATCAAACCCCTACCTCATCCAAGGGAGGGATAATGATACTCATCAGACCACTTGATGGTTGTCATCTCTGTTCATTTGAATCAGCTTGTTTTAAATGGATATATGATATAAACATACCCATGCAAACTCAGTATAATACTTCACAAATTTTTTGGTCATTTGAACCAGATTATTTTAAATGTGTATATGATTTAAATGTATTTGAATAAATTTTTATCATGCTTCACAAAAACTAAGTTATATTTTTGCACATGAGCGTACATCATTATTTAGTTATATACATATAAGAATAGTGTCTTTGTTGCTTTGTTGATTGGTATTTAAACATAATTTGGATTTAACTGCCTAGACCAGATGCTAGATTGACATTCTTTTCTTTTTTTTTTCTTCAAGGAAAAAGTAGCTTGAAATCTATTTTACAACTTAAAATAATCAGAAAAACAACAACTGGCATTTGGAGTCTTGGTCCTTAAAATATATCGTGACCCGAAATTGCTAAGTGACCAAGCATTTTCCGTGTAACCCAAAAACTTTCTATATAGGTATCTTAAAGTACTATTTGTGATAATCCTATTATAAAGATAAACAACACTACACCAAATTCCCGGATTCGTAACGACTATATGGCCGTTACAAAATTGCTATTACAAAATATTCGTAATAGGCTGAAGTCGTTACTAAATTTTTAAAAATTCGTAACAGAGGTTAAACGTTATGAATTTTTATTATAGGCGTGCCAGTCACACGCTTGGTCACAGTAGGGTCGTAACAGCTGAAATTTCCGCCTGTGCCGTTCACATGCGTGACATATTTTTTCCACCCCACACTCATTGAACTAGAGGATGTTTCCTTCCCTGCGTGTGTGAATCCCATGTGTGACATTCTCACTATGTTTCTACCGCTCTCTCGATTTCCACTTCATTCTTCATTTTCTTTTCTCTTTTATCGCTGGCTCACTGCCTCTCTTCTCTTCCCTCTTTTCTCCACACTCGTTAATGATCTGACTATTGAAGAACCGTGTAAGATTAACGAGTTTAGGGCTTCGATCTGTGTAAGTCATCATCAATTTTTCGATTTTATAGTTTTATCATATGTTAAATCAGAATTTGGTGTAGTGCAATATAATACGGAAAAAAGATAACACAAGACACCCGATTTTTTTTAACGATAACCCTGGCTAGTCCAGTTTGAATACCACACTGTACTAAACTGTTAAAAACACTATCCTGCTATCATACTTTAGAATGGAATGCAGTTGACACCGAATTGACCCTCAGATAAATTCAGCTTCAGTCGTGCTCCCTACTGTTAAAGCATTGCTCGGTCGAACTCACAAGTGTTGCTATATCAAGCTTGTTGTCAAATTTAGTTAATCAAAACTATATATTCTAGTCTACATTTAGTCAAATCTCAGATTAAGATTAAAAATGTGTGGTTCAGTATCAGACATCACTGTGTTCTACCGTTTGAAGGCGAAGATCAACTGAAGACATTTGAAGAACTTCATCGACCAAAGGTATGTGAAGACTGAACCAACCTATTACTCAAGTTTTCACCTTTCTATCTACGAGACTAAGGTGCATGACGAAATGGACTTTAAAATATTGCACAATAGAAATTTCGAGTCAAGTTTATCTTGTTAATTATTATCGAAATATGAATGACTTAGCTTAAGAACATTTGTTCAAAACTTGATGAAGTTGATTAAGAACAATTTATTATTTATGACCTAAATCATGATTTAAGTTAATCATTTGAAAAAATCCTGGAACAGTGATATGTGTCATTCATGTTATTCAGGAATGTTTCAAATTGATTATTAGATAGGTATAAAACTACTATAAATACAGATACAATAAAGTATACATACCAGTTCATGTACTGGCGTAACTGTTCTAGGTCCGGAGCCGCAGTACACGTACCGGCATAGCTATAGTTCGACAACGACCTCTGGTACATATACCCAGATTGGATACCAAAAGTTTTGTTGACTCGTGAACTCAGAAAGGTACATGTACCTAGTACAGACACCAAAATTTTATGAACTGTTTTTGTCTTAAGGGTACACATACCCGATATGCGTATTATTAGAGCACTGCTCGGTCGAACTCACAAACGTTGTTATCTCAACATGTTTTTCAAGTTTAGTTGCCAAAACAATAAGTCTTGATTTCCAGTCTACTTATAGATAAGTCTAGGACTAGGATAGTAAGTGTAGTTGAGCTCTAGACTCCACGACGTTCATCATGCAAAGACGAAGAACTACTCAAGGAACTGGTGGAACTTCATCAATAAAAATGTATGTGGAGACTTGAACTTATCTATCACTCAAAAAATCTATCTATTTTATCTCCTATATTGAGACAAAAGTCGTATTTCTATATAGACTTCGATTATACACATTTGCTATTTTGAGCCGAGTTTATCTCGCTTATCTATTTCTCGAAATATATGTTGGTAAGCTTTCTCTTTGTACAAGTTCATCTTTACTCATGAAGAAAGTCATGTTGTTTATTTCAATAACTTGAAAATCACTTTGATGAAAAATAGTTTGTGAATAACAACTATATAACATCCTCTAAGAAAGTTTCAATGATTGAAATGACAGTTTAGAACATGTAACCATCTGTGGAGATAAACATGGTGTGTTCTCATATTTTTGTAAAAGTCCAAAATCAGGAACCCAAAGTGTGCGTACCCGTACGCGTACTGGCAGTTGTTGGAAATCCGGGTGAGTATGCGTACCCGTACGCGTACTGGCGGAAAGTTCACGTCCGTGAATTTCTGATGGAGTTTGAAAGTGCAAACAAACTCAATCCGGTTACTTAAGTACGCGTACCAGTTCGCATACTTAGGTAGGTTACTTTCTAAAATCGGTTTGTTCATGAACTAAAATATTTATATAATAAGGAATGCAATCTTTGCAAACCGTGGCTATAATGTTCATGAATTGATTCGAGCGAATCAAAACCGATTCTGCTTCGATTGTGTCTTATATACTTCTATGAGATCTAAGCAATTTGACAACTCTCTAACTAGTTCATTTGAGTCATTTGAACTAGTTATGGTGAAGATGAATAAGGTTGATATGAAAGTGCTCGTATGGATAACCATTGGTTAACTATTGTTGAACCAAATAAGTGTATACGTTTGGGTACAGTTACTCAAACCTAAATGAAGTTACATTTCATGTGTGTATAACAACCTAAGTTCGATCTAACGGTTGAAAGATATTAGCTTGAATCTAATCAGCTTTTCATCTAACGGTGAATATTGAATGCTTTGTTACCAAGGTAACTTAGATTGCAAACACTGATTTGGAGACTATATGAAGGAGAACTCTAGCAACTGGGAAACCTAATCCCCACACCTCTTGTGTGATACTAGTTGTGTAAGCTAAAGTCGATTCTCCTTTAACCTTAGGTTTTTCACGAAACCCTGTAGGTTAACGATTTAAAGACTTCATTGGAATTGTGAAACCAGACCCAACTATTTTCTCTGTAGTTGCGTGATCTGATCTTGTTGTTTCTATCGTGATTGAGTGCAATCGTAAGACTGGCTTGAGATTTATATGTCTGATAGGAAAGATAGGAAAGTAGTCACACACAACTTCGTCTTATCGTTTGAGACAGATTTATTTATTAAAGTCTTTTCTGTGTGAGACAGATTTGTTTATTAAAGTCTTCGACTTTGGGTCGTAGCAAATCTTAGTTGTGGGTGAGATCAGCTAAGGGAACATGTTCATAGTATCCTGCTGGGATCGAAGACGTAAGGAGCGCAACCGTACCTTGAATCAGTGTGAGATCGATTGGGGTTCAAGTACAGTCCAGAACGAAGTTAGTTTGTAGCAGGCTAGTGCCCGTAGCGGCTTAATACAGTATGGTGTTCAATCTGGACTAGGTCCCGGGGTTTTTCTGCATATGCGGTTTCCTCGTTAACAAAACTTCTGGTGTCTGTGTTATTTATTTTCCGCATTATATTTTGTTATATAATTGAAATATCACAGGTTGTGCGTTGAATCGATCAATTGGTAAATCCAACTTTTGGTTGTTGATTGAAATTGATTGATCCTTGAACATTGGTCTTTGGTACCGTTCAAGTTATTTCTCTTATATTCAATCGGGCTCGCAAATTATTATTTGTTTGATTGCGGATTGAATTGAGAAATTGAGATATAACTCTTTGATATAATTTTCTTAAGATTGAGTCTGACTGTCTAGTTGATTCTTTTGAAAGTATATTGGAGTTAGTCCATACAGATTGCTAAGAGAAATATTGGTTGTTGTTGTTATACCACCGCCTTTTCAATTGGTATCATAGCAGGCAAACACGTTTAAAGACCTCATAAGTATGTGTTTGTAGCGATCTGACTCTATAGACATAAATTCTATCTCCATAAACGTACCACCAGTCTTTGATGGCTCAAACTACTTGTGGTGAAAAATTGTTGTGTGCTTTTCTTCTAGCTCGTGATTTTCAAACATTGGTACATGTTGTTAATGGCTATGATCCTCCGGTTAATACAAAAGGCGATGTATCTATACCTAAGGATATTGGTAGATATAGTCCACAAGATATCCTTGCTGCAAAGTGAAATTCTGACGGCTTAAATGCTATCATATATGCCATTACCCCAGATCTTCATCATTATGTGACTACTTGCACGAAGTCTAAAGAAGCCTGGGATATCTTGGAAATCGTATTTGAAGGGAATACCCGTGAAAAAGAAGCTAGGCTTCAAAACATAAATTCTGATTTGGAAAACCTTCGTATGGCAGATGAAGAATCATTTGATGAGTTTAATCACCAAGTGTCTGAAATAGTTAATGCATCATTTGCATTAGGTAAAACTATTCCTGAAAAGGACATTATGATGGAGATTCTCAGATCTCTGCCATCCACATATGATTCTAAGAAACACGCCATTGTTGAAGGAAATAACCTGGATGTGCTTTCCAGAAATACTCTTGTGGGAAAATTAAATATTTTTGATCTTGAACTAAAACAAAGAGAATTACGTCACATGTCGTGCAACTCTGTTGCTATATCTGATAAAAAATCTCGAGGTCCTAAGTTGATTGATACAAAGGATGATAATTTCTTTAATTAAACTCTGTCATTGGTTGTACAACAGTTAAAGAAAATTCTTAGACAGAGGAAAAGAAAGTCTCAAAAGAGATACTCTTCGATCAATGTAAAGGATAAAAAATTTCAAAAAGACTATGATAATAAAACTTGTTCCAAGTGCTATAAGAGTGTTCATGTTTTTCTTGATAATCCTGATAAGAATGTGAGTGATTTAACCAAAGCATGGATGGCTACTCTAAAATACTGTCCTGAGAAGGATGTCTGCGAAAGTTCTCTCAACTACTTTGCTGATATTTACACCTGTTCTTCTAACATTTCTGATGTTTCCATGATAAATGATCTGACTTCTCCAGAAAACATATATCATCTAGAGAAGGACTTTTGGATTAAAAGGATTAAAAATCTGGAATGTCAACTAAATGAATTAAAACAGGAAATTGCTGCTCTTCACAATTGTGAGTCTAAAAATGAAAACCGATCATCGTCGATAAACTCTTTTACTCAGCATTTTACTCCTGAAAAGATGTCATATCCTTGTAATGAGAATGACATAGTAGAATACAATGACACAACAAATTGTTTGTCTGTCTTGTATAAACAACCGGGTGAACCAGAAATCATGTTCTCAAAGGTTCTTAGAAAATCCTCTTCTGACTTGCCTCATCAAAAGAAGAAAAGAAAATCTCCGAAGAAAGCCTTTTCAAAAGAGATTTTCAGAACTACTCATAGTCTGCAAAAATTGATAAACAAGATATTCAGAACGATAATGGAAAGTAATAAATCTATTTTAGATTCTCCATCCATAAAGAGAAATAAGAAACAAGAGATTAAGAAATTCTCATCCTCTCATGAGAAATCATCCGGTCATGTACTAGATGGTGATTGTTACAAATTGTAACAGGATATAAGATGGTTCTTGTTTATCCCTTGAGCAAGAACCATGATCTTAAAGAGGGTCGTAGAGAAATTATTTTTTGGATTATCTCCTATATTGGTTCTGTTTCCTACCGTTCCCCAGTACATGCGACTTTCCTAGCTTGTTTTGGGGATATCCAAAAGTCTGTTAGAGTTTTGTTCAAAGGTCGTTTTGGAAATTTATCCCATATCTTCTTCCTTTTAAGTTGAAGATTTCTCTCCTTGGAGAAAGCATTTCATTTACCTCTGCTGTCATGTCCTCATCAAGTATTTCTAGTAAAGAAGATGATGTCTGGACTGTTCTCTTTCCCTGTAAGAAAGTTCGTTTTGATCCTTATGATAATGAGATGAGTAATGAAAAACGTGATTCCGCTTATGATGTGAATCCCACTGTCTCTCATTTTAAGAAACTCTCATTAAATATGAATCTTGTCTTGGAACAAGTACGTGCTTTGAAGAGTGAACTCGAATCTTCAACCAAAAGACTTGAATACAAGATGGATAATCTTGAATCCAGGATTGATTTAATCGAAGATGAGCTTGATGATTATAGGGAGTACGAGAAGAGTCTTCAAAGTAAGTGAAATGATATTTTCATTTTGCCTACTAAAATTCTTATGAGAATTTATTCTTGTGTTTTAAAGAAGGATAACTAGGGTTTGTATTAGCCATTATTGTGAGTACACGTAGCTATGTCCAACGTTTTCATCTTGCAATGTTTTTAGATTTATTTATTTAAATTCTAAAGTTTATTTGGAAGATGATTTTGCAGTATTAATCTTTATGGTTTTAAATATTGCAACTTGTTATGGGATATGTGTGTTTGCGTCCGTGAACTATGATTGTCCCATATGTGGTCAAAAATTAAGTCCTTTATATGTCGATATGCAAGTATTGATAAAAGATTGAATGAACTTTTGACATACAAAAGATAAGCCTATTATATCAATATGAAAATATTGATGGAAGATAGGATGAGTTTTTATTTACAAAGATTAAGTCTATTATATGTCATTATGAAAATGGTGATGAGAAATAGAATGAATCTTTGTTTGTTCCGCAATATTGATCTTCCCTGATGCATATTTTTATGTATACTGTGCGGCTCCGTAAGTTTTTTTATGTGAGCATTTCCGACTAAATTAATCATAGGTTCTCTTATGGTTAATTTAATTGATATTTTTGGATACAAATTCATGTTTAATGTGATTTGTTAATATCCAAAGAAGTCATTCTTTTCTTGTGAAAATAAGGTCGCTCTTGTTGTTCTTTCGGGAATGACATTTTATGGGGGAGAGTTCTTAATTGAACTTGTGCTTAATTGCCAAATCTTTGTGGGGGAGTGCGGCTGTGAAATATTATAGCGGTTATCTTGTATCTTTATAAACTCCTTGATGAATGCATTTAGTTTCGGATATATGTTTGCATCTTAAAAAGTTGATATGTACTTTCTTTTGGTCATGAAGTGTCTCTATGGAAATCTCATTAGGTTCCCACTATTTTTCGTACCTTTGCCAATTTTATTGACAAAAAGGGGGAGAATTAATGTGTAGTTCACACTACAAATACATATGGTTTTCGGATCATTATGAAGGGGGAGTGGTTTTCATGTGAGATGAAGTATTGACTAAGGGGGAGTGATACATATCACCATAGTATTGTTGTCAAAGTTGTGATACAATTAAACTTTGATGCTGTATAATAATTGAAAAAGCGTGGGTCTAACAACACCACCAAATATTTCGCTTAACAATCTGTATGGACAAACTCGAATATAGTTTTAAGAGAATCAACAAGACTCAATCAATTAAAATTACATCAACGAGTTTATATATATCTATCTTGATTTGATTTCCTCAAACAACAACTGCGAGTACTAATCAAATACAAGGAATAACTTGGATGGTACCAAAGACCAATATCCAAGGATCAATCAATGATAATCAACAACCAAAGGTTGGATTACTATAATTGATGATCTAACGCACAACCTGTATTATTTCAATTATAAAGATAAAACAATATAATGCGGAAACTGAAATAACACAGACACCAGAAATTTTGTTAACGAGGAAACCGAAAATGCAGAAAAACCCCGTGACCTAGTCCAGATTGAACACACACTTTATTAAGCCGTTACAGACACTAGCCTACTCCAAGCTAACTTCGGACTAGACTGTAGTTGAACCCCAATCAGTCTCACACTGATCCAAGGTACAGTTGTTTTACCTACGCCTCTGATCCCAGCAGGATACTGCGCACTTGATTCCCTTAGATGATCTCACCCACAACTAAGAGTTTCTACGACCCAAAATCGCAGGCTTCGACAATAAACAAATCTGTCTCCCACAGACAAGTATATCAAAGGATCAATCTGTCTCCCACAGAAAAACCCTAAAGTTTTTGTTTCGTCTTTTGATAATAATCAATGTGAACAGGAACCAATTGATAATCCGGTCTTATATTCCCGAAGAACAGCCTAGATAAATCAATCACCTCACAACAATCTTAATCGTATGGTAGCGAAACAAGATGTTGCGGAATCACAAACAATGAGACGAAGATGTTTGTGAATACTTTTTATATCTTGCCTATCGAAGATATTAATCTCAAGCCAATCAATATTATTTTACTCGTACGGTAGAAGATGCAAGATCAGATCACACAACTACGATAAAAGTAATATCGGTCTAGCTTCACAATCCCAATGAAGTATTAAATCGTTAACCTGGTTTTAGAAGAAGAAAACCAAAGATTAAAGGATAAACGACTCTAGCACGCAAACTAGTATCACAAGGAAAGTGTGGGGATTAGTTTTGCACAATACTAGATGTCTTCTTTATATAGTCTTTTCAATCAGGGTTTCGTCTTGGTCACAAAGAAAACAATATCTATCGTTAGATGAAAACATGATTTAGATTCAAGCTAATATTTCTCAACCGTTAGATCGAAAACTTAGCTTGTTATACACAAATGAACTGCACGCTTCTAGGTTTGTTAACCGTACCCAAACGTGTACATTGTTGGTTCAAAAATAGTTAACCAAAAGGTTAGCCATATGAGCATTTCATACCAACCATATTATTGTTCACCATAACTAGTTCAAATGACTCAATTGAACTAGTTAGAGAGCTGTTCAATTGCAAGGAAATCTTATGTACTGCACAAGACACAATTAAAGCAAAGATGATTTGATTAACTCGAATCGGTTCATGAACTTTATAGCCACGATTTGCAAATTGCATTCCTTAGTATTTATAATTTTAAGTTCAGAAATCATCTTCAGATATATAACCTTCTTAAGTTCGCACGCTAGGTTCGCGGACTTAAGCAACAGGGCAGAGTTTACAAACTCCAGCAGAAAATCTCGGCAAAGACTTTCCGCCGGTTCGCGGATTGGTACTCACGCAACAAGTTTGTCAACTCCAGCAGGATTTCTCGGGATGAGAAGTTCGTCAGTTCGCGGACTTGGCAACAAGCCATTCTTCCGGTTTCTCTTGATCAACAAAGTTCGCAAACTTTGGTTTAAGGGATGGGACTTATGCACATATGTGTTTCCATAACAATACTTATGTCCATCATTGGTTATGTAATCTAAACTCTCAATCTAACCATTGAAACATTCTTAGAGGACGTTATATAGTTGTTACACCATTTCTCATCAAAGCAATTTTCAAAGTGATTGAAACATATCATGACTTTCGTCACTAGGTAAAGATAAACATGGTCGAAGCGAAACGCTTACCAACACATATTTCGAGATATAGATAGGCGAGGTATACTCGGCTCGAAATACCAAATGTGTATAATCTAAGTCTATATATAGCATACAAATTTTTGTCTCAAGAAGTAGGAGATAAAGTAGATAGACTTTTGAGTGACAGATAAGTTCAAGTCTTCACATACATTTTTGTCGAGAAGTTCCACCGGTTCCTTGAGTAGTTCTTCTTCTTGTATGATGAATCGCCATGAAGTCCTTGAGCTCAACTACACTTTCTATCCTAGTCCGAGACTTAGCTATAGTAGACTAGAAATCAAGACTTATAGTTTTGATCACTAACATTGACAAACATGCTTGAGATAGCAACGCATGCGAGTTCGACCGAGAAATGTTCTAACAATCTCCCCCTTTGTCAATTTTAGTGACAAAACTATCAATACATATGGAATACAAAAAAGATAAAGAAACTTTAGTAGCTCCTATTCCACATGTCTAATCTTCAACATTCCTCGAAATCTTCGTCACTTCCAAGTACTCCAATGATTCCAAAGGTTGTAAGTTTAGCATCACCGTTGTTGAAGATCGTAGCTATAACAATGAGAAAGCATCGGTCTCGATCATTGTTATACAATGTCATAGTATTATTACGGTGTCAAAGTCCAATTGTATCACAACTTCAACTATAATACTACGGTGATATGTATCACACCCCTTAGTCAATACTCCATCTCACATGGAAACCACTCTCCCTTACACAATGATCCGAAAACCATATGTATTTGTAGTGTGAACTACATATTAATTCTCCCCCTTTTTGTCAGTAAAATTGGCAAAGGTACAACAACGAGATGATAATGAAATTTCCGTAAGAGACATTTCATGACTAAAAGAAAATACATACCATCTAATTTAGATGCAATCATATAGCCGAATATAATAACATTCATCAAGGAGTTTAAATATACAAGATAACCCCTTTAAAACTCCAAAGCCGTACACCCCTAAAGATATGACCATTAAGAACAAGTTCAAAAGAATTCTCCCCCATTTGATGTTATTACCAAGGGAACAACAAGAGCGATCTTAATTTCAAAAGAAAATAAGGATTTTGATTGGACACCAAAAACCATGAGAATTATTTTCTATATCCAAAAACTCAATCAAATTAATCACAAGCAAACCCATGATTAATTTAATCTGAATATGCAATCAAATTAAACATAAAAGTGATCAACTTAATTGATTATGCTCGACATAAGATAACTTAGAGAGCATACGACTAACATAACCATTAGAAAATGAATAGGATAGTCGTTCATATACTCAACATAAGAGGAATCTTACGGAGTATGAAAATACTCAACTAGATTAATTACAAGAGAACCCATAATTAATCTAATTGGAATACACAACCAAACTAATTACAAAGTAATCAATTTAATTGTCATTTGTTTTTCTCGACATAAAAAGACTTATGGAGCAATAACTAAATAACCAAACAAGATGATTATTTAGTTCAAGAATTTCTCAACATAAAGTACCTTATGGAACAACCAACAAAGCTAATCAAATTAAACAACTTGGTTGTATCGTGCACAACATAAGACACATTACGAAGCCTCACAGTGTTACATAAAATATGGATCAATGATGATCAATATTGTGGAATACACAAGGATTCATTCTATCTTCCATCACTATTTGCATAACGATATTTAATAGACATAATCCTTGAACACAAAAGATTTTATCCTATCTTCCATCAAAGAATTGACAATATAGACTTAACTTTTGTATATGTCAAAAGTCTATTCATCCTTAAATCAATACATGAATACCGATCATGAACGACTTTACTTTTGACAAAATATGGGAAAACATAGTTCACGGACGTAAATACCAATATCCCATAACAAATTGCAATATAACAAAGCATAAAGATTAAATACTGCAAACCCTCATCCTCCAAATATTTTTAGAATTTAAACCAATAAACCTAAAATAGAACAAGAAGATGAAAAATAATAGCCATGTGTAGTCACAATCATTGTTATTCAAGCATTAGTTATTCTTCCAACTAAACCAAAAAGAAGACATAGTAGGCAACAATATCTTTGAGAAATTCCTTATCATTCCCGAACTCCTTGTCGTCAACAGCCATCGAAATATAAGGTTCGTGGAGGAAGGAGTCAATACCAACAAACCGTCTTGGTTGATGATGTCGAACCAGGGCCTGTTGAATTTTCAAATATCTTAAAACGCAAGCCTTTATTTCACTAATCTCCTTTCTTACTTCCTTCAACTCATCAAGAACATCGGGAAATTCTGAGAGTTAGATGGGACAACCCTTGGATTTCTTGTATTCCTCCTCCTTCTTTTCAAGGAAGGCGTTACTGGAGATTTCTCTTTTTCCTTGATTGATAGATTAACAATCATATTGACATATTTTCCATCCAAAGACATGTTGCTTAGAGAACAGTTATAAACAACTGGTTTTTGTGAGTGGAATTCACAATCTCATCAAGCAGTCTTAAAATATAAAAGATATCAGAGAGGAAAAAGGAATGTAGGGTTCACAACCTTTAAACAGGTTCGTGGACGCCCAATTCTGAACCCTATAAAGAGTATAATTGTCGATAATAACCCTTTACTTTATTTTATAGACAGTAAAAACAATCCTAAAAAAAAAACTTTTCCTAAAGCCTGAGCGGTACACAATCTTATCTATTTTTGATCAGGCACATGAGACAAGATTTACCAAACAACACAATTCATTTGTGATGTGGTGAACAACAATTTGTCCACCATTTTCCTCTTGAGATGAATCCTCAGACTTATGTCTATCAAAGCGATTTGACCATACCTTCTTCTCTAATGGTCTTAATTTGTCTTTGGAAACCAACTTCTTAGACGAAGATAAAATCCTACATACCTCAGCAGTCTTCTGAGCAAGTTTAAGCTTCCTTGCCAATTGATTTGATCTTCGTTAAGGTTTGTTGGCGTTCCTCACTTGATGTTTGTACTTGTAACATCTTGATAGTTCATGACCCTTCTGAGAACAAAACGAGCACGTCAAACTTGGATAGTATTCAGGCATCTGTGGTGTGAAAGCAGCCAGACACATAGTAGATCCTGAAACATTACAACCAGAGTTTCCAAATTATGGTTTAATTGATTCTTTCATCTTGATTGGATTCTCTTCTTCACCGAAACCATCAAGGTTGATATATGTATTTCTACAATTATCAAAATCAATTTTTTCATATAGAAGGCCAACATTTGCTTTCCTATCTTCATCAGAATCGTAGATCTCATACATCTCATCAAGTGTTACAACAAGACCTTTGTTCCCATTGTATTTTCTACGATTTGGGCACTCGTTTGGAAAATGACCAAAACCTTTACACTTAAAGCAATATGGCATATCCTTGTCATCAGCCTTGTCAGCATCCCTATTTTTAGGAGGAACGCGATTGTGAGGTTTATCTGACGACCTAGGTTTGTCTCTTGAAAACCGTTTACTTCTATTCAATAGAAGATACCTAAACTGTTTTGTAATCAAGGAGACTGATTTGTCAAGATCTTCATCTGAAAAATCATTCTCAGACTGATCATCCTCAGAGACATAAACATTTTTACTTTTATCAAGTAACTTAGTTCTTCTGTGCTTTAAAGGCAACATCCTTTCCGATTTTGGATGTATGATCATGATCAAAGATCTTTATCTTTCCAACTAATGTATTTCTGGAAAGATTATCAAGGTTATTTCCCTCAACGATGGCATGCTTCTTAGACTTGTATCTAGATGGGAACGATCTGAGAATTTTCATCACAATGTCCTTTTCAGGAATAGTCTTACCCAATGCAAAAGATGCATTAACAATTTCAGACACTCTGTGATTAAACTCATCAAATGTATCTTCATCTGCCATATGAAGGTTCTCCCAATCGGAATTAAGGTTTTGAAGCCTAGCTTCCTTTTCACTGGAGTTTCCTTCAAATAGGGTTTCTAAGATATCCCAAGCATCTTTATACCTAGTGCAACTTGACACATGGTGCTGAAGATTTGGGGTAATGGCATGTATGATGGCATTCAAACCGTCAGAATTTTTCTTTGCAGCAAGTATCTCGGCAGGATTATATTCACCAATATTCTTGGGAACGTTTACATCTCCAACTGCCACAACGAAAGAATCATAGCTATTAACAACATATACCCATGATTGAAAAATCACGCGCTTGAAGAAAATCTCGCATAACAATTTTCCACCATAAGTAATTAGAGCCATCGAAGACTGGTGGTATGTTAATAGAGATAACACCTCTATCCATAGAGTCAGATCGCTACAAACACAGACTTGTAAGGTCTTGAACGTGTTTGCCTTCTATGATACCAATTGAAAAAGCGGGGGTCTAACAACACCGCCAAATATTTCGTTTAGCAATCTGTATGGACAAACTCGAATATACTTTTAAGAGAATCAACAAGATTCAATCAATTAAAAGTACATCACCGAGTTTATATATCTCTCTCTTGATTTGATTTCCTCAAATAGAAACTGCGAGTACTAATCAAATACAAGGAATAACTTGGATGGTACCAAAGACCAATATCCAAGGATCAATCAATGACAATCAACAAAAAGGTTGGATTACTCTAATTGATGATCTAACACACAATCTGTATTATTTCAATTATAAAGATAAAACAATATAATGCGGAAACTGAAATAACACATACACCAGAAATTTTGTTAACGAGGAAACCGCAAATGCAGAAAAACCACGGGACTTAGTCCAGATTGAACACACACTGTATTAAGTCGTTACAGACACTAGCCTACTCCAACCTAACTTCGGACTAGACTGTAGTTGAACCCCAATCAGTCTCCCACTGATCCAAGGTACATTTGTACTCCCTACGCCTATGATCCCAGCAGGATACTGCGCACTTGATTCCCTTAGATGATCTCACCCACAACTAAGAGTTTCTACGACCCAAAATCGCAGGCTTTGACAATAAACAAATCTGTCTCCCACAGACAAGTCTATCAAAGGATCAATCTGTCTCCCACAGAAAAACCCTAAAGTTTTTGTTCCGTATTTTGATAATAATCAAGGTGAACATGAACCAATTGATAATCCGGTCTTATATTCCCGAAGAACAAGATAGATAAATCAATCACCTCACAACAATCTTAATTGTATGGTAGGGAAACAAGATGTTGCAGAATCACAAACAATGAGACGAAGATGTTTGTGACTACTTTTTATATCTTGCCTATCAGAGATATTAATCTCAAGCCAATCAATTTGATTGTACTCGTACGATAGAAGATGCAAGATCAGATCACACAACTACGATAAAAGTAGTATCGGCCTGGCTTCACAATCCCAATGAATTCTTTAAATCGTTAACCTGGTTTTAGTAGAAGAAAACCAAAGGGTTAAAGGAGAAACGACTCTAGCACGCAAATTCGTATCACACGTGAAGTGTGGGGATTAGTTTTGCACAATACTAGATGTCTTCTTTATATAGTCTTTTCAATCAGGGTTTCGTCTTGGTCACAAAGAAAACAATATCTATCGTTATATGAAAACATGATTTAGATTCAAGCTAATATTTCTCAACCGTTAGATCGAAACTTAGCTTGTTATATACAAATGAACTGCACACTTCTAGGTTTGTTAACCGTACCCAAACGTGTACATTGTTGGTTCAACAATAGTTAACCAAAATGTTAGCCATATGATCATTTCATACCAACCATATTATTGTTCACCATAACTAGTTCAAATGACTCAATTAAACTAGTTAGAGAGTTGTTCAATTTCAAGGAAATCTTATGTACTACACAAGACACAATTGAAGCAAAGATGATTTGATTCACTCGAATTGGTTCATGAACTTTATAGCCACGGTTGCAAATTGCATTCCTTAGTCTTTATAAGTTTAAGTTCAGAAATCATCTTCAGATATATAACCTTCTTAAGTTCGCACACTATGTTCGCGGACTTAAGCAACCGGGCAGAGTATACAAACTCCAGCAGAAAATATCGGCAAAGACTTTCCGCCGGTTCGCGGACTGGTACTCACGCAACAAGTTTTTCAACTCCATCAGCATTTCTCGGGATGAGAAGATCGGTAGTTCGCGGGTATTGGCAACAAGCCATTCTTCCGGTTTATCTTGATCAACAAAGTTCGCAAAATTTGGTTCAAGGGATAGGACTTATGCACATATTTGTTTCCACAACACTACTTGTGTCCATCATTGGTTATGTAATCTAAACTCTCATTCCAACCATTGAAACATTCTTAGAGGACGTTATATAGTTGTTATACCATTTCTCGTCAAAGCAATTTTCGAAGTGATTGAAACATATCATGACTTTCTTCACTAGGTAAAGATAAACATGGTCGAAGCGAAACGCTTACAACGACATATTTCAAGATATATATAGGCGAGATACACTCGGCTCGAAATACCAAATGTGTATAATCTAAGTATATATATAGCATACAACTTTTTGTCTCAAGAAGTAGGAGATAGAGTATATAGACTTTTGAGTGACAGATAAGTTCAAGTCTTCACATACATTTTTGTCGAGAAGTTCCACCGGTTCCTTGAGTAGTTTTTCTTCTTATATGATGAATCGCCATGAAGTCCTTGAGCTCAACTACACTTTCTATCCTAGTCCGAGACTTAGCTATAGTAGATTAAATCAAGACTTATAGTTTTGATCACTAACATTGAAAAACATGCTTGAGATATCAACGCATGCGAGTCGACCGAGCAATGCTCTAACAATAATACTATGACACTGTATAACAATGATTGAGAGTTATTATTTTCTCATTGTTAAGGCTACGGATCTTCAACAACGATGATGCATGTGGATGTATTGAATACCTTCTGAATCATTGGAGTACTTGGAAGTGTCGAAGATTTCGAGTAATGTTGAAGAACCAAGGAGATCAAGCATGTGGATGAGAAGCAGCAAAGTTTATTTATTTTGTATTCCATATTTATTGATAGTTTTGTCATTAAAATTGACAAAGGGGGATATTGTTAGAGCACTGCTCGGTCGAACTCGCAAGCGTTGTTATCTTAAGCTTGTTTGTCAAGTTTAGTTGCTAAAACTATAAGTCTCAATTTCTAGTCTACTTATATCTAAGTCTCGGACTAGGATAATAAGTGTAGTTGAGCTCTAGACTCCATGGCGTTCATCTTGCAAAGACGACGAAATACTCAAGGAATTGGTGGAACTTCATCGACAAAAAGGTATGTGGGGACTTGAACTTATCTATCACTCAAAATTCTATCTATCTATTTTATCTCCTATCTTGAGACAAAAGTCGTATTTCTATATAGACTTCGTTTATACACATTTGCTATTTCGAGTCGAGTTTATCTCACTTATCTATTTATCGAAATATGTGTTGGTAAGATTTCGCTTTGGCCAAGTTCGTCTTTACTCTTGAAGAAAGTCATGTTGTTTATTTCAATAACTTTAAAATCGCTTCGATGAAAAATAGTTTGTGAATAACAACTATAGAACATCCTCCAAGAAAGTTTCAATAATTGAAATGAGAGTTTAGAACATGTAACCATCTTTGGATATAGACATTATGTGTTATCACTTTTGTGTAAAAGTCCAAAACCAGGAACCCGAAGTATGCGTACTCGTACTGGCGGTTGTTGGAAATCCAGGTGAGTATGCGTACCCGTACGCGTACTGGCGGAAAGTTCATGTCTGTGAATTTCTGCTGGAGTTTGAAAGTGAAAACAAACTCAATCTGGTTACTTAAGTACGCGTACCTGTTCGCATACTTAGGTAGGTTACTTTTTAAAATCGGTTTTTTCATGAACTAAAACATTTATATAATAATGAATGCAATCTTTGTAAACCGTGGCTATAATGTTCATGAATCGATTCGAGTGAATCAAAACCGAATTTGCTTCGATTGTGTCTTGTATACTTCTACGAGATCTAAGAAATTGAACAACTCTCTAACTAGTTCATTTGATTCAATTGAACTAGTTATGGTGAAGTTCAATAAGGTTGATATGAAAGTTCTCATAAGGCTAACCAATGGTTAACTATTGTTGAACCAACTAAGTGTACACGTTTAGGTACGGTTATTCAAACCTAAATGAAGTTACATTTCATGTGTATATAACAAGCTAAGTTCGATCTAACAGTTGAAATAAATTAGCTTGAATCTAATCAGGTTTTCATCTAACGGTGAATATTGAATGCTTTGTTACCAAGGTAACTTAGATTGCAAACCCTGATTTGGAGACTATATAAAGGAAAACTGTAGCAATTGGGAAACCTAATCCCCACACCTCCCGTGTGATACTGTTTGTGTAAGATAGAGTCGATTCTCCTTTAACCTTAGGTTTTTCACGAAACCTTGTAGGTTAACAACTTAAAGACTTCATTGGGATTGTGAAGCCAGACCCAACTATTTTCTCTGTAGTTGTGTGATCTGATCTTGCTGTTTCTATCGTGATTGAGTGCAATCGTAAGATTGGGTTGAGATTTATATCTTCGATAGTAAAGATAGAAAAGTACTCACAAACACCTAAGATTATTGTGAGGTGATTGATATTTTTAGGATGTTCTTCGGGATTATAAGTCCGGTATATAAATTGGTTCATGTTCACCTTGATTTATCAAAAGACGGAACAAAAACTCGTAAGTATTTCTATAGGAGACATATTTATCCATTCCTGTAGACTTTTCTATGTGAGACAGATTTGTTTATTAAAGTCTTCGACTTTGGGTCGTAACAACTCTTAGTTGTGAGTGAGATCATCTAAGAGAATGAAGTGTGTAGTATCTTGCTGGGATCAGAGACGTAAGGAGCGCAACTGTACCTTGAATCGGTGAGAGATTGATTGGGGCTCAACTACAGTCCAGAACGAAGTTAGTTTGTAGTAGGATAGTGTATTTAGCGGCTTAATACAATATGGTGTTCAACCTAGACTAGGTCCCGGGGTTTTTACTGCATTTGCGGTTTCCTCGTTAACAAAACTTTTGGTGTCTGTGTTATTTCTTTTCCACATTATATTTTGTTATATAATTGAAATATCACAGGTTGTGCATTGAATCGATCAATTGGTAATTCCAACCTTTGGTTGTTGATTGAAATTGATTGATCCTTGAACATTGGTCTTTGGTACCGTTCAAGTTATCTCTCTTATATTCAATCGGGCTCGCAAATTATTATTTGTTTGATTGCGGATTGAATTGAGAGACTGAGATATAACTCTTTGATATGCTTTTCTTAAGATTGAGTCTGACTGTCTAGTTGATTCTCTTGAAAGTATATTGGAGTTAGTCCATACAGATTGCTGAGCGAAATATTGGGTGTGGTTGTTAGACCCCCGCTTTTTCACGTATTGTTACAAAAATAACTCACGAACTGGAAGTAAGTACACGTACTTACCCAGTCGAATATTTTCAGATGCATCAAAATTATTTCTATGAGATAATAAACATTTGAAAAACTCTCAAAAACACCTCTAGACATATTTGATCACATTATAACCTATGGTTGTTACTCAAGTTTAAATTCTAAAAGTGTTATATGAAAATGGTCAAGCTTATAGTTCTCCTGACTAGTTTCGGCTAACATTTCATGAACAAGTCATTATACACGGTTCGGTTATTGTTCATCCTAACCAGAGTGTATATTCTGTTGTGTTTATCTCAAGTCAAATTTTCATCCAACGGTGGAAAAAGATTGCTTGGTTCCAAAGCTACCCTAGCTTAAATCTAAAGAAACTTTCGATCTTAAAAGTATATAAAAGGAAAACCTCAAGCAAGTGGGATTTTTGAATCCCCGACACTATTCTTGTGTGTGTCCTAGTTGTAAAATATATTTGTCCTTTCCTTTAAACCTTTTTAGGTTTAGCGACTAAAAAGACTTCACTTAGGGATTCGTGAATCCAGGTCCGACTATCTTTATCTTGAGTTCTTGTATCCTGATCTTGCTACTGATTGTTGATTCTCACTCTGATCAGAAAAGATAGATAGAAATCATAAATTTCTTGGTCTCAGACTTTGTGATTCCACAAGTTAATTCCTGTATAATGATTATTTGTTGAAATCGTAGTAGGTTTTACTTGTGAGGTGAATAAAAATCTAGGATGCTCTTCGGGAGTCGTAAGTACTGAATACTGAGGTTTGCTAGAGCTAGTATTCTGCAAACGATTTCCTATCTCACCTTGATCTAACGATCAGAATGAGAATCACATATAGGTTTTTCTGAGGGATGCATATTGGTATGAAGTCTTCACTTAGATTTAAGCAACTCTTACGCTGTAAAGGAACTCATCTAAGGGAATCAATTGCGCAGAGTCTTGCGAGATTCAAGAGGCATAAGGAGTGCGACTATAAATTAATTACTGTGATGGTGGATTTGGTCTCAACTACATTCTAGTCCGAAGTTTTTATAGTAGACTAGAGTCTACAACGGCTTAATGTAGTTTAGTGTTCAAGTCTGGACAAGGTCCCAGGATTTTTCTTCATTTGCGGTTTCCTCGTTAACAAAATATCTGGTGTATCTGTTATTTTTTTCCGCATTGTATTGTTTATTTATATAGTTGAATATCACAGGTTGTATGTAAATCAATCAAAGTAGATACGTCCATCTTAATTGTTGGATACGACTTGATTGATCTTGGATATTAATCTTTGGAATCGTCCAAGTACTCTCACGGTATAATCTGGTTCACAGACTTGTCTCTGTTTACATATTGATTGTGAGAGAAAGAGATATCGACTCTTGATATATTTCTTGATTGAGGTTCATTAAGTTATAACTATCAAAATTGTATTTGGGTTTAGTCCATACAAGTTAACTACGAAAAAGTTGGTGGTGTATTTTGGTATCCCCCGAATTTTCAATTGGTATCAGAACATGCAAATACGTGAAAGACCTAATAAGTTTGTGTTCGAAGCAATCTGAATATATAGACAAAATTACAATCTCGATAAACGTACCACCAACCCTTGATGGCACAAATTACTTACGGTGGAAAATGTTATGCATTTTTTACTACAAGCTCGTGACTTTCAGACATGGAAAATTGTTGTAAAAGGATATAATGTTCCATCAGTTGTTGGAGACGAAACTGTTAGCGCATTGCTCGGTCGAACTCACAAGTGTTTCTATCTCAAGCTTGTTGTCAAATTTAGTTGTCAAAATTATATCTTGATTTCTAGTCCACAATTAGTTAAGTCTCGGTCTAGGATATAGGTATTTAAAAAACGAACTAGTCATCATTTTCGTTCTACCGTTTGAAGGAGAAGATCCACTGAAGATTTTGGATAAATTCATCAACAAAAGGTAAGTGAAGACTGAATCACCTATATCTCAAGTTATATCAATTTTCTATCACTAATACGATGTCGCGTAACTAACTAGACTATTATGCATAGACAAGAATTTCGAGTCAAGTTTATCTTGATAATTACTTCCCGGAATATAATGACTAAGCTTAATGAACATTTGTTCATACTTGATAAATTTCGGTTAAGGACTGTTTATTTTTCTGAATCAAAATCATGATTCAAGTTTTATCGTTCAAAAATAGCCTGGAATAGTTATATGTGTCATTGATGTTATTCGGGAATGTTTTGAATCGATTTAGAGAGAAATATATAACTACTCTGGATTCAGATACAAGATAGTATTATCAGTCTTACAAAGCGGGAAAATTGTTATAAGTCTGAACCCGTATTACATGTATTTTACACGTAGCGGAGTATTTATATATCTACTTAAAGATTTGTGATACGCATATTTTTATGCACATCATGTGAAAATCAATTTAACTCGTGAACCGGATCTATATGCATACTCGTATGCAAACCATTTTGGAACTGTGCATAAACCGGGAAAATTGTTATAAGTCTGAACTCGTATTACATGTATTTTACACGTAGCGTAGTATCTATATATCGACTTACAAATTTGTGATACGCATATTTTTATGCACATCATGTGAAAATCAATTTAACTCGTGAACCAAATCTATATGCATACTCGTATGTAAACCATTTTGGAACTGTGGTTACAGAACCGGGTTTAGTATCCAAAACGGTACACAAACAAAAATATTTATATGTTCCCGAACTCAGTATAGTACCCAAACCGTTACACAAACATAATAGTTCTTTGAACTCCATAACCGGTCGTAGTCTTAAGGTTTCCAAACCGTTACGAATACCTAAATAGTTATGTCAACTCCGAAACTTGTTTTGGTTAAATGTTTACAAACCATTACACGTACTCTGACCGACCTGAGTCACGAACGACAATGGTATTTGTACTTTGTGCATGTACTAACCATATCGATTATTCTATGAGATAATTAACATTTGATTAATTAGCTAAAGCATTAGACTTATTTGATGACATGATTGTCACTCAGATATAATGTCTTATGTGTTCATGAAAATGAGTATTAAGATTTTCCGTCTAACCACGTTGAACATAGTCTTTGTACAATGTTCGGTTACGGTTTCACCTAACCACAGTGTATATCTTATTTATGTAAATCAGATTCAAAGATTCATCTAAAGGTGGATATTGTTTGCTTGGTTCCAAAGCTATCTTAGCTTAAGCCTAAAGCAACCTATGCTTTGAATGACTATAAAAGGGAAACTTCAAGCAACTGGGATCTTTGAATCCCGATACTACTTTTTGGTGTGTCCTTGTTGTATCTAGAGTCGTCCACTTCCTCACCCTTTTTAGGATTTAGCGACTACAAAGTCTTCATAGGGATTCGTGAAGCCATGCCCAGTTATATTTCCTTGATAACTCGAGCATCCTGATCTTAATCGATAGCTGAGCTTCTCACTCGATCAAGATAGATAGAAATCATTAAAGTTATATTTGTCTTAAACTTTATTGATTCCACAGGTTTGTGAGGTGAGTAATAATTTAGGCTGCACTTCGTGTTGCATAAGTCCGGATTTTGAGGTTAGCTAGACTTTGTCTATTGCTATAGATTTCCATCACCTTTGATAAAACTTTTTGATTGTAAAAGTAAATCATATATAGGATTAATCTATGGGTGGCAGATTGATTCAAAGTCTTCAATTGAATTGAAGCAACTCTTAGTTGGTCTGAAGTAAGCTAAGGGAATCAATTGCGCGGAGACCTGCTGGGATTGAAGAGGTGTAAGGAGCGCGACTATACCTTAATCGGTGGGATACCTTTTATAGGTCAACTACATTTAATTGGTGGTAGTCTAGTGTTTGTAGTGGCTTAATACAATTTGGTGTTTAATCTGGACTGGTTCCCAAGGTTTTTATGTATTTGCGGTTTCCTAGTTAACAAAACTTCTACTATTTTTTTCCGCCCTGCATTATATTGTTTATCTTTATAATTGAAATATCACAAGTTGTGCGTTAATCAATCATAGTAGATACATTCAACCTAGTTTGTTGGATACGACTTGACTGATTCTTGGACATCGGTCTTTAGTACCGTCTAAGTAATCACGGATTTGGTTCTGTAAACATTCTAATCACAAGAGAGAGAGAGATATAGATAAATATTATTCCTTTATTGAGTTTAACTCTCGGAGTTGTATTGAGCTCTAAAACAGTTCCTGAACTGTCCAAAATAATTTGTGTATAATTGTCGACTCAGAGTTCAAGAACTTTTCATATCCATAAGTCCGTGAACTTTCAAAATCAGTTCGCTTACTAAAGTTATAAAAGTTATCCAGACACTTCCTTAAATTAACCAGTTCGCTTACTAAGCAAGTTCGTGTACTTGAGGATTCAAAACTGTTGAGGAGCATCTCAATATCAACCAATTCGCGAACTGACCAAACCAGTATGTCTTTGCGAGTTAATTAGAGAATAGTTCATCAAATCTTATAATTTATATGTTCTAAGTTTGTGTACTGACCAAATCAGCTCTTGAACATAAAAACTAACTTGACGACTTCCTATGAACTTGATGCGTGATTAGATATGTTGAAACTAAATAACTCTCAACATATTATGCGATAAGTTCTTCATTGCTTAAATTTATGATTCGAGTTCTGCCAAGTACTAGCTTGTTTTTCCTTTGCAATATCCATCATAATACTTATGTCATACGATATTGCCTCAGTAGGTAGAATGGTAAACAATATGAGCAAATAGGATAGTCAGTCTTCACATACCTTTGTTGAAGTTCTCGTAGATATCTCTGATATTCTTTAATTTTCAATCTTCAAGGTTGACTGGTGAATTCTCATACTCAACTACCATGCTTTATTCCTATTACGAGACTGACCTTAAATGACTGTAAATCAAGATATACTTTTGATCAATTAAATTTTACAACTAGCTTGACACACCAAAACTTGTGAGTTTAACCTAGCGATGCTCTAACACAAATATTCAACTTCAATTACACCCTAAAAACCATTATTTCTAAAATTTCGTCATATAATTAATGATTATTTTTTTCGATATACTCTTATTGATAGGCATCCTGTTAGTAAACTCATAAAGTTTGAATCCAAAGTGTTTTACTAGACCAATAAATTAGTGGAAAAAAGTATTTATCTTGGTTATGGTGTTTTTGCTATGGTGGAGTTTAAGGCTTATGTTAGGTATAAACTTAGTGGACTTGGTTTGCTATGCAATTAGTGGTACCAATACCATGTATCCTCTGGTTAAGTTGCGGTGGTATTTCAAGTTACGTTTTTTTCCCCACTTTATCGTCTATTGTTGTTTTAATATTAGTATTGTTATTCAAGAGTGTTAGTGTTACTATCAAAGAATGAGATCATACGTCGTTGTAGATAATAAAAGCTACATAGTTTGGTTTAGAAGGTTCTTTTTCAATATTCTTCAAGGGGCTCGTCTGTGGTCGAAGTGTATAAAGTTTGGGTTACAAGATAAATAATAATAAAATAAAATATAAAAATCGTATATTTCTTCTATAATCCCATGTATATGAATCGTTAATGTAAAATGGAATTACTGTATTATGTGTTGAAGATCAATAATATTTTACCCTACATGGGACGTAGGTCATTATTGTCGAACCATGTAACACGTCAATCAGTTATCTTCTCCTTTTATTTTTGGTTTCTACTCTTATCATAATTCAGTGACATGGGATAAAATAATATCGAGTAAAACCTTCTAGTGATTCAGATTAATATATCGTATATCATTATTTGACCTTTTTCTATACCAAGCGACTCATTTGGATTTTAAACGTACTGTATAATATCGGGGGAGTTCTTTACTACAGTGTTATTCGATCCGACTGAAAATTGGAATCTAATTGCACTTTAATGGTGTTTTTAGGTATGTATCTTAGCTAGAATAACATTTAAAAAAATCTTGTTGGCATGGTCCACAAAAACTTAATTGAAAATTAAAACACCTAGCCGATCAAAAAATAAATAAATTAAAACATCTCCGATGATGTTTAGAGAGCATGCTAGGTGGAAATAAAAATAAGTCATATTTTAATTAGTGTGACCCACAAATAATATTTTTACAAGGTTTTTTAAATTTAGAAAATCTCAAAATTAATGAGTCGGGTTTAGATAGGAGTCTCCGAATATGGATAATCTCGTCCATATTTTGATTGCTTACTGATCCTAATTTTTCTTTATCCAACCATTATCAGAGACTTTTCTTTATTGGTAGAATATTTAAAATCCTAGGTGGCATTAATTATTTAGAAACTCAAACTCCATCGGAGATATCAAAGATTTTCTAATAGAATCGTTATTTACGATGTTATTAATTAAGGAAATAAGTTGTTTTAAGGAATATTAATGAATGTAATCTATCCATTGATTTATTCTTAGACTATCAAAACTAACGCCAACAACAATGTGATATACTTGATTACTAAAGTTAACGACTCTCAGTGTAACTTATTCAGTAACGCATTTACCACTATCATAAATATTCTTAAATAAAAAAAACTGCTTTTTGAAGGATTTCATAACAACATCATAAATATGCCATCTTAGTTGAATCCACGTCAGTTCCTAGTCAACTTTTTTCTTGTTTCCTTGAAATCTCATAAATGCAACATACACATATGACCTGTTTTGATTGCCTCTCCTTTTTTCTTACAAAAAAAAATCAATGTAAAAGACTTTGGTAATGTTGATAGATCTTGAAGAATATTTTAGAGGGATCAAAATGTGATTCATTGAAGAGAATTATAAAACAAATATTTGATTAAGAGCACGATTTTTTTTTCTACGGATGTAGGGATTAAAATTTAAGTCTAGATGATAATTATTAACTTCGGAATGTTGATTCCTCTTGTAAATTGTACGTATAACTAAAAATAAATTATAACGGTTTTTATTCATGTTCCAACTGTTTAATATGCAACTTGCCACGTGAGCTAGATCAATCAGGTGAAAATCGAAAACTAAATTACTCTAGGAACTAAACTAGCTGTCTAGAATTTTAACTATCATATACGCGGCGATTCGAAAATTTAAAAATAGGATTCTCTAACCCCCGACAATATTAAGAAGATAGCATAATTATACGACACGCGAAAAATAAAATAGTTACCGGGTAACAATAGAACAACGTTCGTTAATTATCTTTAATAACAAATTATCATTATATATATAGAGGGAGGATTCACCCACACTGTTACTCTCATGTCATTTCACGTTTTGGATGTCATTCTTTTCATACATAACAAGCGATAACAAATTTGAAAGAAATATTTTGGGAACACCATTTTACAAAACTATACATACCTATCAAAATAAATGTGTAAGTTTCCTAAATTACCCAATCCACAAATATCTTTTGGGTCCTTTGAAAAGGTAAAGATATAGACTATTATAAATGATTCTCCAATTTTCTCTATTATAAATACCCTACTTGGAAATCCATACCACTATACAAACTTACCAAAGAAGTGATAATGGTATAGAGAAAGTGAGATAAAGAAAAAGATGAAACCAAAGTTTTTGGCATAAAAGAAGAGTCATTTAACATTAGACATTAGGATAATCCACCAACAACACCAAAAATTTATATTGGTAATTTCTTTTCCTTTTTTCTCCTATTCTCCTTCGTTCTACTTCAATCATCTTCATAAAATATACATAATCAAGTATGCTTGCTATGAGTTTACTAACATGATACATGTGTATCTTCCTCTCTCTGGGAACTAGTGATCCTCAACACGGATTGGGGATAAAATTATAATTTAGGAGGGATTACTGATTTAAGGCAGTATTCCTATAAAAGGAAAATGGATTCCTAAGAGGTTTGGGAAAACAAACCAAAGTACGGAAGTATACCTAGATAAGGAAATACTTCCTAGACAAGGTGATATTCCTAGAAAGGGAAATATACCTAGAAAGGGAATTATTCCTAGATAAGGAAATAGATTCCTAAAAGGATTGGGAAACCATTAAATCTATAAATAGAGATGTTTAGCTCATAGCTAAGACATCTAGAGTGTGGTTTGTGATACAGACACACCTAGATCAGAGAGAAAAGTTTGTGAGACAATTAATTATTGCAAAGGCAAACTTAGTAAAACAGTTTAAGGTTATCCACTGTTTAGAGAGATTGTGAGCGTAACAAAGAGAGAATTGTAATAGTTTTCTTTTTCATAATCTAGAGAAGATATATTTCTTCGAATTATTACTTTCTATTCCGTTTTCTAGTTTTCTTCTATTATTATTTTGAATTCCGCATCTATAATAATAGTCACCAAGGTATAGAGATCAATACGTATCATATGTAGAATGCAATATTCGCTATTTATAGTGTTATACGACCAAAGTTTGTTTGTAAAGCATGGAATTACCATCCTTAAGGTATGAAATAAATGTATATTTTCGGTTTTGAATTTTTTTGAAAAAGACGAGGGTGCCCAATGTTCGCTGTCGTATACGTCAAAAATAATTACACTTTCAAAATATAAATATAGCAAGGGAAAGAAAGGAGCGTTCCCACAGAGAGGACTAAGGTTGTCAAATTGTTTCGGTTTCCTATAAATACGAATGGGGGGTTTTGTGATTTTTAAAAAGTAAACTAAAATAAAAGCAAATAAAACACACAAATTAAGATGTAAAGATATTGGTTAAGGATTCATCTTCATTCACAAACATGCTTTTTAACAATAACTAGAATTGATATTTTAATCTCTATTTTATCAAAAGCCCTAGGATACCTTGATCGCAAGTATATCCCGCAAATCTCCTATTTTCATCAACAAACACATTAAAAGATGCGAGTACGAATTCTACCTTAGAGAACAACCTAACGTGTAAAATCACTAATCAAGTTTTTTTTTCAAATCGACAACATGATTGGATTTTTTTTTTTTTTTTTTTTAGAATCCAAGCGCATGATTCTTGTCAACAGATTACATGGTAATTCCCGTGGATTCTGCATTCCACGCTTGTTTAGGCGACGGAGACAGGGAGAACACACACATATTACTTTTTCCAAGTGTCAAATTTATTCCGTTTGGTCAATTGGTCGGTCTCTTTTTTTTTTTTTGTAGTAACTCAATCACACTATTTCATCCTAACAACAATAACAAGTCGATGTTAGTGACCCATAAAATCACATAGATATAACATAAAGGTTGCAAAAGTAAAAACAGAAAGTGATATGGTGATATTCCGAGCTATGGTAACAACTTTCATATTATTTCTAACACTTGAATAATTTTGTCCCTTGTAGTTAATGGGTTCCTCAACTCCCGCAGCCAAGATGGTTCCATCCATTTAGATTAATAGTGTCATCCTAAAGGCACATATTTCTATGTTTCGGAGTGTATAAAGCATTTTTTTTTCTAACAAGGCTAAAAACTCTATTTGCTAAAACACTCCCCCACACTTAAACCTTACATTGTCCTCAATGTAAATTAAGTCATCCAAAGTAAAATTTAAGATGGGAAATTCATAACATGATATATATACACAATAAGAAAATAAAATGCATAATAAAAACTCATACTCCAACTCATAGTTATTTCTGAACAATAGAGGTTAAACACTAAACAATCTATTTAGTTGGCATCTAATCCCAACTCAGCCAATATATATACCTCATTGTCAAGAAAAAGTTCCATCTACTTAGAAAAGCTAGTGTTTATTCTAAATTGTTCAAAATTTTCTAAAAGTTGGAGTTTTGATATGCAAATATCCAAAATGAGAAAATAAAGTTAAAAAACTTGAGAAATAAAAAGATAGAGATAGATACACAAAACCAGTGGGTTTCCTCCCATTTAGCGCTTGGTTTAAAGTCGTCATACCGACTTGCAAGACCGATTCCTCATTCACCAATAACCTTAAAAGTTGAGGATCCTTCCATAGAACTTGTTTTGCAAACACTAGCTTCGCACACATATTAGTAATATAAAATAGAAACGAAACTATTAACCGATAAAAGTTTCCCCCACAGTTATTCTTGTCCACACTTGGAAGTGGATATAAAATATAGAATTCGGGAACTTTCATGGTTTCTTGTTCATAAACCTACATAGCATGAGAATCAAATGTTTCCAATGGCGGATATCGATAAACAAAGTCATTCTACAATGTTTTCGAAGCACATACATTCAAACCAATAAGAGATAAAGGAGAAGAAACAAAATGCAAAGGGTTAGACAAACCTTGCACAATCTCTTGTATTACGAAATTCTCTTCATCCTTGAAAAACTCAAGTGAGTTATTCACCTCTTTTATATCATGGTCCTCTATCAAACCTTGCAACCATTCTTCGTCCGTTTCTGCCTTAACCAAAGTCTCGACATAAACATCATCATTACAATCCTTTGCAAGCTCAATTGGGTCTTCCACAATATTGGTCATATCGGTTTCATTCTCAACACACTCTTCTTTGTTGTAAGGCACATATGCTACTGCGGATTCAAGTGTCTCCATCAGAACTTTTTAAGAACACGCATTGCATCATCCTCAAGCTCTACCTTTTGAATAGGTTCTTGATCATTATTAAGATCAATGCTTGAGTAAGCTGCACTAGTGTCATCATATTCCTTTTCATCTTCACCTTGATCGCAAAAAGACTCTATTGTACACTCCTCGGGGATGTCACCATAAATTGGTTCAAGCGTCGTACTTTCATAGTCATCTTCCCTATTATAGTTGACATAAGATTGGATACCACTTCCCAAAGATTGGTCTTTCGCAGAATTTTGCATGTCCTCTTTGTATTCTTCAATGCCTTGTCTTAAAATGGAAACACCTTTTTGAAGCTCTTGGAGTGATCCATCCAAATTTTGAAAATAATGTTCCATTTGTTGGTAAAGCTCGTTCGACAAGGTAAAAGTAGAATCACTTACTTCAGTATTGCTAGGCCAATTATCTTTCAATGGGTGGATGATCATAATTACAATCAGAAATTGGGCCAAACATACTATTAGCATATTCGGTCGACGAAATTGACTCCATGCTTAGTTGTCTACAAACTGACTCCATGCTGACCATAAATTGTTGCATCTAGTCTACCAAACTCGAAGAAATATGAATAGGAGTACAACTAATCTCCCCTCCTTGTGCTTGCTCACTTACATACTCATTGTTCCAATATGCTTCGTCCATAGAAATTGGTACCTGAAATAAGAGTTCTCAAAACAAGGTTAAAAACCAAAAAATAAAGATAAAAACAAAATAAATAAATAAAAACTAAAAACAAAAATAAGAAACCAAAAACAAATGACAACCGCTGCCTCCCCCCCCCCCCCCGGCAACGGCGCCAAAATTTGATCGCTGTCGTATGCGTCAAAAATAACTACACTTTCTTACTACTCAAAATATAAATATAGCAAGGGAAAGAAAGGGTCGTTCCCACAGAGAGGACTAAGGTTGTCAAATTGTTTCGGTTTCCTAAAAATACCAATGAGGGGTTTTCTGATTTTTAAAACGTAAACTAAAATATAACCAAATAAAGCACACAAATCAAGATGCAAAAATGTTGGTTAAGGATTCATCTTCATTCACAAACATGCTTTTTAACAATAACTAGAATTGATATTTTAATCGCTATTTTATCAAAAGCCCTAGGACACCTTGATCGCAAGTATATCCCGCAAATTTCCTATTTTTATCAACAAACACATTAAAAGAGGCGAGTACGAATTCTACCATAGAGAACAACCTAACGTGTAAAAGCACTAATCAATTTTAATTCCCTAGATGCATTAAGTTCTACGAAATCAGGCCAATCAAAGCAATCGAACGTGTAAAAACACTAATCCGATTTAACAAAGGTTATGACTCACTTGTGACTACTAGGATGTATCACTACAAGTAATAATCACAATTATGCTACTTGTAATCAGGAATCTATCACTTTTGCGTATAATAAATCCTAATCTAGCAATAGAGATAAAAACAAACTCGATTGATTCTAGACTCAACCAAACAAATATTCAAACCATGTAACAATATTAATGGTGAATCATAAACGATAATATGGAGACAAAACTAATTCATTGCCTAAAAACCATTATTGGAAATCCAACTTATTCCTCAAACCAATGATAAAATTAAGTACTCATGTTAAAGGAGTTCATCACAAGAAGGAATAGAAAAACCATCATCATGTTTCTAAACCCTAGAACAAAAGTAGAGAAAAAGATATATTCTTTTGATGCTGTGAAGGTATCCTTTTATACCAAAACACCAAATCTCGGTTGTGCCATATCCAAATCTTCCCAGCCCATGCTCACTTCTACAACTCAGGCCTCAAAACAAAGCCCAACAACTTGTTAAGCTTGTCAGTCATATAGAACTGACAAGCTTATCCATCCCATTACCACCATCCTTACGGCTAGAAAATCCTAGAAAAAATTCCACAGATCAACATCACACTCTGTCTTTGTTACTCGTCCTTGGCTTCAGTTGAGATGCTATTCCACTGCAGCATCTGTAGCTGCAACATCTCAACCACCAACTCCATCATACTTCTGCCACACTCCCTGCACTCTTGCTCTTTAGCCTCAATGACATCTGCAACTTCATTAACAACCACCAATTTGTTCTTGCACAACCTAATATTCATCTAGCATACCCATTTCATTCTTTAGCTCAACAGGTCTCGATGCCACTGCCAAAACCTGTAATGTCACCACATGCAAGTCAGGTCCAGCCAATTCTTGCAATTATGCATCTCCATTTTCATGAAGCTCTCAACACATACACCTGCAGCACCACCATTTCCCTGTAAACTCCACCTGAGCTGGATCAGTTCATAGCACCAGAGCCATATTCTCTTCCATTAGCTTCAACTTCAGCTACAACCCTGCAATGCACAGTTCAGTTATCCATTCCATCCTACACATCTTTTCCCATTGCAGCTGCACTTCTTCAAGGCCATCAGCTTCTCAAACCCCTTCCAACTCAGGCCAATCAACACCATATGGATTTGCACCATTACTAAGACCTTCACTGCACCAGTATCAATTCAGAGAAAACAACAACACACTACTACAACAATGCAAACTGCAGCCTCTCAAACCTCAGCGACACTGGTTCTGTCTTCTCTTGCTTATCTCGCAGCTTCAAAATCATCCAGATCTAGCCTTCTCAGCATCACTACATCCTGCCAATCCCTGGAAGTAGCATCACCAGTTGCAACTGCAACCTGTGGCAGCAACAACTATGCAATCCATTTCACACTCTCCAGATTGCAAACTCATTTCAGCTACTTCTTGACCCTTTCATAGCCATCTTCCTATTCCCTGTCTCTATCACCAACATCAACAGCATCATCTCAAACCATTCCCAATTTCATTTCACGCACTGCAATCTCAGCTCAATATCCAGCCATAAATGGCAAAAGCAGCAACAACCCATAATCATCATTTTTCAATTTCAGTTCCCATTGAAACAGCACAGCAGCGACAAGTTCTCGGACACAACACCAAACCCCATCTTCAGCTGCAATACCATTTCCTGTAATACCATCTCACATCCAAACCGCCATACACTCGAAAACAACACCATTCCCTACAGTCCATAACTCAACCAGCTGCATCCTCTCGAGCTTGTACCTGCTACACCAGCTTGCAACTCCATATTCAGCTACAGATTCTTCTTCCAGTTCATATCAGAGCCTTGCCATCATCTCAATGAACCACAATAAAACCCAAATTAGGTGACAACAACTGATTCTCTTCATGTCCAATTCCTTGAACATACCCTTGGACTCCAAATCCTTACCACTTCTTCCACCAACTGAATCACAACTTCTCAGAAATCATCATCTCCATCTTAGTAACAAGTCTTCTCAAATTCATCCCAGATTCGACAACCCATTCTCTAATCTCATCACATTCCATCCATAATTCCACCACCTCAACATCAGAATTCAAACCTTCAGAAACCCTAAATTTCACTCACCTCCGTTCTTCACTTCTTCACTGTGTGAATTCGATCTACCGAAAACCCATATTTGTTCATCGATTTGTAACACCTCAGAAACACCAATTCCTTCCTTTCATCCCCATGAAAATCAGCAGAACAAATTCCTTCTCCCATGTCTCTGAGGTTTAGGTGCCGCCATAGATTCAGAAATAAAAGCTACTGATGAGGAGAAATGATTTCTCTCTCAATTTTTGGGCTGCTGTAGGAAATGAGAGGGGATACAACCACCCAGGTAAGGCAGATAAGGGGTGACCAAGGTGACTCTAGGCACCACTCATCAGATAAGGGCCATCATGGTTGTTTGGCCCCCTTGCTTCTCTAGTGTAAGCTTTAGTGGAGGTCTCCTATTGTTGGGTTGGCTCAGCTTCGCTCCCAATGCACACGAAATGATGTTGTTGCCCCTTTTTGTTCCAAATAACTCCATTGCACCTGATAAACTCAAAAAAACAAACATAAGATACATATTTTACAAGAAAAGTAGCAAAGAAAGCATAAATACTAGATATAAAATTAGGTGTTTTAGACACCTATCAAATTCCCCCACATTTAGAAAATGCTAGTCCTCGAACAAATCAAACAAAATAATTCTAAAAAATACATACAACTCCGTATCGTTGAGCCTACGGTCACTTTTAGCATAAATAACAAGCCTTTGAACCCCTAGGTGTCCCTAGTGGACGAGTTATAGTCTCGTGAAGGTTTACAAGAGGTTTGCCTACAAAACCTATTTTTCAAACTCCATCTACCTGTGACAAATCCATGAATGAATCCAAAATGGATGCAAAAAGAGGTACCTTGTTATGAATCCAAATTAATATATATAAATTAAGCTCTGTTAAGAAAGTCGAACAAGCCACAATCTCGGAAACTAACAAACCACAATCACAAATGAATAGATAAAGAAGATGGAAATAGATATAGATGGTTGCGATGTTTACTAAAGTGATCGATGTTTCCCATATCTGTCTGAAGATCACTGCCAAGATGAACCTATGCATCCTAATGGATTGAGCTACTGGTCTGAATTCTAATATCAACACAGCTAGCATATACAAGGGAACCAGCGGTCGACAAACTTAATTCTACATCAATTCACTGGCATATACAAGGGAATCAATGATCGATTTTATTCAACACAATAATAATTTTTTTTCAAATCGACAACATGATTGGATTTTTTTTTTAGAATCCAAGCGCATGATTCTTGTCAGCAGATTACATGATAATTCACGTGCATCCTGCATTCCACGCTTGTTTAGGCGACGGAGACAGGGAGAACACACACATATTGCTTTATCCAAGTGTCAAATTTATTCCGTTTGGTCAATTGGTCGGTCTCTTTTTTTTTTTTTTTTTCTCGTAGTAACTCAATCACACTATTTCATCCTAACAGCAATAACAAGTCGATGTTAGTGACCCACCAAATCACATAGATATAACATAAAGGTTGCAAAAGTAAAAACAGAAAGTGATATGGTGATATTCCGAGCTATGGTAACAACTTTCATATTATTTCTAACACTTGAATAATTTTTTCCCTTGTAGTTAATGGGTTCGTCAACTCCCGCAGCCAAGATGGTTCCATCTATTTTAGATTAATAGTGTCATCCTAAAGGCACATAGTTCTATGTTTCGGAGTGTATAAAGCATTTTTTTTTCTAACAAGGCTAAAAAATCTATATGCTAAAACACTCCCCCACACTTAAACCTTACATTGTCCTCAATATAAATTAAGTCATCCAAAGTAAAATTTAAGATGGGAAATTCATAACATGATATATATACACAATAAGAAAATAAAATGCATAATAAAAACTCACATTCCAACTCATAGCTATTTCTGAACAATAGAGGATAAACACTAAACAATTTATTTAGTTGTCATCTAATCCCAACTCAGCCAATATATATACTTCATTGTCAAGAAAAAATTCCATCTACTTAGAAAGGATAGTGTTTATTCTAAATTGTTCAAAATTTTTTAAAAGTTGGAGTTTTGATATGCAAATATCCAAAATAAGAAAATAAAGATAAAAGATAGAGATAGATACACAAAACCAGTGGGTTGCCTCCCATTTAGCGCTTGGTTTAAAGTCGTCAGCCTGACTTGCAAGACCGATTCCCCATACACCAATAACCTGAAAAGTTGAGGATCCTTCCATAGAACCTGTTTTGCAAACACTAGCTTCGCACACATATTAGTAATATAAAACAGAAACGAAGCTATTAACCGATAAAAGTTTCCCCCACACATATTCTTGTCCACACTTGGAAGTAGATATAAAATATAGAATTCGGGAACTTTCATGGTTTCTTGTTCACAAACCTGCATAGCATGAGAATCAAATGTTTCCAATGGCGGATATCGAGAAACAAAGTCATTCAACAATGTTTTCGAAGCACATACATTCAAACCAATAAGAGATAAAGGAGAAGAAACAAAATGCAAAGGGTTAGACAAACCTTGCACAATCTCTTGTATTACGGAATTCTCTTCATCCTTGAAAAACTCAAGTGAGTTATTCACCTCTTTTATATCATGGTCCTCTATCAAACCTTACAACCATTATTCGTCCGTTTCTGCCTTAACCAAAGTCTCGACATAAACATACTCATTACAATCCTTTGCAAGCTCAATTGGGTCTTCCACAATATTGGTCATATCGGTTTCATTCTCAACACACTCTTCTTTGTTGTAAGGCACATATGCTACTGCGGATTCAAGTCTCTCCATCAGAACTTTTTAAGAACACGCATTGCATCATCCTCAAGCTCTACCTTTTGAATAGTTTCTTGATCATTATTAAGATCAATGCTTGAGTAAGCTGCACTAGTGTCATCATATTCCTTTTCATCTTCACCTTGATCGCAAAAAGACTCTATTGTACACTCCTCGGGGATGTCACCATAAATTGGTTCAAGCGTCGTACTTTCATAGTCATCGTCCCTATTATAGTTGACATAAGATTGGATACCACTTCCCAAAGATTGGTCTTTCGTAGAATTTTGCATGTCCTCTTTGTATTCTTCAATGCCTTGTCTTAAAATGGTAACACCTTTTTGAAGCTCTTGGAGTGATCCATCCAAATTTTGAAAATAGTGTTCCATTTGTTGGTAAAGCTCGTTCGACAAGGAAAAAGTAGAATCACTTACTTCACTATTGCTAGGCCAATTATATTCCCTTTCAATGGGTGAATGATCATAACTACAATCAGAAATTGGGCCAAACATACTATTAGCATATTCGGTCGACGAAATTGGTTCCATGCTTGGTTGTCTACAAACTGACTCCATGCTGACCATAAATTGTTGCATCTCATCTACCAAACTCGAAGAAATATGAATAGGAGTACAACTAATCTCCCCTCCTTGTGGTTATTCATTTACATACCCATTGTTCCAATATGCTCCGTCCATAGAAATTGGTACCCGAAACAAGAGTTCTCAAAACAAGGTTAAAAACCAGAAAATAAAGATAAAAACAGAACAAATAAATAAAAACTAAAAACAAATGACAACTGCTGCCTCCCCGGCAGCGGCGCCAAAATTTGATCGCTGTCGTATGCGTCAAAAATAATTACACTTTCTTACTATTCAAAATATAAATATAGCAAGGGCAAGAAAGGATCGTTCCCAGAGAGAAGACTAAGGTTGTCAAATTTTTTCGGTTTCCTATAAATACCAATGAGGGGTTTTCTGATTTTTAAAAAGTAAACTAAAATAAAAGCAAATAAAGCACACAAATCAAGATGTAAAGATATTGGTTAAGGATTCATTTTCATTAACAAACATGTTTTTTAACAATAACTAGAATTGATATCTTAATCTCTCTTTTATCAAAAGCCTTAAGATACCTTGATCGCAAGTATATCCCGCAAATCTCCTATTTTCATCAACAAACACATTAAAAGATGCGAGTACGAATTCTACCTTAGAGAACAACCTAACGTGTAAAGGCACTAATCAAGTTTAATTCCCTAGATGCATTAAGTTCTATGAAATCAGGCCAATCAAAGCAATCGAATGTGTAAAAGCACTAATCCGATTTAACAAAGGTTATGACTGACTTGTGACTACTAGGATGTATCACTACAAGCAATAATCACAATTATGCTACTTGTAATCAGGAATCTATCACTTTTGCGTATAATAAATCCTAATTTAGCAATAGAGATGAAAACAATTTCGATTGATTTTAGACTCAACCAAATAAACATTCAAATCATGTAACAATATTAATGGTGAATCATAAACGATAATATGGAGACAAAACTAATTCTTTGCATAAAAATCCATATTTGGAAATCCAACTTATTCCTCAACCAATGATAAAATTAAGTACTCATGTTAAAGGAGTTCATCATAAGAAGGAATAGAAAAACCATCATCATGTTTCTAAACCCTAGAACAAAAGTAGAGAAAAAGATATATTCTTTTCATGCTGTGTAGGTTTCCTTTTATACCAACAAACCAAATCTCGGTTGTGTCATATCCAAATTTGCCCATCCCATGCTCACTCCTACAACTCAGGCCTCAAAACAAAGCCCAACAACTTGTTAAGCTTGTCAGTCATGTGGAACTGACAAGCTTATCCAGCCCATTACCACCATCCTTACGGCTAGCAAATCCTGGCAAAAATGCCACAGATCAACATCACACTCCGTCTCTGTTACTCGTCCTTGGCTTCAGTTGAGCTGCTATTCCACTACAGCATCTGTAGCTGCAACATCTCAACCACCAACTCCATCATACTTCTGCCACACTCCCTGCACTCTTGATCTTTAGCCTCAATGCCATCTGCAACTTCATTAGCAACCACCAATCTGTTCTTGCACAACCTAGTATTCATCTAGCATACCCATTTCAGTCTTTAGCTCAACAGGTCTCGATGCCACTGCTAAAACCTGTAATGTCACCACCTGCAAGTCAGGTCCAGCCAATTCTTGCAATTATGCATCTCCATTTTCATGAAGCTCTCAACACATACACCTGCAGCACCACCATTTCCCTGTAAACTCCACCTGAGTTGGATCAGTTCATAGCACCAGAGCCATATTCTCTTCCATTAGCTTCAACTTCAGCTACAACCCTGCAATGCACAGCTCAGTCATCCATTTCATCCTACACATCTTTTCCCATTGCAGCTGCACTTCTTCAAGGCCATCAGCTGCTCAAACCCCTTGCCACTCAGGCCAATCAACACCATCTGGATTTGCACCATTACTAAGACCTTCACTGCACCAGTATCAGTTCATAAAAAACAACAACACACTACTACAACAGTGCAAACTGCAGCCTCTCAAACCTCAGCGGCACTGGTTCTGTCTTCTCTTGCTTATCTCGCAGCTTCAAAATCATCCAGCTCTAGCCTTCTCAGCATCACTACATCCTGCCAATCCCTGGCAGCAGCATCACCAGTTCCAACTGCAACCTATGGCAGCAACAATCACACTCTCCAGATTGCAAACTCATTTCAGCTCCTTCTTGACCCTTTCATAGCCATCTCTTATTCCCTGTCTCTATCACCAACATTAACAGCATCAGCTCAAACCATTCCCAATTTCAGTTCACGCACTGCAATCTCAGCTTAATATCCAGCCATAAATGGCAAAAGCAGCAACAACCCATAATCATCATTTCTCAATTTAAGTTCCCATTGAAACAGCATAGCAGCGACAAGTTCTCGGACACAGCACCAAACCCCATCTTCAGCTGCAATACCATTTCCTGTAATGCCATCTCACATCCAAACCGCCATACACTCGAAAACAACACCATTCCCTGCAGTCCAGAACTCAACCAGCTGCATCCTCTCGAGCTTGTACCTGCTACACCAGCTTGCAACTCCATATTCAGCTACAGATTCTTCTTCCAGTTCATATCAGAGCCTTGCCATCATCTCAATGAACCACAATAAAACCCAAATTAGGTGACAGAAACAGATTCTCTTCATGCCCAATTCCTTGAACATACCCTTGGACTCCAAATCCTCACCACTTCTTCCACCAACTGAATCACAACTTCTCAGAAATCATCATCTCCATCTCAGTAACAAGTCTTCTCAAATTCATCCCAGATTCAACAACCCATTCTCTAATCTCATCACATTCCATCCCTAATTCTACCACCTCAGTATCAGAATTCAAACCTTCAGAAACCCTAAATTTCACTCACCTCCGTTCTTCACTTCTTCACTGTGTCTGAATTCGATCTACCGAAAACCCATCTTTGTTCATCGATTTGTAACACCACAGAAACACCAATTCCTTCCTTTCATCCCCATGAAAATCAGCAGAACAAATTCCTTCTCCCATGTCTCTGAGGTTTAGGTGCCGCCATAGATTCAGAAATAAAAGCTACTGATGAGGAGAAATGATTTCTCTCTCAATTTTTGGGCTGCTGTAGGAAATGAGAGGGGATACAGCCACCCAGGTAAGGCAGATAAGGGGTGACCAAGGTGACTCTAGGCACCACTCATCAGATAAGGGCCATCATGGTTGTTTGCCCCCCTTGCTTCTCTAGTCTAAGCTTTAGTGGTGGTCTCCTGTTATTGGATTGGCTCAGCTTGGCTCCCAATGCACAAGAAATGACGTTGTTGCTCCTTTTTGTTCCAAATGACTCCGTTGCACCTGATAAACTCAAAAAAAGACAAATATAAGATACATATTTTACAAGAAAAGTAGCAAAGAAAGCATAAATACTAGATATGAAATTAGGTGTTTTAGACACCTATCACCCAAATACACCACAATCTTTTATTTATCAACCTATAAGTCATTTATCAAGTGTGATTGTCTATGGAAAGAGTCAAGACAATACAAGAACTTCAGTACACACTTCGTGTGATCGTCTATGGATACGAGATCGAGACAATACAACAACAAGATCACTTGTGTGATTGACTATGGATTCAAGATCGTGACGATACAAAAATCAAATGTTCAATTGATAATATGTACGATATTAAACCAAAACTCTATAGGAAGCCTTAAAGATGGTAATTCCATGTTGTCCAAACAAACCTTGGTCGTATAACACTATAAATAGTGAATATTGCATTCTACAAACTCATCCATTAACATAGTACCTAACCATTTGTGTAGGAAGCCTACTCGTTGATAGAAGGGAGTAATCTAATTAGGTGAGATCTCTTGCGTTTCCTATATTTAAAGTATTATTTGGGATTAAGAAACATTAGTAGGATACTAAATTGTATTGCTATTTAGTTTTCGGTTATTGATTTAATCGACTAACGGTATAGTTATCCTTTATCGATCACACTTTTTATTTCATGGTCATTATATTTCTTATATAATACTTCTCAAGTTTGTGTGAGGATTGACTATTTCAAATTTACATTGATTCAAGATCTCAAGATAGAACTAATAATCATCCAACGTCAACAGACTTCGTTCTGTATGTAAGCGATAATTGGCAATTAAGTTGTTTGTGCAGGTGATACTTTGAGAATGGAGATCGAAGACTAAAAAACTTTTTCTTTTGGTATTATGATCTTTGTGATATTTCGTGCACACTCGACTTTCTGGGATCTCATAGACAGTTGTTTCGATAAACATTAGGCTTGTGAAAAGATCAGGCAAACAATGCAATATATATCTTTAGTAGTTGAAAATTTTAATAATTAATTTATTACTGTTTAAAATTGCTGGTGTGGACGAGCTATGTTGATGCTGATGGTGAATTTTTGACGAGGGCTGAAATCGTATAATCATAATTTTGCATATTTCTGATTCAGCAATCCGATAAATATGTGAAATTCACGTTTCAGGATTTAGGCATGAAAGCTCATGTCGCCATAATCTCTGACTAAGTGAATAGCCTCTCAGAGCATATAAATATGCAATTATTAAAGCCTCTCAACTGAGCTTTCGATATTTTGCATGTTTCATCAATACTGAGAAACTTCAGTACTCACTTCTGTATATAATCGATAATGATTGGAGGGCTCCTAGATGGATTTACCACTAGTATAGAGCAATAACGTCTTCAGGATGTCGCAATGTTCCCTGACTATATAGAATAAATATTCAAAATAAATAAGACGCTTCAACTAGCCCATATCTCGACTCTCGAATAAATATAATGCTCCTAGATAAATTACCTGCTAGTATAAATCCATAAGTTAATTAATTCTACTCACAAAATTCATCAACTGAACTCCTAGAAAATATTCAACTTTCATCGTAATATTTCATTACTTCAATTCATGGTTTTTCCCAACAGAATTCCATGAGTTCGTAATAAATATTCATCATACGGGAATTTGAGCCACCAACGAGTAAGCCCCGAGAAACTGGTGCAAGTGTACCTAGCAATAATGCACGAACGAGCACCCAAATGAATAAATGAGCATTTAAAAATATGGACGAACAAAGAAACCTATGCAAAATAGGAAAGGAAAATAATAAAGAAATAAACAACAGGCGCGCACGGGACCGGGCCCACTGGTGGGCTGGTCATGCCGCCCTGACCGGCCCCATGCCTCTCCCTTTTATTTTTCACCTTATTTTATTATTTTCCTCATCTCTTGAAAACTCCCTTGTTTGAGCAAACTTCCTCGTTTGAGCAGAACTCCTAGTTTCTCCATATTTCTTTACACGAGGATGAAAAATAATAATATAAAATAGGGAAGAGCATCACTGGACCAGGCCCACTGGCCGGAAATGCTTTGACTGTGGACTGTCCCGTGTCTCCTTAACTTCTTATTTTATTATTGTTTCTTCTCTCATCTCATGAAATTCTCTCGTTTGAGCAAAAAACCCAATTTTTCCATATTTCTCCAATATTGCTCAAACTTCCAAAAATCCAAAAGTGGTTACATGACCATCCGCGCTTTTCACGGAAAATATTAAAATATTGGTCGCGCGAGCAAATTTTTACTTGCTCATTCAAGCAAAATTAAGAGTTTCAGTCAAGATCAAACTCTTTTGAAAATCCAAAATATTGCTCGAACGCACACCAGAATAAAATCCAAATTCTCAAAATTGAGCCATGAGTAACAGGGTGCCACAGGCATGCCACCTTAGTCGTCTAGGGTCTCCCTTTGGCTTGCAGAAGCCGGTCCCACACATTTGATGATTTTTGACCTTGGTCGGCCAGGGTCTCCCTTTGACCTATAAGTCTTTTACCAAGCGTGATCGTCTATGGAAAAAGTTGAGACAATACAACAACTTCGATATACACTTCGTGTGATCGTCTATGGATACAAGATCGAGACAATACAACAAAAAGATCACTTGTGTGATTGATTATGGATTCAAGATTGAGACGATACAACAATGAAGTGTTCACTTGATAATAGGTACGGTATTAAACCAAAACTCTATAGGATCAATATCAAGTGATACATATTAACGTACAAGTGAAATTTACTTTAATTATAATACAACAATTATAATGCAGAATTATAAAGTAAATGGCACATCAAGATTTTGTTAACGAGGAAACTGTAAATGCATAAAAACCTTAGGACCTAATCCAGTTTTGAATACTCTCAGAATTAAGTCGATATACAATCTAATACCAACTTCATATAGTTGAGACCAAGTAGACTACCCCAAGCTACTTAGTTTCCTCAGTATCCTTGCGCCTTCGACTTCGAGAGTCACGCACGTGAATAACAAGTCTTTTGGATCATATTCTAAACAGCAAAGGAAGAATCTTTTTAGTAACCACTCAAATCAATCTTTGCTATAAACATATGTGAGTTGTTGACAAAGACTCTTATGTTTAAAATAATAAACTCCTTTCTATGGTTAAATCAACAAATATTATTTTACAAGGTTTTTAAATTTAAAAAATCTCAAAATTAATGACCTCAATTTGGATAGGATTCTCCAAATATGGATACTATCATCCATATTTTGATTGCTTACTGATCCTAATTTTTCTTTATCCAACCATTATCAAAGAGTTTTCTTTATTGGTAGAGTATCTAAAATTCTAGGTGGCATTAACTATTTAGAAACTCAAACTCCATCGGAGATATCAAAGATGCTCTAATAGAATCGTTATTTACGATGTTATTAATTAGGGAAATAAGTTTTTTAAGGAATATTAGTGAATGTAATCAATTTATTGAGTCATTGTTAGACTATCAAAAGTAACGACAACAACAATGTGAGACACATGATTACTAAAGTTAACGATTCTCACATGTAACTGATTCAATAACGCATTTACCACTGTCATAAATATTCTTAAATAAAAGAAAACTGTTTTTTTAAGGATTTTATAACGACATCAATGAATATTCCATCTTAGTTGAATCCACGTCAGTTCCTAGTCAACTTTTGTGTTTTTTTCTTGAAATCTCATAAATGCAACGTACTCATTTGTCCTGTTTTGATGGCCTCTCCTTTTTCTTACAAAAATAAAATCAATGTAAAAGGCTTAGGTATTATTGATAGATCTCGACGAATATTTTAGAGGGATCAAAATGTGATTCATTGAAGAGAATTATAAAAAAAATATTTGATTAAGAGTACAATACGGATGTAGATATTAAAATTTGAGTCTAGATGATAATTATTAACTTCGGAGTGTTGATTCCTCCCGTAAGTTGTATGTATAACTAGAAATAAATTACAACAGTTTTTATTTATGTTCCAGCTGTTTAAACTTGCCACGTGATCCAGATCAATCAGGTGAAAACTAAAAAATAAATTACTCCAGGAACTAAATTAATTGTCTAGAATTTTAACTATCATATATGCGGCGATTCGAAAATTTAAAAATAGGATTGTCTAACCCCTGACGATATTAAGAAGATAGCATAATTATACGGCGCGTGAAAAATAAAATAGTTATTGGGTAATAATAGAATAACGTTCGTTAATTATCTTAAATAACAAATTATCATCATATATAGATAGGGAGGATTTACCCATACTGTTACTCGCACAGTATTTCACGTTTTGGATGCCATTCTTTTCATACATACCAAGCGAGAACAAATTTGAAGAAAATATTTTGGGAACACCATTTTAGAATACTATACATACCTATCAAAATAAATGTGTAACTTTCCTAAATTACCCAATCCACAAAGTAATAATATCTTTTGGGACCTTTGGAAAGGTAAAGATACTATTATAAATGATTCTCCAATTTTCTCTATTATAAATACCCTACTTGGAAATCCATACCACTACACAAACTTACCAAAGAAATGTTAATGGTATAGAGAAAGTGAGATAAAGAAAAAGATGAAACCAAAGTTTTTGACATAAAAGAAGAGTCATTTGGCATTTGACATTAGGATAATCCATCAACAACACCTAAAATTTATATTATTAATTTACTTTCCTCTTTTCTCCTATTCTCCTTCGTTCTACTTCAATCATCTTCATAAAATATACATAATCAAGTATGCTTGCTATCACTTTTTAGTAGATCTTGAATAATAGTTTCATAGTTTTCATGCTTTTCCATAGTTCTTATATTGTTTTCGATCATTTACACTCAAATATTTTCATTTCTAACAGTTATAGTGTTATTTGACTTATTTTATTTTATCATATTTTTCTTTACTTGTACTTATTAATCAAATTTTTATTTGTCAATTCAAAACATTTTGTACTAAGGATTTTTTTCCATTTTTCTTTTCAGGGAAAATTGAGAGTACTCAATATAAAATATATATATTCAAGAAATAGTTATTTTTGTGGGAACATGAATCACGCACAAATATTTTTATATATATAGTTAAAAGGTTTCTTATGAATCTTAATCTGCATACTATTCCGTATGTCCTCAATCTGCGTGCTTTGAAATCCTCGATAGTTGGTGCTCTTGTTTTATAATTGTTCATATATTGGTCAAGTAACCAAACGTTTAGGTTCAATTTCGCCAATATACATGTTTTTATCCTCCACTTTTAATATAAGGATATTACTATTTCTCAAGATTATTTTTATTAAGTTACTTGACGACTCAACCTTTTTCTGTTTTTTCTGATGCAGATCACGTTGTCTTATTTGAGCGAACCCTATGATATAAGATGAACTTAGCACAGTAATACACTTATGGTATGTTTCAAACCCTTTTTTTTATCACTTCCTTATTTACATAAATTATGAGACAAAATTATATCTTCGTACACGATGCCGGGCCACAAGAGCCGACTTTATTGGTCTATGAAAGTCATCTTACTATTTTGTTTTGAACACGGGTAGCTTCGATTTTTATCTTGTTACCTTTTTAAAAAAATAAGTTTTAGTTATTAACTTTAACAAGTGACTCAAAATTCGTACATCATTAATAAAAATACAATAAATGAGAGATCTAAAATACATTTAAGGTAGAGTAGATATGCAAAGAAATTTTTTGATAAATGGTTTTGGGAGTTCTTACAAACCATTTTGATATCTTCTTGAAGAAGTTATCACAATGGTTATGGTAAGAAAGAACTTTATAAACAATCCTTCAAAAAAACGTATAATTTTCTCTTGAATCATATGTCCTAACGCTGAATAATAACACTTTTCTTTCTATTACTTCAATCTAATGATATTTTTATATATTCTTTTATTTGTAAATATGTAATTAACGGTTTAAATTTATATTCCCGCAGCGGACAACGAGTAACTAAAAGCACAATAAATTTTACATCGGTTCCAAAAATCCAAGATGTATTCACTTGCACATGATCCACGGGCCACAAGTATCGACAGACGCAAGCGATTATGTTATGAAAGTGTTTGGAAATCGATGGACTGTGATATACCAGTAAGCAATAAAAGATGAAGCTTTCATTTTCTAATACTTTAAATTTGTTAGATTTGGTGGGTTAATCTTTTTACTTAATTTTTGATTTCGGGCAACACAAATGATGGGAATAGGTTGTATGGGAAAAATGAGCATCATAGCAATATCTGATGCTGTAGCTCGACAAGAACTTATGGACTTGTGTCCAGCCGAGCTTTTCAGCAAGCCGTTGAGTCGTCACATTTTGCACAATGTTCGAGCTTTTATGGCCAAGGGCAGGCCAATATTCGTAACAATGAACGGGGTTGTTTCTGCTTGTCACTGATAACTATGGGTATAACTTTGGCTCTGTAATCCTAATGGATTACGAGATAATGAATGGGGCACAGGTAAGCAATAAAAGATAAACTCTCATAAAATTGCTATTATAAAGAAGAATATTTGATTTACAGTTGTTTACTTGGATGGTATAGTAACTTGTGATTTTAAATCACAATGGTAGCACTGGTTTTGCATACTTGTTTTCCAAAATGATAATACCGTAAACCATGTGCTTGAAATTATTGACTGCTAATGACTGATTTGCACTACTATCTAGGTGAACTGACAAAGATTATTAATCTAGTACTTTAATTTGTTACATTTTGACATTTTCTGAGTTAATTTTTTATTTTATTTTTGATCTCAGGCTACACAAATGACAGGAATATGTGGTATGGGAATTTTATTTTTGATCTCAGGCAACACAAGTGACAGCAATATGTGGTATGAGAATTACGAGTGTGCATCACAAGTGACAGGAATATGTGGTATGGGAATTATGAGTGCTCATCTTGATAGTCACAGAGGTATATCTCAAAGAAACCGAGAAGTTCAACAATTTGCAAAATTCCTTACGGCCAGAGTATATGCCGATATTTATCACCATAAGTCTAGATGATCGGTGAGAACTGAGAAGCAATGTAGACTTGTTTCCACTGATTAGAGTGAAATTATGCAAGGCTGTTACAAAGGTTTAATGGATCAATAGAGTGTGATACATGGCACTGTTGCTTCCCCGTTACAATGTAATAATTATGTTCCAAACAAGTTTCAATTTTTGAATTACACAACAACCATGATAAATCAAACAAAACCAGGGCACCATCTAGATAACTCTTATTACTCATGCATAATGCAGGTTTGATAGACTGAAACTTAGAGCAGGCAAGCTCATACAAAACAAATGCAAACCGAGAAACAAAAAGTTTAATCCTTTTTCCAAGAGGACAGACTAGGAGTATCTGTATATTTCCAGGCTGAACCCATTCCAGCATACCTGTCACCCTTTACGGAATCTTCGTTGGAAGCCAGAGATTCAAGTTCTGCCAATTCTGATTCTGTCAGTTTCACTGAGAGAGCACCTATATTCTGATTGAGGTTCTCAATCTTGGTCGTGCCTGGTATTGGACAAACATCAATTCCTTGATGATGTACCCATGCCAATGCAAGTTGGGATGGGGTGCATCCTTTCTTTAGAGCCATTTTGTTTACTTGTTCAAAAATATGTTTGTTGTGCTCAAGATTCTCTGCTTGAAACCTAGGTAGACTCTACAAAAATACAACACATTTCAAGGTCGTGAGAAAGTCGGACACAGCTGAATGTCAGAATAGATACTCTCAAACATGATGAGACATCTCTAACCCAACTCAATGTCCTAAGTCGGAGCATATAAGATTATATACCTTTCTGAAGTCTTTATCGGCTAGGCTGTCTACTAACTTTGCCCCAGACGAAAAGAAGCCTCTTCCCAAAGGGCTGTATGGAACAATTCCAATTCCAAGATCTCTGTGTGGCACAAGAAGATTCAGATCAAAATAATGTTTTATAAATAGATAAAATAACTCACTTGAATACTAGTAAATGCAGATGAAGATGGATATATCTCACCTACAAGTAGGAATAATGTCTTCCTCTACATCTCTAGTCCACAATGACCATTCTATCTGAACTGCTGTTATTGGATGAACAGCATGTGCTCTCCTAATTGTTGAAGCAGACGCCTCGGATAGCCCTACGTATTTGATCTTCCCCTCTTCAACAAGTTTTTTGAGTTCCCCCATCTTTAAAGAGGTGAAATGAAAAATAAAGTTTAGATTTGTGAACACACAAGTTAACAAGACAAATGAACAGAATAATAAGATTGTGGAGAAAACATACTGTGACTTCAATGGGGAATTTGGTATCAATTCTGTGCTGATAATAAAGATCAATACAATCAACTCGAAGTCTCTTGAGACTAGCTTCACAACAAGCTCTAACATATTCAGGATCCCCACGAATCGCAATACCCCCATCTCCAAAGCTAACAGCAAATTTGGTAGCTAATTGAACTGTCTCTCTTACCCACAAGTGCTTTCCCAATTAAAATTTCATTAGTAAAAGGACCATACATATCAGATGTATCAAAGAATGTAATACCCTTATCAATGGCGTGATGGATTAGAGCTATCATATCAGATTCAGGCTTTGGAGGACCATAGAAAGCTGACATGCCCATACACCCAAGTCCTTGTTTTGATACTTCAAGACCTTGTGAACCCAATTTCATCTTCCCTACCGCAAATTCACCTTCCATTTTTCCTGTTTTCTGTTATTCTTCAGTTTCTTAGTTTCTATGATCTAATATCTTTCCTCCCCTGCTTCTAAAGTTCTATTTATAGATATACTCATCTCTTTGAAACTTGGTGAGGACAAACGTCATCAATGACGTTTGAATAAACAAAAGAAATTCCACCAAACACAAAGAAAATGAGTCTAGAACTTGTTGTTGGAGACCTTTCTTTTCTAAAGAAAAAATTCTAACAATTGCGGGACATGGGGAGTCCAAGAAATGCACGGAATAAGAACGGTGGGTTGTCGGCCATGAAAAAGAACCTCAATCACAGCCACATACTGAAACGGGTAATGGACTCTGAGTAACACGTCTTTCTAGGTAAACTATGGACCGACTGACCGAGTGAATCAGAGGATTTCTAAAATTGAAAACTCTGCCTGGCCCGAGTGAGGCACGAGCCAGGAAGAGGAAGTGCCACTTTTCTTCCCATTTTATGAGAGTAAACATCAAGCACTCAAGAATCAGTTCAACATACAAGTAGAAATATAGGAAGTAGAAAACAGTGGTATTGCAATTTGAACATATTTCCTATTTGGATCCAGTTTGTTGAAAATATACTGTAATTCCTTTACAGATAGAATATAGTTTAGATGACACAAGACATCAAAATTCTGAATTCTAACGAAGAAGTGGTCTAACAAAACAAATTCACAGAACTTCTAACTGGGTCTCCAGTTACCCATTTGTCATATAAAAGAACTCATAATATGGCAGAAGGAAGATTCTAATCAAATTTCCTCAAACTGCCAAGGGAGACTAGAGAATACAACCTTTTATTGTATAAACTTCTTACCAGAGTTCATGGTGTGTTTCATGAAGTAGATACCATATTTGGAGCAACGATGTCAAGCAGCCCTTTTGGATTGTCGACATGAACCCAATGCCCTGACTTCGGTAGAAGATGAACTGAAACCTTTCCTTCGGATTCTTTACTTCTCCTGGAGGCAAGACTTTCAAGACGATTAACAACACCTGGAGACCACCTGTCACTGTTCTCTGCCCGAACGATGGCAATCTGTAAACCATTAGGTGGGTTCTCCAACAGAGACCAATAACTCCTCTCCCTACAAATTCAATTATGCTCGCAAACCTTCAGAACAAAGCACAAACAGAAACTAATACCAGCAGACTAATGAGGACAATCGGATATACCTGTATGACTTGAACATATCAACAGCACCTTGGAGATCAAAAGCCCATGTTTCATGGTCCCCAGATTTCTTAAGGTTACTGCCAATCCACTGGGAAAGTGATTTGGAGAACCCAAGCTCCATCATGTGATTTACAAGCCACCTAAGTTTTAGAAACATAATATGACATGTCAGATAGTTGATCTACGAACGTCAATTCTCTTATGAAGGTGTGATTTTCCATGAGAGAAGAAAACACTTCCAAATGTGTTGTTCACTGGCAGTTCATGAACTCCAAAAGTTGTCCACCTTTACACTGGATCCATATATAGGGTAGTGTAGTTGAACGTATATATCAACTTCCCAATTGCACAAATGAAAACTGTAACCTACTATACACAAGTACAACAAAAAGAAGGAGAATAACTCTTACTTCCTTGATGGGATTTCTGAGGGTAAACTTTGCAAGGTCTGTAAAACCTTCTCAACTTCACCATCACTCTCTTCAGGATTTACATCTCCAGGAACAGAGTCCAGTACCCAAAGCTGTTCTGCATCAAGGAAGTGTAGAAAACTTCATTACATGGGAGGATGGACATACGGAGTTTATTAGCAACTGAAAGAAGCAGGGGAGGAAGCACAGGTTGACTAAACCTGGCTATAGCCCCCTCTTTTACCTGATAAATCGCACCAAGTTCTTATTTTACCATTGAAAAAAAAAACAAAAACAGTTTAGTCCACCAATCCTTATCAGTTTAGTCCACCAAGAAGAACAGAGGAAGAAAAGAGAAGGAGAGTTAACTACTTCGCTAAAACTGAATGCAATTATTCTTCACAAGATCAACTATCTGTAAGTATTAGGTAAAGATTTTCTTCTATACTTTAGTATAATCAACAAGAGCAATACCTAAATAGTTTAATTTTTGTTTCATGTTACCTAATTAGGTTTTACGGAATTTGAAAGAACTTTTTATGTTAACTGTTTTATGGGGTTTTGGTTGATTGTTAGCTTGAGACTCAAACAATCAGTTTAGGGAAAGAGGGTACCGAAACATGTATGCCCTGAGTTCATGCAAGTGAGGGTTTTTATCTTCGGCATGCAGTTTCGGGGGTTATAACCCATAACTTAATTTGCACTTTATCTAATGTTTTTGTTCTCTACAGTTTGGGCTGGTTTTTCTGTCTTCGGTGCTCTAAATTCTGCCTTAAAGTTAATAACACAAGATGCTTTCAAAAATTCAAAAGAACCTCTTCGCAAGGAGCTAGAAATCGAAATTACCTTTCAAAGGAGAAAAGCCAAATAGCACACATCAAGATATGTTAATCTCTTAATACCTAAAACTTATTATGTGCACCTATTTAAACATATTGCAGTGATACTCTTCGCAATCTCTGTATGGAGCTACTATGTTTACTTCTTTATGCGTACATCTTTCCAGAATTTCCTATTTTAAGTACTGCGTACTGTATCTAAAATTGTTTCTGCTAATCTTGTTGCTAGTGTGGTATACGTACACAAACACTTTCAGGAACCTAGTACTTCCTGTCTACCAGTTACTTTCTAATGTTAGCTTAAGACAATTTTCTATAAAATAGAGAGAATTTAGATTCCTACTTTGGAACGTCTTCAGGAGGATCCTAAAGTATATGGACTGCCTAAGCAACAAAGAATTGTATGTTCAAATCATGGACTTCGCAATCACAGTGTTCCTTATGTATGCATTGCCATTCTTTATTTTCCCCGGGTTGTTGTCCAAAGATACCGGAAGACATAGCTTGGGTACTTGGTAAGTCCTCAGCTACAAAGAACCATAAATTTTATTTTGGAACTTCGTGATTGTATATTCACGTAGTGCCCAAGCAGGTGCAGTTCCTAATCTCAGCTTCACTTTTTTATGTTAACTATCCAAAAGAAAAACTAGACATAGATTAAGGTGCGACAAAAAAAAAAATTTTTTTAGCCCCCCTCATTCTGAAATCCTGGTTCCGCCACTGGAAAGAAGTAAAGATCTCAAAAAAGGTTCTGACTTCTGTGTGTGACTCCTTCACATTTTGTAACAACTTTGTTTAGTAAAAACTGAAAATAAGTAAATAAACATACTAAATGCCAGACCCAAATACTTCGTCTACATTTCGCATCCTTAAATTACAAAAATCCTGAATTCTCTCGAAAGAGGTTATAGCTAAAGAATATTCTTGAACCATTATTACCAGAATGTTTTAGGCTCATGTCAAATTGGCAATTTTCATATACCATTAGGATATTAACAACTGCATTATGCTTCTTGTTAAATGCCAATAAGAAACCATACCATTTATATATTCTGACAAATGGTATAAATGTTTATGATTTTAAGGAGTGACACAAATCCTATAGTGTTCAAACACGACGAATTCAACAAATTTTCACCTACCAGCATATATTCATACAACAGATTGACATACCAAACTAACAACAGTCACGAAAACTGAAACACGAAGTAATTACCTGTTTAGGCAAAGTAGCAGATTCACCATAATCCCCACGAGCACAGCTCTCAGCATACTGTAACGCAACTTTTCCACCCATGGAATGACCAATAACAACATCAGGCCAATCCCAACCCTCAGACTTAACCAAATTAGCCAAATCATTTGCAGCATTTACAAGATCATTCGGCGGTTCAAGACCTTTAATCTCAGCTGATCTCCCATGGTTCCTCATATCCACAAGAACCATCCTCCAATCTACAAAATTTTCAACACGATAAATAAAAATCTCAATTGAGAAGAACAAAAAAAAAATCAACATTAGGATTACCAGATGAATAGGAATTCTTTTCCAGAGAAGAAACAAGGGTTTTAGAGAAAGATCTCCAGTTCCTGGCAGATCCTAAGAGTCCATGAAGAACAAAAGCTGTTGATTTGTAGGGTTTGTCGTTGTTAGCTCGAACCTCTTCATACGCTAAGGTTTGTAATGATCGAGAATTTTGTTTAAACCCTAGAAATGGTGTTGTATTTAGATATCTAGAGAAGAAGAGGAATCGAGGGTTTCTCATTGAGGAACTGTTTATGAGTTTTTCGGGGAAAAAATGTTTTTGAAGGAGAGACCAGAAGAAACCTTAAAAGGTTGCTGAACAAAGTTTTCTTCTCTATAGTGGGGATTTAACTGTAATTATGCTCAAAATATTGGCAAGTACCCGAATAATGTATTCGGCAGAATGAAATCCCCGCGGGTTATCGAGTGGGAGAGAAAGGATGGGACCCAAACCTGCCTCAAGGGGTTGGGGTTCCACCAATTCTCTTTCAATCGCTATTCGGCGGGACTAGTCATTTCTGATACAAGTATAATGTAGCAAAGATATAAAGTTGAATCCTTTGTTCTTTGGGTGAATAAGTTTTCCGTCAGACTTGCTGCTTAGAAGTTGAAGTTCTTAAAGCAACCAGGTAAGGCTGCTTTGAACCAATCTGTTTTTGGAATTTTTGCAAGCTATCATGTGGTTGTTTTCCAAATGCCTAAGCAAATAACCATCAAAATAGTTACAATGTAAAGTGATTTTTTATAAAACAAAGATCAAAATTCTAGGGGCGTATATATGAATAAATGACAAAGTATTGCACTTGCCAAAACCTTAAGCTATTTAAATATAAGGCAGTCTATCTTTATAAACCAAGTCATTTTGGTGAAATTTTCATAGAGACTTGTTGAAAACTTTGACTCTCCGTGGGCCAAGATTATGGAGTATATATATTTTAAAGATTTTGACCCCTTAAATTGTGATTTTCTAAACTGGGCCGGTGGGTTTGGAGGGGAATATATGATAAACTGTCTTTTGTTAATAAGCTTTATTGTAGGGAAATAAGTGATGGAAGTAGCATATCTATATGGACGTATAATTGGGTTCCTTCCTTAGATGGTCTTCCTAATTCTACTTTCCATTCTACCAATGATACCAAAGTTTAGCAACTAATAGATCAAGATAACAAAGTCTTGGATACAAACATTCTACAAGCAATGTTCAATAACCAGACTGTGAATGCCATCAAAGAGATTAGAATACCTCTTACTGGCAAAGACACTATTAGATGGAAACCAACTGAGAATGGGTTATTCTCGATGAAGTAGACATACAAAGTTATCCTTAATAGCCAGCCTTATGTCTCTGCCGTTACTCCGGAAATCAACTGGAAGTCCATTTAGAAAACTCATCTTCCAATTAAAATTCAATATTCTATTTGAAAACTCATTCACCAATGCATACAGACTAGAGATAAGATAACTAGATTCAATAGTTAGTTAGATACCTCTTGTCCTTTATGCTCTGCTTACTCTGAATTCTTACAACACTTATTAGTTGATTGTACCATTAATGTTTATGCGTCCATTGCTAATCTATCTCAAGCTGTGCCGGGATCATCTATTGTTGATTGCGTAAAATCATGGTTTGAACATAATGTTCAAAATAGGGCAAAAAATATAGCTTTATTTTCCAAATTATGTTTTACTATTTGGCAGGTCTGGAAACACAGGTACAAGGTGGTTTTTGAAACCTTACATGTCAATACAAACCTAATTATAAGAAATGTCAAGATATGTCTGATTGCAAAGAATACTTAGTGCCACAAGTGCTAGCAACAAAGATAGTGCAAACTACTCAAACTCATTGCTGGAAAAGACCCAATGAGCACGAAATTAAGATCAATTTTAATGTTTTTTTTGTAAACACAGTAAAAAAACAGGAATAGGTCTAATAGCTCGTAATTTTGTAATTACTCCCAATAGAGCTCGGAGTGAACCAATTACAACAACAACTTTTGAACAAGCATAAGCCTTAGCATCTTTATAATCAATTTGAAAGGCTTGGAAGCAAAGAATCAAGGACATTCACTAGTATGGTGACAGTAAACGAGCAGTAGATGCAATAAATGGGCAAAAGGTGTTGTGAAGTGGACAAATCTAAACTTTATCATTTGTCCTATTACAGAAATCGTCGTGCAGGGACACTTATCTTGTTCTGTTCTACACTTATCTTTCAAGTTTACTACAATTTTGGTCGCTATAATACTACTTTATTTATGCTTCTTTTTTAGAAAAATTGTGAAACTATAAACTATTACTCCCTCCGTTCCATTTTAGATGATGTTTTTGGAGTTTTCACGCAGATTAAGAAATGGAGAGAGATATAAAAAAATTCTATTTATGCCCTTCAGAAAAGTCTTCAAACATTAATTGATATTTGTGTGTTTAGAAATAAACTTATGGTTCCAAGAAAAAATGTGAGGGCATTGATGGTAGTTTTGTAGGAAAAATATGAAAACTATCAAGTAATGTGGAAAAAAAAAACCCTAAACACTCATCTATAATGGAACGGAGGGAGTACAAATAAATGAGTGAAATTATAACGCATGCAGATAAACAATATTTCATACATCTGTTATTTTTCTTCCAGTGAAGTTATTGTAACCTTTATCTCATTCTCTGTTTTTGTTAATATCTAGTCACATGTTGTGGCAAAGGACATTCTCAAGTACCTTCATGAGACTATCGAGCCGGTTATGGATGATGTGCCTCGAAAAGGAGAAGCAAAACTCCTTCTGAAAAAATATAATTTTTTTAATTGTTACTCCATCTAGACTTCTTGATCATCTCCTAAATACCAGAGGGTTTATTTATAAAAATTTGAAGGTATGAATCTGTTATTTGTACCCCTCAACACTTGATACATGTGGTTAGCTATAGTTTTATTTGATGTGTCATTCTCGTTAACTTTTACTTCAAGATTCTTGTTTCGAGATAATTAAAATTTGGAATATTTTTTTCTGCTTAATTTGAAGGTCAGGAAAATTGTTTAGTTTGGATGTTCAGTGCCTCGTTGGATGAGACACTGCACATCTAACGAGAATATGCAGTGCAGTCCAACGAGAAAATTTTGAAATTTTGCGCAAGTATGTTTTCATACTTGTATATCTATATAGTTACAGTTAACATTTTCTTGGATGTGCAGTACCTCGTTGTTGATGAAGCTGATCGAATACTAGAACCAAGCTTTAATGAGGAAATGAAGCATATTTTAAAGCTTTTTCCTGAGGTAAAATATGAACAAAAATGACCATAATATTTTTGCGTGAGTATTATTATTACAGTTCATTTCTAGTATCATATCTTTGTGCATTTATTCTCAAACCATTCGCCAATATTTACTGAATTTCCTTATGTATATCAGACATATTGATAACCGTAATCGTATGATTTACGTTCAAGCTAATTGTATCAATTGCTAATGTTTAGGATAAAAACAGACAACTTCGTTCTCTACGACCCATACTAAGAAGGTTTGTATATGCCATTAAATCATATGTAATCCCAGTTATCATTGTCCATTAATATCCTAAACTAGGCAATACATGTTGCAAGAGGAAGATCTTGTGCGTCTATCATTTCAGACTGCTCACCTATATATTGATGTGGATGAGGGCAGATTCAAGGTAAACATATCATATTAAAGATTTTTGCTTGCATGCTAACCTTTTCTGCAAACAAATCTAAAAAACATTCTTTTGATTGTCGTCCATATTGGGAGGATTGTAGCAAGGTTACTATATCGAGCCTAGTAAAAACATATTCCTCCTGCTATATGCTTACTTGAAGAGGAATTTGTCAAAGAAAGTGACGGTTTTCTTCTCATCATGTATTTCTGTAAAATATCACTCGGAGCTTCTCAGATACATTCATGTGCACTTCTTTGATATCCATGGAAAATAAAATCTGAGGAAACGTATATCGACCTTGTTTGATTATGCAAGGAAGGGAAAGGACTTTTGTTATGCATAGGTGTTGCTGCCTGTGGGCTTGACATCCCTACTATCGTAAGTTATTATCTACAACCTATCTAATCTGTCTTTGACAATCAAACATATTTTTTCTCGTATCTAGTCAAAGAATTCCTACTCTATCCTTTGTATGTATGTCAAACTGACTGGATCGTACCGTATGAGCCTTATCTTTGCACCCATGTATTTCTACACTTTATTTTTTCTTCCACAAGGTGATTCTTTTTATTGCATTTATTATATTTTGTGTTTATGTTCCATAATTCAGGAGTATATTCATAGGGTTGGCTGAATAGCTCGTGGTGAAGGTGTAAAAGGGAATGCTCTTCTCTTCTTACTACCAGAAGACACACCATTTCCAAAATATCCGAAGGTCTTTCTTTAATTCTTTGAAACAAAAGTGTATTGTCTTCTGACTTACTTGTTAAAGTTAATATTATGGTTAATCCTAAATTCATATTCCGCGTGGCGTTTATTATTTATCTGCAGACAGTTGAAGTACCCATGAAAGAGTACGAATATGACGACAAGAAGTTAGCAACACTTTAACCTCACTTGGTAGCTCTCATGGTGGAAAGTGAAAGTTTACCGGAGCCTTAATCATGATGATATCATGCAAAAAACAATTTTTTTTATTATTACGGTAGAACCTCTATATAAGAATACTATAGGGACTACAAAAAAAAAATCTTATATAGAGGTTATTCTTATATGAAGGTCTACCTTGGAAAGACCAAAAAAATTGTTATACACTTACCTAAGAAAAATACATACATAAGCATAGGAAACACCAAAATGTAGTACAAATATTGTTTAGTTTACAAATATCGATATATGAAGTTTGGTATGCACCATAATCCACATAAAACTCCAACTACATGGAAAATGTGCAAAACAAAGCATCAAATCCACTTGGAACTAAAAGGACCATGCAAAATGGTTACAAGAATCTTTTCATCTTGAACTGTGATGTATATATGACTGGTTTCAAACTTTTCCTCATTAAACAAATAAAAATGGTGAGATCCTGGAAGCTTTTTTCTTCTGTGTTTTTTCTTCATCTTCGTTCAGTTCTTCTTCTTCAATGTTCTGCTAATTCAATTACTAATCTAATTTTGATGTAGGTTGTAGAAAATAAACTGAAGCTACCAAAAAAAAACCAAAAAAACCAAAAAATTACAGAAAAAAGTTTAAACCACTAGCATTTTTATTTATTTTTTGCGATTTTGAACTGTTTCTGGCTGAAATTGTTGTGAAAACATGATTATATGTTCAAATTTTGTTATAATTTCGTATTATTATAGATCAAGCTTCAAGATCTAGAATCAGTGAAGCATTTCTAGTATTTTTGTTTTAAAATTTTTAAAATGTTACCAACGAAAATTTATTTCTTCAGCTTTAACGAGGTTTTAGATTTATTTATTTTTATGTGAATTCTACATAAAAATCTTGCTTAATTGATTATCATATAACGAATTTTGATCGTTTTTCTGTTGAAATTCTATGTTTAGGGTGATACTTTATTTACGTTGTTTATTACTTTTGAATCTCCTTAAACATATGAGAAGTGTGATGAAAAATATAATAAATGATGTTTCCCTTTCATATCTTCCTCAGGAATTAGTAATCGTTAACATTCTCGCCAGAGTATCTACTAAAGATCTATGCCAATTCGATTGCATCTGCAAATTATGGTACCATTCCATTGTTGTTGATAATACAAGATTTTCTATTTATCACTTTTCTCATCACTAGGATAAGAGAAATTTGGTTTTTAATCTCCTAAACGTGTATCTCGAAGATAATGATTGTGATTTGGTGTTCATAAATTACTTTTTAAATACAACTTAATCAACATGAGAGTGATCGTTCTTATAATTTAAAACTATTATCAGCATTAAGTGTAGGAGGCTTTATTGAAATAGTGGGTAACACGACTTTAACAACAGACGGTGATCGGGGGTTTATTTGTATGGTTGCCAAATTGGAAGGTAGATCATGGAGAAAGATAGTAACTAGTACTTGTGATATGTCACCACCACCAGGTTTTCCAAGTCCAAAGCTGATAACAAGAATGTCTATTTCGGGGGGAGATACGGATACTCATTTATCATTCACCATTTGTGGAGATGATCTTTTTGTTAGAAAAAACAATTTTTGTTTCTAAACTAAAAATAAATAAAAATGATTTGATACCTAGACCTATTGCTCACTAGATATTTTTTCACGTGAATAGATAAAATATTAGTCCAACATACACTAAAAACCTTTAGAGTTGTTAGACTTAAATACCATGGGTTTTGGATAAAGGGCATGTCCCTTTGGGTAAAAACACTTTTGTGTGAGGGAGAAGACTTAATCTAGGGCAAGGTTGCCTTTACCGTGTGCGTGGTGCTTCACATCGAAGCACGTACACCGGGGGCTCAAGCTTGGGTGTGGGAGTGAGTGCATTAGATCCTATCTTTTTGCTGAAAGTTTTGGTACGTGTTTTCCGCATATGCACATAATTTCTCACTGGATTTTACACGTAAAGAATCTCCTCGTCTCTTTTTATGTCTGACTATTCTTGTGTCTTCAGATTTTTTGAAAGATACTAAAACAAAAAAAAGCTTATTCTTCTCATATTTTTTTCTCTGCTACTGTTTTGTTTCACGGTGACCTTTTGAGTTCACTATCTTACATCACTGTTAAGCTCTTAGAATATTTTTCTTACGTGCTACATCGAGAAATACTAACAATATTTGTATCCTGGAGGCAACTCGTCAATGGATATAGCATCTCGTTGTTTAGAAGAATAGCATGCGATATTTTCTTTAGGTCAACATATATTATACGTGCCTATATTATTCTCTGCTACAATGATTGATGTTGCATATAAGACATCCATCAACTATTGGTCTGAGCTAAGTATAATTTCAGTTATTTATAATTGTTGTTACCAGAACCAACAATCTAAAGACAATATCACTACTTTATTTTCAGTAATAACAATGGGAAAAAATATTGTTGACAAACCTGCTAAGTTTTGCGGAAAAGATTTTAAGCGTTGGCAATCGAAAATGTTATTTTTCTCAAAGACCAAAGACTAGACAACGTTGTTTTGGAAAAACCCTCATCAAGGCTTCATAGACGTGGTTACGAATACGAACTAGATAGATCGACCAGGAAAAATTATACGTGTAAAAATCATATACTTAACTACTTAGATGATTCACTGTATGATTTTTATAATGCAAAATAGGATTTTTCTGCTTTTGATTTATGGGAAGCTTTGGAAGAAAAATTTCTTGCTGAAGCTGCTGGAAGTAAGAAATTCTTGGTGGATAGGTTCCTTGAATACAAAAAGAAAGATGAAAAACTTGTGGTTGATGAATTCATGGAACTTCAGTTAATCATCAATGAAATTCTTGTTGAAGGCATGGTTATTGATCAAGTTTTCTAAGTGTCTGTAGTTACTGAAAAACTTCCACCTTCGTGGACTGAGTAGAAAAGGAGGTTGCGACATAAGACTCGTGAAACCACCATGGTAGAACTGGGGAAAAAGATTCGAGTTAAGAAACTACTTTGCTGCAAGGACAAGAACCTGTTATTGAACAAAGACATGTCCAACAAAGCTTATATCCTAGATGATAATGCTGCGCTAAAGAAAGGAATGATGGAAAATCTGAATCCAGCAAAAATGGCAACAAACGTAACAAATGTCGCAACTACAAAGGTAACCAACTTAAACCTAATGGAAGTGTCTCTAAGAACACTAACAAAGATAAATTATTATAACTGTGGTAATCCCGGACACATGGCCCAAGATTGTAGGGCTAAAAAGACCAAAAATGATCCAAAACAGAAAAATAAGGAAAACCTAGTGGATGAATTTGGATATTATGCTGGCATGGTGTATGAAGTCAACCTTGTATCTAATGTGACCAATGTGAGAGACTGGTGGTTAGATTCTGGAGCCACCAAGCATGTATGCAAGTTCGGAAATGCTCCTTTTATCTCAAAGTAGGAGACGATGAGAAACTGTTTATTGGAAACTCTTCCACCGCGAAAGTGGTGGGAAAAGGCAAGGTTGATTTGAAGCTCACTTCAGGAAAAATTCTTGCATTGAATAACGTGTATCACGTTCTGGATATATGCAAGAATTTTATCTCAAAGACCATCTTATCTTTGAGTCTAACAGCGTTGTAATCTCTAAAGGTGGTGTCTTTGTAGGAAAGAGTTATGTCACTGAAAACATGATTAAGCTTAGTGTAATTGCTTTGAACATGAATAATAATGTATCTTCTTCTGCTTAAATTTGTGACTCCTCATATATTTGGCATGATAGACTAGGACATGTTAATTTCAAATTATCGAAAGACTTGCTAGTTTAGGTTGCATTCTTAAAATAAACATTGACAAAGGTCATAAATGTGAAATTTGTGTTGAATCTTAATATGCAAGAAAACAATTTAACAAAAAGGTTGAACGTGTGGTACAGTTCCCTTAGAACTAATTCACTCGAATTTAGGAGGTTAAAAGTCAACATCGACTAAAGGTGGTAAAAAGTGGTATATCACTTTTATAGATGATTACTCACGGTACTGTCAGGTTTATCTTCTTAGAAGTAAAGATGAGGCCTTAGAGGCTTTTAAATTATATAAAATTGAAGCAGAAAACCAAAAAGGTGTTACAATATATAAAATCTCTAAGGTCAGAGCGTGGCGGTGAGTATGTAATACCTATAGGAGAATTTTGTATACAAAATGGCATTATCCATGAATCTATTGCACCTTCTTAACCTGAGTCAAATGGTATAGCCGAAAGGAAAATCTAACACTCATAGATATGGTGAACGCTATATCGACTAGTTCAGGGTTACCTTCAAACTTGTGGGGGAAGCAATTCTCTCTTCTTGCTATATCTTGAACCTAGTTCGTTTAAGAAATATGATAAAACTCCATATGGGTATGGAAATGTAGAAAACCTTCATATGCATACTTTAAAGTGTGGGGGTGTTTGTCCAAGGTGGTCATTCCTCCTTCCAAGAGAACCAAAATAGGACCTAAAACTGTGGACTGTGTTTTCTTAGGTTATCCTGAGCGTACTAGTGCACATAGGTTCATGGTCATAAGTTCTGACATTGATTTCCATCACTTCTATTTTTGATCTGCCTATACATAAGATGGATGTTAAAACTGCATTCTTATATGGTGAATTGAATAAATAAATTTATATGGACCTACCTGAAAGTTTTATTGTGAAAGTTTGTGAAAATAAAGTACGCAAATTGATTAAATCTATGTATGGTTTGAAAAATTTGATCATGTAATGATATCTGGTGGTTTTAAAAGCAATGAATCTAACAAATATGTTTACATTAAAACTATGGATAATGTTCATGCGATTGTATGCCTGTATGTTGATGATATGCTCATATTAGGCAGTAACATTGATATTATTAAAACCACTAAAAGCATGCTAAATGAAAACGTTGACATGAAAGACTTAGGCGCTGCTGAAGTAATCTTAGGGATGAAAATCAGAAAGACGTCTGATGGACATAGTCTCAGTCAATCTCATTATGTTGAAACTATACTTAAGAAATTTAATCATGAAAATGCTAAACCTGTCTCTAATCTTTATGATCCCAATTGTAACTTGAAAAAGAGCAAGAGTGAGAGAATTTCTCAACTTGAGTATTCCCGCGTAATTGGCAGTTTTATGTATTTTATGAACCATACAAGACCTGATATTACTTACGCTGTGAGTATATTGAGCAGGTACATTTATAACCCTGGGAAGGATCACTAGAATGCTCTCAATAGAGTTCTATGCTACTTAAGAGCACTTAAAACTTTTGCTTATGTTTTGGGAAGTATCCTGCTGTGCTGGAAGGGTATTGTGATGCCAACTGGATATCAGACTCAGATGATTCCAAATCCACTAGTGGGTACATCTTCACACTTGGAGGTGTGTCTCTGTCATGGAAGTCTTCCAAACATACATGTATAGCTCGGTCCACTATGGACTCTGAGTTTATAGCCTTGGATAAAGCTGGAGAGGAAGCTGAATGGATACGAGCTTTTTTGGAAGGGATTCCACTCTGTCCTAAGCCCGTGTCTTCGATCGCGATCCACTATGGCAGTCAATATTCTATTGGTTGTGCAAGGAATAGTGCATACAATGGAAAGTCTAGAAATATAAGAAGGCACAAGACAGTGAAACAACTACTCTCTACTGGTATTATCTCTCTTGACTTCGTAAGATCCAAAGATATTGCATATCCTTTGACGATAGATTTATTTGAAGAGATAGTTAGATCCACATCGACGGGGATGAGACTTAAGCTCATAGAATAAATCACCTTGTGAATGGAAACTACAAGATGAAGGTTTAATAAGACAACTAATTTATGGTGATATCGAGACAAGCACTATCTTTGTCCCTCTCTATGGTGTAATTGTGTGATAGTGCAACCTGCATGAGAGGATGATCTGTTGAGATCTTAATGGGTTTCATAACTTTGTTTAAAGCGGGGTGTGACAGGAAACTCATGATGGACCCACCTATGTGGATGTTGGAAGTAGCACCGCTTCCTATGAGAATTTGAGTTGATTTTCTAGAGACATTCATCAAACTAGGTTTTAGCTTGCCGTCAAAATGGGCACAACCACAAGATCTTGGCAGCTTTAGTTTGAGACAACAAGTGTGGTTCAAGACATCGTGTTCACCGTTACAACAAGAAGTTCCGGTAACTTCTCACTAAGTTAAGGTTCAATCTTTGGGACACCTTAGCCTAAATTTGATATCTTCCGTTTTCTCGTGTTTTATCGATATTTTTTATCATTCATGTGGGGGATTGTTAGAAAAAGCAGTTCTTGTTTTTAAACTAAAAACACATGGACCATGATTGATCCCTAAACCTATTGCTCGCTACATGTTTTTTCATATGAATATATAAAACATTAGTCTCACATAGACTAAAACCTTAAGAGTTGTTAGACTTAAATACCATGGGTTTTGGATAAAGGGCATAGCCCTTTGGGTCAACACACTTTTGTTTGAGGGAAAAGACTTAGGCTAGTGCAAGGTTGCTTTTCCCGTATACGCGGTGTCCGTCCAGTCGGGCAGGCTGGGCTGGTCTCGGGTGTGGTGGGTTCATTAGATCCCATCTTTTTGTTGAAAATTTTGGTACGTATTTTCCACACATGCACATGATTTCTCACTGGATTTTACGCGTGAAGAATATCTTTGTCTCTTTTGATGTCTAACTTCCTAACATGACTGTTATGTTCTCTGGGAAAAAAATGAGTCTTTCATTGTCACTGTTTTTTGTCAACTTTTCCAGTGCGCGTGGGAATCTTTTCAGTCGTTGTCTGACTATTCTTATAACGTTTTGAAAAGTATAAAAGAAAGTCTTCAGATTTTTTGAAAGATATGGAAACAAAAAAAGCTTATTCTTCTCTTCTTTTTTCTCTGCAACTGTTTTGTTTCGCTGTAACCTTTTGAGTTCACTATCTTGCATCACTGCCAAGCTCTTAGAGTATTTTCCTTGTGTGCTATATCGAGAAATACTAACAGTAGTTGTATCCTGGAGGCAACTCGTCAACGACTATATCATCTCTATGTTTAGGGCTAAAATCTTCTCCAAGCTATTAAAATATGTCTTCAAACTTCTTCTTCTTCAATGACAAGATTCAAATCAGGGCTAAAATCCTCAATATCCAACTCCACATAAGACTGATCAGGGTATGAATAGGTGCCAATACATCAGCTGCACGGTTAGTTCCTCTATAAATGTGACCAACTCTAATTCTCTAAAACCACTGACGCATCTGGAAAATTCTTCTCCAAACTTGTAACACTTCCCGACCTAGATAGTGATTTCTATTCTTCAAGATGTCGCAAACTTCCACAGAGTCTGTGTTGATATGATTTTACTTTGGTTTTTCAGAATGACACATTTGATATCAAGGTTTGCACCTTTCCACTCAAGACAAACTACATAATCAGAACCAGAACCATCAATAGCAGCAGCTAGAGGGTTTCTCATAAGAGCAGCGAAGCATCAAAGCTTTCTCCATTAGATCCATCTATATTAAGCATAACTTCATCTGGAGAAGGAAATTGCCATCTTCAAGGTACAAGTTTCTTCTGCTTAAGGATAGAAGAAACTCCCTACTAGTGCAGAAAATATTTCACTGAAGGAGAATCAACATCTGAGAATTTCTCAGATTCTACCTTTGAAAAAGCGGGGGTCTAACAACCACACCCAATTTGTATGGACAAACTCCAATATACTTTCTAGAGAATCAACTAGACACAATCTATAAAAAGTATATCAAAGAGTTATATCTCTCTTTCTCGATTAAATTCTTACTCAAGAAAATAGAAGTATGCGAGTTTAATTGAATACAAGAGAAAACACTTGAATGGTACCAAATACCAATGTTCAAGTATCAATCAATTTCAATCAATAACCAAAGGTCGGATTTCCAATTGACTGATTCAAACGCACAACCTGTGATATTTCTATTATATAACAAAATACATTGAGGAAAGGAAATAACACAGACACCAGAATTTTGTTAACGAGGAAACCGCAAATGCAAAAAAAAAACCGGGACCTAGTCCAGATTGAACACACACTGTATTAATCCTCTACAGACACTAGCATACTTAAAACTAACTTCGGTCTAGACTGTAGTGGAACCCCAATCAATCTCACACTAATCCAAGGTACAGTTGCGCTCCTTACGTCTCTGATCTCAGCAGGATAATACACACTTGATTCCTTTAGCTGATCTCACCCACAATTAAGAGTTGCTACGACCCAAAGTCGAAGACTTTAATAAACAAATCTGTATCACACAGAAAAGTCTATAGTAATAGATAAATATGTCTCCCACAGAAATACCTACGAGTTTTGTTATGTCTTTTGATAAATCAAGGTGAACAGGAACCAATGGATAACCCGGACTTATATTCCCGAAGAACAGCCTAGTATTATCAATCACCTCACAATAATCTTAATCGACGCGGCGAAAGAAGATATTGTGGAATCACAGACGATGAGACGAAGATGTTTGTGATTACTTTTATATCTTGCCTATCAGAGATATTAATCTCAAGCCAATCTTTGCGATTGTACTCGTACGATAGAACATGCAAGATCAGATCACACAACTACGAGAAAGTAGTATCGGTCGGGATTCACAATCCCAATGAAGTCTTTAAGTCGTTAACCTGGTTTAAAAGAAGAAACCAAAGGTTAAAGGAGAATCGACTCTAGATATGCAACTAGTATCACACAGAAGGTACGGGGATTAGGTTTCCCAGTTGCTAGAGTTCTCCTTTATATAGTCTTTCAAATAAGGGTTTGCAATCAATGTTAGCTTGGTAACAAAGCATTCAATATTCACCGTTAGATTGATTAGATTCAAGTTAATATCTTTCAACTGTTAGATCGAAAACTTAGATTGTTACACATGAATGAAATGCACGATTTTAGGTTTGTGTAACCGTACCCAAACATGTACATTTGTTGGTTCAACAATAGTTAACCAAATGTTTAGCCATATGAGCACTTTCATATCAACCATATTCACCATAACTAGTTAAAATGACTCAACTGAACTAGTTAGAGAGTTTTTCAATTGTATAAATCTTATATAACTATAAAAGACACAATCGAAGCAAAAACGATTTGATTCACTCGAATCTATTCATGAACTTTATAGTCACTGTTTGCAATTTGCATTCCTTAGTTTATATAAATATAAGTTCACAAATAATCGGCTTTAGATATAACCAACTCAAGTTCGCGGACTTAAGTTCCCGGAAGGAGTTCACAAACTCCAGCAGATATTCTCGGGATGAGAACCTCCGCCAGTTCGTGTACTGGGTTCGCAGACTGAGTTCACAGACTTAGCTCATAACTCTTGCTCCGGTTTTCCTGATCAACAAAGTACGCATACTTTGGTTCAAGGAATAAGGACTTATACGTATATGTGTTGCCACACAATGCTTATATCCAACATTGGTTACATAATCTAAAATCTCATTTCAATCATTGAAACATTCTTAGAGGACGTTATATAGTTGTTATTCACAAACCATTTTTCGTCAAAGCCATTTTCAAAGTGACTGAAACATAACATGACTTTCGTCACTAGGTAAAGATGAACTTGGCCAAAGCGAAAGCTTACCAACACATATTTCGAGAAATATATAGGCGAGATAAACTCGGCTCGAAATAACAAATGTGTATAATCAAAGTCTATATAGCAAAACGACTTTTGTCTCAAGATAGGAGATAGAGTAGATAGAATTTTGAGTGATAGATAAGTTCAAGTCTCCACATATCTTTTAGTCGATGAAGTTCCACCAGTTCCTTGAATAGTCATTCGTCTTGTATGATGATTGCCATGGAGTTATTGAGCTCAACTACACTTTATATCCTATTCCGAGACTTAGCTATAGTAGACTAGAAATCAAGACTTATAGTTCTGATCACTAACATTGACAAACATGCTTGAGATAGCAACACATGCGAGTTCGACCGAGCACTGCTTTAACAACAAGGCTGAATTGGGGGACCTGGAAAAATAATTGGGGACCCTAGCTACAGGACAAAAAATGTCATGCAATAGTAATTTGGAGTTATCCCCAATTTTTTAAATGGCTAAACTACCCCAAATCATTAGTGGTAATTAAGTTAATTAATTGTTAATTAGTTTAATTAGATTAAAATCAGATTCAGGGATAAAATTTTGATAAAAGAAAAATTGTGTTTTTGTGTTGTGGAGAGGAAGAAGTTGAGTTTTTGGGGGATTCCAGTAGAGGAATCATATTGCTCAAAATGAAGGAACCAATCCTCAAGATGAAGAACCCGAAGCTCAAAACAATCAGGTAAACTTCCTATACTCTTCAAATTGTATGAATGATGTTCCAAGTGGTCGATTCATGTACACTATGCAACTACTCAGAGTGAGGGTCGTTAAGTCGAGAGGGTAATAAACAAACGACTCTAAGGAGTCGTCAATTGCTTGACACAAACTTTGACGACTCAAACCTGCAACTTTTGCAGGTTATGAAAAATCGTCAACCAAGTGTGATATAATTGACGACTCCAGCTAGTTAGGTCATATAGAGTTGTTAACTTAATATGTTTAGAACCAAACGACTCTAAAACTTTTTACTCTCTGAAGATGTTACTCTTAGGGTCGTTAATTAGGCATTCCTATATACTGACGACCCTAGCGAGCTATTTCATAGATCAAGGGTCGGAAAGCAAAATTTATAAAACCAAACGATCAATCCATTTCAATCTCACACTGATCCAAGGTACAGTTGCACTCCTTACGTCTCTGATCTCAGCAGGATAATACGCACTTGATTCCTTTAGCTGATCTCACCCACAACTAAGAGTTGCTACCACCCAAAGTCGAAGACTTTAATAAACAAATCTGTATCACATAGAAAAGTCTATAGTAATAGATAAATCTGTCTCCCACAGAAATACCTACGAGTTTTGTTCCGTCTTTTGATAAATCAAGGTGAACAGGAACTAATTGATAACCCGGACTTATATTCTCGAAGAACAGCCTAGTATTATCAATCACCTCACAATAATCTTAATCGACGCGGCGAAAGAAGATATTGTGGAATCACAAACGATGAGACGAAGATGTCTGTGATTACTTTTATATCTTTCCTAGCAGAGATATTAATCTCAAGCCAATCTTTGTGATTGTACTCGTACGATAATATGCAAGATCAGATCGCACAACTACGAGAAAGTAGTATCGGTCGGGATTCACAATTCCAATGAAGTCTTTAGGTCGTTAACCTGGTTTAAAAGAAGAAACCAAAGGTTAAAGGAGAATCGACTCTAGCTATGCAACTAGTATCACACAGAAGGTGCGGGGATTAGGTTTCCCAGTTGTTAGAGTTCTCCTTTATATAGTCTTTCAAATAAGGGTTTGCAATCAATGTTAGCTTGGTAACAAAGCATTCAATATTCACCGTTAGATAAAAACCTGATTTAGATTCAAGCTAATATCTTTCAACTGTTAGATCAAAAAACCTAGCTTTTTACACACAAATGAAATGTACGATTTTAGGTTTGTGTAACCGTACCCAAACATGTACAATTGTTGGTTCAACAGTAGTTAACCAAATGGTTAGCTATATGAGTACTTTCATACTCAAATGAACTAGTTAGAGAGTTGTTCAATGGAAAGGAAATCTTATGTAACTACACAAAACACAATTGAAGTAAAAATGATTTTATTCACTCGAATCAGTTTATGAGCTTTATATCCACGGTTTGCAAACCTGCATTCCTTAGTTTATATAAACATGATTTCACAAAGAATCGTCTTTAGATATAACCTAACTCAAGTTCACGTACTGGGTTCGCGGGCTTAATTTCCCGGAAGTAGTTCTCAAACTCCAACAGATTTTCTCGGGTCGAGAACTTCCGCCAGTTCGTGGACTGGGTTCGTGGACTGAGTTCGCGGCTCTTGTTTAGGTTCTCTTGATCAATCAAAGTTCCCAAACTTCGGTTCAAGGAATAAGGACTTATACATACATGTGTTTCCACAAAAAGGCTTATATCCAAAAATGGTTATATAATCTAAAATCTCATTTCAATCATTGAAACGTTCTTCTATAATGTTATAATAGTCGTTAGACATAAAGAATCGACTATCGTCATTAAAGCCATTTTCAAAGTGATTTAAACATAACATGACTTTCGTCACTAGGTAAAGATAAGTTTGTCCAAAGAGAAAGCTTACCAACACATATTTTGAGAAATAGATAGCGAGATAAACTCGGATCGAAATAGCAAATGTGTATAATCAAAGTCTATATAGCACAACGACTTTTGTCTCAAGATAGGAGATAGAGTAGATAGACTTTTGAGTGATAGATAAGTTCAAGTCTCCACATACCTTTTAGTCGATGAAGATCCACCAGTTCCTTGAGCAGTCCTTCGTCATGTATGATGATCGCCATGAAGTTCTTGAGCTCAACTACACTTTCGATCCTAGTCCGAGACATTAGCTATAATAGACTAGAAATCAAGACTTATAGTTTTGATCACTAACATTGACAAAAATGCTTGAGATAACAAAGCATGCGAGGTTGACCGAGCAATGCTCTAACAACCTTTAATCGAACATCATTCACAACGAGAAAACTAACAGTATCAGCAGTACTAACCTTATCAGTATGAAGTCTCTTCTTTCTTACTTTCAGAATATGGTAAATAAAACTATTCAGGGCAAGTTTCCTGATAGAGTTAACTATACTTTCCCCAATGAAGTCATCAGTACACCATTTGAGCTCATAATCCCAGTTCACAAACAAGATCGTTGAAAACCCATCTTAACCAATAACCCCTACCGAATGATAGAGGATAAATGACACTTGTTAAACAAGGCTGAATTGGGGGCCATGGAAACTAATTGGGGGTCAGGACACATTTTATACCAACACCAAAAGATATATGGGGCTTCCAAAATGATGGTGAAATAACTATTTTACCCTTCTCTAATAACTTTTTCTCCTCTCATTCTTCTTCTCCTCCGCTCCCTCTCTCCCAATGTTTCCCATTCCATTAACGACTTCTGAGAAAAAAAATTCTCACCGATTCATCGTCGTAAGTGAACTAAAAAAAAATAGGTTTTCAACTGCAAAATTACAGTTATAGTTCCAGGGTCGTTAACCACGGTTTTTTTATTGCTTAACGATTTTTGATGTGCATGTTGAATTGATAAAAAATCGTTAACTATTAGGGTTTAGTAGATAACGACCCTAAACCTGGTTTTCTGCCCTAGAATAGTGTTGTATAGGGATTTCTAAATCGCTAACGACTCTATATGATACAAAATTTGTTCCCTGTTCAAAAAATAGGAAGGGTCGTCATGTCAAATGGTTGTAGACGTTAACTATGTTGAAGGGTCGTCATGTGAAGTCGTTAACGATGTTGAAGGGTCGTTTGGTTTTATAAATTTTGCTTGTCGACCCTTGATCTATGAAATGGCTCGCTAGGGTCGTCAGTATATAGGAATGCCTAATTAACGATCCTAAGAGTAACATCTTCAGAGAGTAAAAAGTTTTAGAGTCGTTGGGTTCTAAACGTATTAAGTTAACGACTCTATATGACCTAACTAGCTGGAGTCGTCAATTATATCACACTTGGTTGACGATTTTTCATAACCTGCAAAAGTTGCAGGTTTGAGTCGTCAAAGGTTGTGTCAAGTAATTGACGACTCCTTAGAGTCGTTTGTTTATTACCCTCTCGACTTAACTACCCTCACTCTGAATAGTTGCATAGTGTACATGAATCGACCACTTGGGACATCATTCATACAATTTGAAGAGTATATGAAGTTTACCTGATTGTTTTGAGCTTCGGGTTCTTCATTTTGAGGATTGGTTCCTTCATTTTGAGCAATATGATTCCTCTACTGGAATCCCCCAAAAACTCAACTTCTTCCTCTCCACAACACAAAAACACAATTTTTCTTTTATCAAAATTTTATCCCTATATTTGATTTTAATCTAATTAAACTAATTAACAATTAATTAACTTAATTACCACTAATGATTTGGGGTAGTTTAGCCATTTAAAAAAGTTGGGGATAATGGATAACTCCAAATTGCTATTTCATGACCTTTTTTGTCATGTAGCTAGGGTCCCCAATTATTTTTCCGGGCCCCACAATTCATCCTTGTTGTTAAAGCAGTGCTCGGTCGAACTCGCATGCGTTGCTATCTCAAGCATGTTTGTCAATGTTTGTGATCAAAACTATAAGTCTTGATTTCTAGTCTACTATAGCTAAGTTTCGGAATAGGATAGAAAGTGTATTTGAGCTCAAGAACTCCATGGCGATCAACATACAAGACGAAGGACTATTCAAGGAACTGGTGGAACTTCATTGACTAAAATATATGTGGAGACTTGAACTTATCTATCACTCAAAAGTCTATCTACTCTATCTCCTATCTTGAGACAAAAGTCGTTTTGCTATATATAATTTGATTATACACATTTGTTATTTCGAGCGGAGTTTATCTCGCCTATATATTTCTCGAAATATGTGTTGGTAAGCTTTCGCTTTGGCCAAGTTCATCTTTACTTAGTGACGAAAGTCATGTTATGTTTCAGTCACTTTGAAAATGACTTTGACGAAAAATGGTTTGTGAATAACAACTATATAACGTCCTCTAAGAATGTTTCAATGATTGAAATGAGAGTTTAGATTATATAACGAATGTTGGATATAAGCATTGTGTGGCAACACATACATGTATAAGTCCTTATTCCTTGAACCAAAGTATGCGTACTTTGTTGATCAGGAAAACCGGAGCAAGAGTTATGAGTTCAGTCCGCGAATCCAGTCTACGAACTGGCGGAGGTTCTCATCCCGAGAATATCTGCTGGAGTTTGTGAACTCCTTCCGGAAACTTAAGTCCGCGAACTTGAGTTGGTTATATATAAAGACAATTATTTGTGAACTTATATTTATATAAACTAAGGAATGCAAATTCCAAACCGTGGCTATAAAGTTCATGAATAGATTCGAGTGCATCAAATCGTTTTTGCTTCGATTGTTTCTTGTATAGTTATATATGATTTATACATTTGAAAAACTCTCTAACTAGTTCATTTGAGTCATTTTAACTAGTTATGGTGAAGAAGAATATGGTTGATATGAAAGTGCCCATATGGCTAACCATTTGGTTAACTATTGTTGAACCAACAAATGTACATGTTTGGGTACGGTTACACAAACCTAAAATCATGCATTTCATTCCTGTGTAACAAGCTAAGTTTTCAATCTAACGGTCGAAAGATATTAGCTTGAATCTAATCAATCTAACGGTGAATATTGAATGCTTTGTTACCAAGCTAACATTGATTGCAAACCCTGATTTGAAAGAGTATATAAGGGGGAACTCTATAAACTGGGAAACCTAATCCCCACACCTCATGTGTGATACTAGTTGTATTAGCTAGAGTTTATTCTCCTTTAACCTTAGGTTTCTTATTGTAAACCATGTTAACGACTTAAAGACTTCATTGGGATTGTGAAGCCAGACCGATACTACTTTCTCGTAGTTATGTGATCTGATCTTTCATATTCTATTGTGTTGAGTACAATCGTAGCGATGGGCTTGAGATTAATATCACCAATAGGCAAGATATAAAAGTAGTCACAAACATCTTCGTCTCATCGTTTGTGATTCCACAATATCTTCTTTCGCCGCGTCGATTAAGATTACTATGAGGTGATTGATAATACTAGGCTGTTCTTCGGAAATATAAGTCCGGGTTATCAATTGGTTCCTGTTCACCTTGATTTATCAATAGACAGAACAAAAACTTGTAGGTATTTCTGTGGGAGACATATTTATCTATTACCGTAGACTTTTCTGTGTGATACAAATTTGTTTATTAAAGTCTTCGACTTTGGGTCGTAGAAACTCTTAGTTGTGGGTGAGATTGGCTAAGGGAATCAAGTGCGTAGTATCCTGCTGGGATCAGAGACGTAAGGAGCGCAACTGTACCTTGGATCAGTGTGAGATTGATTGGGGTTCAACTACAGTCCATACCGAAGTTAGTTTGTAGTAGGCTATTGTCTGTAGCGGCTTAATACAGTGTGTGTTCAATCTGGACTAGGTCCTGGGGTTTTTCTGTATTTGCGGTTTCCTCGTTAACAAAATTCTGGTGTATGTGTTATTTCTTTTCTGTATTATATTTTGTTACATAATTGAAATATCACAGATTGTGCGTTAGAATCAATCAATTGGAAATTCGACCTTTGGTTGTTGATTGAAATTGATTGATACTTGAATATTGGTCTTTGGTACCGCTCAAGTGATTTCTCTTGTATTCAATTAGACTCGCAGATTACTATTTGCTTGAGTAAGAATTGAATCGAGAAAGAGAGATATAACTCTTTGATATACTTTATTAAGATTGAGTCTAGTTGATTCTCTTGAAAGTATACCGGAGTTAGTCCATACAGATTGCTAATCGAAATATTGGGTGTGGTTGTTGTACCCCCGCTTTTCAACACTTACAAAATAAAGGTCCGCAGAGGCATCATTACATAACAAGCAAGAATATTCAGTTATAACACCCCACTTAAAAAGTCTGCATCTAGTCTTAATCTTCTTATGAATTAAAAGCCAACCAATAAACCAATGTCATGGAATAAAACCTTTAAACCAAACTAATCTATGCCTATCCATATCAGAGCTTTGATGAAACGATATGAATAACTAAAAGCTAAGTCATTTTCGATGTAGAGCTTTGTTGTCACTCAACAACGAGAAGATGAATTAAAGGTCAATTTTGTCATCAAAATAAATAATTTTGTACTAAATCTTCCAAAAAAGGACTGACTCGTTTGAGATTGGATAAATTTAGAAAAGAGAGTACCAGGCTTAGGATGGGAGGACTAGAGAGTCTAACGATTATATATATCATAATCAACCCTTTCCAAAACGAAAATACTAGTGTTTGAGGGTGAAAACGGTTTCTGCTGGTTTTGGTAATTTCATGTGATGTGGGTGAGAAACAAATCTAAACCATAAACAATGTAATGCAAGGGAGTACTTTAGATTCGAGAGATCAATCTGTACAAGTCCGGCCTAAACCAAGAAATGGACGTTCCAGACTTGCTTCGGTCACAAAGTGGAGGAGAAGGGTTGGTTTTGTGGAGGGAAGCGAAGAGACTGTTGAGACCCGAATAGTTGATTCTGGAAGAGTAGTTTTTTTGTGACTTGTATCAGAAAGTGGGAAGATAACAGATGGGAAAGCTAGCAAACGTTTTCTGAGTATTGTATGCTCCTGACCAGAACTTGTTGTTCGGTGGAAATAGGTAATGCCTATTTATACAAGTCGAAGTGAAACGTACTCTGGTCTCATTAAGAAATGGAAAACGGGTGAGTAAATGGTAGGAGGTGGTAACCGGTAACGCTTGAAATTGATGTTCCATAAAAGAAAGCGTTTCACCATTACTCCCTGTATTTACTAACCGCCTCATCCTTATGACACTTTCTAATAACGAGCGTAGTGTACACCGCACGCTGTAAACCTCCAAACCAATACCCAATGAGAATCCCCCAGTTTGTGACATGTGTTGATGTCTCGAGTGTTTTCGTGGAAAACATGTAGCATGTTGTTGTTGTCTGGCAAGTTGAGCTTGGGAGGCTTGACGACTCGGTGGTGACCTTCAACGGTCGAGATTTTGCATCTTAAGAGGAAGGTAGCCGTTGATTATTGCAACCTTTCATTTGGTATCCAGTGGAATGAAATTATGATCAGTATGGATTTAATATGGCTCAGTTTAGGTGCGGCCAGAAGTTAAGGTTTTGGCTTTGTTTAGGCGCGACCAAACTAGGGACAAAGGTTGCCATGCGCTAGCTGGTAACCTTGGACGGCTAAGATATGCATCTTAGATGAAAAAGTGGTCGTTGATTGTTGCAGGCCTTCGTTTTGTTATCCGCATAGGGAAGGCTGGCATGGTATGGCGCGACAAGGTGGTTGGCATGCCATTGGCACGTGGCATGGCATGCCTTGGCGCGGTTTGGCGTGGCCAAAACTAGGATTTGGGTCCAAAGGTTACCATGCGTTGTTTGGCGACCTTGAACGGCTAGGATTTGCATCCAGGATGGAAGGGTGGCCGTTGATCGTCACACGCCTTTGTTTTGGTAGCCGCATGGGTAAGGCCGGCATGGTGTGGTGCGGCAAGGTGGTTGGCATGCCATTGGCACATGTGGCATGGCATGCCTTGGCGTTGTCAAAACTAGGGTTTTGGGCCAAAGGTTACTATGCGTTGTTTGGCGACCTTGGACGGCTAGGATTTGCATCTAGGATGGAAGGGTGGTCGTTGATCGTCGCACGCCTTCGTTTTGGTAGCCGCATGGGGAAGGCCGGCATGGTATGGCGCGGCAAGGTGGTTGGCATGCAATTGGCACATGTGGCATGGCATGCCTTGGCTCGGTTTGGCGTGGCCAAAACTAGGATTTTGGGCCAAAGATTACCATGCGTTGTTTGGCGACCTTGGACGGATATGATTTGCATCCAGGATGGAAGGGTGGCCATTGATCGTCGCACGCCTTCGTTTTGGTAGCTGCATGGGGAAGGCCAGCATGGTGTGGCGCGGCAAGGTGGTTGGCATGCCATTGGCACATGTGGCATGGCATGCCTTGGCGTGGCCAAAACTAGGGTTTTGGGCCAAAGGTTACCATGAGTTATTTGGCGACCTTGGACGGCTAGGATTTGCATCCAGGATGGAAGGGTGGTCGTTGGTCGTCGCACACCTTCGTTTTGGTAGCCGCATGGGGAAGGACGGCATGGTATAGCGCGACAAGGTGGTTGGCATGCCATTGGCACATGTGGCATGGCATGCCTTGGCGCGGTTTGGCGTGGCCAAAACTAGGGTTTTGGGCCAAAGGTTACCATGTGTTTTTTGGCGACCTTGGATGGCTAGGATTTGCATCTAGGATGGAAGGGTGGCCGTTGATTGTCGCACGCCTTCGTTTTGGTAGCCGCATAGGGAAGGCCGACATGATGGGGCCAAGGCCAATGGCGCGGATGGCTCGGCATAGTGGGGCCAAGGGTTTGGTACGTACGTTTTGGCATGGTGGGGCCAAGGCAAGGTGCGGTTGGCTTGGCATGGTGGGGCCAAAGGTTTGGCATGCCATTGGTGCATGGTGCGGCAAGCATGGTTGGGGCCAAGGAAAGGCGCGGTTGGCTTGGCATGGTGGGGCCAAGGGTTTGGCATGCCATTGGCGCATGGTGCGGCTAGCATGGTTGGGGCCAAGGCAAGGTGCGGTTGGCTTGGCATGGTGGGGCCAAGGGTTTGGCATGCCATTGGCGCATGGTGCGGCTAGCATGGTTGGCATGCCTTGGCGCGGAGATGTGATAGACGCATTTATGTGTCTAATATGTCTCAATTGGATGTATTGTTAGTGGTCTATTTTGTATTTATTTTGTTTTTTTATGTCTTTGCACGTATTTATAGAGAAATAAGCTCTTGCAGTAAAAATTGGCTCGAAAAGTGGTGTTTTACACCCCAGGATAAAGTACTAAAGGCAACCCAGAAATGCATCGGAAGCACCCCAAAAATATGCCGGAGAAACCCCAGAAAAATTACTATTTACGCCCAAAAATTACTATTTGCACCCCATAAGGCAAGTGCTAAAGGGAAACCCGTACAGGATTAGGGGGAGGACATCTTCTTCTCAAATTCAAAACCAATTTTGGCGGGAAAACATTTCACTTCACTGGAAGAATTTCGATCGAATGTTTGGAGGAGTTTTTGTGTGATTCAATCGCTGAAACTTCATGGGTAGTTGTGATATGTCCTAACAACGCTAGTATGGGTGTTTGTTTCGATCAAATTTGGCTGGATAACTTGGTTTAATCCAAACAGGGAGTTGGAGGAAAAACATGAGCTTGCACGAGTTGTGAGGAATTTAAACGTGTACTGCACGTGTTTGGAAGAGTTGATCGATATTCTGGAGCGTGAAGAAGGTATAGAAGGAAAGAAATACAGCTGCAGACGCGTAGGAAAACGATTTTTGGAAACAATATATTTTCGAGAATAAAAGAAATAATGGGATTAAATAAAGAGATTTTGGGAGATTCAATGTCGAAATGATGTATAAATAGGTTCCTAGGATCACATAGAAGGGGAGGGGAGAGTTTGGGGTCGAGAGGAGAGCTCAGGAAGTGTGAATCAAGAGTTTTCAAAACTCTGTTGCTGCTGCTCGTGAAGAACAGGGAAACATCGACTGTTTCTTCATCCGTCGTAACGGTTTCTTCAAATGCTTGTCACAGTTTCTTCAACTGGTTTGCAACATTTATCTTCATTGTAACAGTTTTTTCATCCTCTTCTGCAACATTTATCTTCATTGTAACAGTTACTTCATCCTCTTCTGCAACATTTATCTTCATATTTGTAAAGGTTATCTTCATCATAACAGTTGAGAGTTGAAACAGTCGGTCTGCAACGCGCATGTGCTGTTGCAGATTTCTTGTTTCACTATTTTCTCTTCTTGTAAACACTTTTTGATCCATGAATACATATTTTGAGTGTGTTTCCAACATGATGAGCTAAACCCAATCTTCCGGGTGATGGAGGAAGCCATTCTTCCAAAAGTTATGTGGTAAAATTTGTTTGAATTTATTTATGCAATTCTTTTATGATTATTTGCACCGAATGAAAATTGAGTAATGATTTTTATTAATTAGTTGTGTTTTCTCTTGATGAAGTATGCTTAGTTTAGGGCTTCTGATACTTCATTCTTGCGATTAACAATTGATGTTTTGAAAATCTAATTTAGGCAATGATTAGAATCACAATTTCTTTTGATTGGAGTTATATTGTCTAGAATTGCATGATAAAAATTAACATTAAATTACATGAATTTTGGTGAATGGTGAAATCCTGAACCCCGGTCTCTCCAATATAATCAGTTTTCATTTACTTTATTTTCTTTAGTTTTAAAATTTAAATCTAAAAGCACAACCTTCACAAGTCTTAAACGAACTCTATTATTTATTACTACAACAACTTTGAAAATACATCAAATTTTTGGCGCCGCTGCCGGGGACTTGCCTTTAGGCTAGAGTTTTTAGATTTTTCTTTTTTTTTAGGTTTTTATTTTTATTTGTTCTTCTTTACGTTTTTGGGTTTTTGTCTTTTTCTTTCAGATTTCGGAATTTGGAGCGAAAGAAAATTTAGCCAAAGCTTTTGGTGAATACTTAAAGACTGGAGTAAAAGGCAAAGCAAAAGGAGCGAAAGAAGAAGATTTTTTTTATATAAAAAAAGAGAGACATTTTTATAGATTTTTATAGATTTTTTTTTCAGACTTTCTTTTTCTTTTGCACTTTATATTTTTGGACTTTGGACTTTAAATTTTGGGACATTATTTTTTAAACCCTACGGAAGGGTGGTTTATATATAAACTGTTTGCAGAGAAGGACGGTGATTACGATATCACCTCGGCCCCTCGGGTTCGTACATGACATAGGAGTCGTGCCCCGAGTCGACTACAAAGGTTCATCCCCTGTCTGGTACGGGAGGTAAGTTTTTCGAAACACTCGCGAATCCCCTGTCAGCGAGTTACTGTCTTCCTTCTTATGCATATATGTTGAGGACTTGAAAACGGATGCTTTAATTTCCTAGTAAAGGGCAAGGACTGGCCATATAAGATAAGGGTTCGGATTTCATCACCGTTCTCTTCTTGCCCGCCTTAGGAAAACTACATCAAACGCGAACCTAAGCCTAAAATTTTGACTAGAACGAGACCGATAGGGTAACGAGCTTAATAGGAAAGTCATTTGAAAGATATTGGTTACTCTTTTAAGCATACTTCGAAGTTCTTGACGGTTACTTTAAGTTGAATGCGTGATTGCGCCGCCTTGTAATACCGGTGAGGCCTTGGGTATCAAAGCTCCACCGAGCTTCCCTCGCCTCTATTCAACTTACTTTAACTCGGATTGATTCCAGAGGGGTTTGCTTAAATTGTAACGAATTCCCGTTCGAAGGATTAAAAGCTGGTCTAGAAACAATCTAAGTGGAGTCATCATGCTTTTTGTTTGCTAGAAATCAGTAGGTTTGCTGTGGTGGAGTCAGCCTTGTTTGTGTTTGCATAAAACGTCCCTTCCTTTTTAGGGTTTTTCTTTTTGATTTTGTTTTTCTAGTGTATGCCCGAAGTTTTTAAACGGGCTTGGAAAAGAAACATTGTAGGTCGTTTGATTAGTGACAAACCTAGTAGTTCTTCTTGTGAAGGCGGGGAGCTCGAAGACTCTTCTTTTGAGAGCCCCGTTTTTGGAAACTTCAGTTTTGAGAATCTGTCTCTTCGTGAGAAAAGTACCCCTAGTACTCCTAGTCCTTTGGTAGTGCCAGAAATGGCAACTTTGAAAGCTTTGCTAAACCCAACTAGGACCTCTCGTCCGTCTTGTATCAAGTTAGCTGAAACCGAGGCAAATTATGAACTGAAACCTGGGACTTTACATATGCTCCCAATGTTTTTAGGGAAGGAGAATGAGAACCCCTATTTTCATGTTAGGGAATTTGAGGAAGTTTGTAGTACTCTGAAAATTAAAAACCTAAGTGATGATGCGTTGAAACTTAGGTTATTCCCCTTTTCCTTAAAAGATAAATCCAAATCTTGGCTGTATAGTTTGGACTCTGAGTCAATTGAAACCTTTGACCAACTTACTTCTGCCTTTATACATAAGTTCTTCCCAAGGCATAAAACATCTTCTATTAGGACACAAACATGTACTTTTTCCCAACAAGAGGGAGAATCTTTATATAGGTACTTAGAAAGGTTCAATGACTTTATATCTCAATGTCCTCATCATGGTTTGGAGAAGGTTAGGTTAGTTCAGATCCTCTACGAGGGTTTAGATTATTTAACAACAACCATGGTTGAGTCCTTATGCACAGGTGGGTTTGAGAATAAAACTATTGATGAAGCGATGGCATTTTTGAATGAAATCGCCGATAAGACCCAACAATGGGAAACTAGTAGGGAACCCCAGAAAACAATTCTTCTAAGTAGAGGAAATGTTAATAGGGTAGAAGGATCTCATGAGTCAGATGCCAAAATAGCAGCTATAGCCAAAAGGTTAGAAGCCTTAGAATTAGGTCATTCTAGTGGTAGTAGTGGAAGAAATGAGCCTTTTTGGGAAGGCCATGCTATTGAAGAGCAAGCCAATGCTCTTTATAACAACACTAGGTTTGATAACCGACAGAAATTAGACCCATATTCAGAAACCTATAACCCTGGCTGGAGAAACCATCCAAACCTTTCTTGGTCCAAGGGCCAGAATCAAGGTCAGTCTAGTAATGCTCAGGTTCCCCAAGGTTTTGCCTATACTAAGAATCTTTCAGCTTCGGCACAGTTTCAGAACCCTTCGGATAAGAAGTTTATGAGTTTAGAAGAGTCTCTTTCTTTGTTAACTCGTAACACTGTGCAGTTTCAGCACTCTGTTGCTCAAGGTTTAGAAGAAAATAAGAGAATAGGTCAGGCTAACTCTCAGGCTATTTCCGAGTTGAAAACCCAGGTTAGTCAGATAAATGAGTCTTTAAGAGAAAGAGGCAAGTTTCCTAGTCAGACTCAACCCAACCCTAGAGGAATTAATGAAATAGGTGAAATACCATCTGATCATGTGAATGCTATTAAAACCCTTAGGAGTGGTAGAGAGATAGACAACAAGGTTTCCATGCCTGATAGTGAACATGCTGCAGTTCACCCTTCTGAACCAGAAACTGAGGAGACTGATAGAGTCTCTAAAGAGACCAATGAGGGTCATATTGAGCCTGGCTTTGTCCCTAGAGCCCCATTCCCACAGCTGCTAGTTCCAACTAAGAGGGAGTCCAATTTTAATGATATATTAGAGGTTTTTAAGTAGGTAACTATCAACCTTCCACTAATATATGCAATTAAGCAGATTCCCTCTTATGCCAAGTTTCTCAAGGATATGTGTACGCGAAAGCGAAAGCTTAATGTCCAGAAGAAAGCCTTTCTAGATAGTCACGTGAGTTCTATTATTCAGAATACCACTACTCCTAAGTATAAAGACCCAGGGTCCCCTACCATTTCTTGCACAATAGGTAAATACCGTGTTGAGAAAGCGTTGCTTGACTTAGGAGCTAGTTTGAACTTACTACCATATTATGTGTACCTTAAGCTAGGACTTGGTGAGATGAAACCTACCCAGATGACACTTCAGTTAGCTGATAGGTCCGTTAAAATTCCTCGTGGTGTGATCGAGGATGTTCTCATAGAGGTTGACAAGTTTATTTATCCAGTGGATTTTGTTATCCTAGATACCCAACCTGTCCCTGACCCAGAGAACCAGATACCGGTAATTTTAGGTCGCCCGTTTTTAGCTACATCCAATGCGATCATTAACTGTCGAAATGGTATTATGAAATTGTCTTTTGGTAATATGACTATTGAGCTGAACATTTTTAATATTAGTAAGCTACCCTCCGAACTAGATGACTCGAACATAGAAGAGGTGAACATGATAGGAACATTAGTCGAGGAGTCATTACCAAACACTTTGTTAGAAGATCCATTAGAGAAATGCCTAGCTCACTTTGGGATTGATTTTGATGATGATAATGTGATTAATGAGGTGAATGCTTTGTTAGATTCAACCCCTTTGTTAGATACTAGTAATGGATGGAAACCTAAAGTCGAACCACTACCAGTTTCTGAGTCTACCCTAGTTCCTTCGTTAGAAGAGCCTCCTAAGTTGGACCTAAAACCATTGCCAGATTCCCTGAAATATAGGTTTTTAGGCCCGTCTGAGACTTTACCTGTGATTATTTCTTCCGTCTTGGATAGTGACCAGGAAAGTAGGCTAGTAACCGTCCTTCAAAACAACAAGGAAGCTTTAGGGTGGACCATAGCTGACATTAAGGGTATAAGTCCCACTGTTTGTATGCATCAGATCTATTTAGAGAGTGATACCAAACCTTCTAGGGAGATGCAACGTCGACTAAACCCTAATATGAAAGAGGTAGTTCGAAACGAGGTCCTTAAGTTGTTAGATGCAGACATTATCTACCCCATTTTCAGACAGTAAGTGGGTCAGCCCCGTTCAGGTTGTTCCCAAGAAATCCGGTATTACTGTAGTCCAGAATGATAACAATGAGTTAATCCCGACCCGAGTGACCACGGGTTGGCGTGTTTGTATTGACTATAGGAAATTGAACAAGGTCACTAGGAAGGACCACTTTCCCCTTCCCTTCATCGACCATATGCTAGAGAGGTTAGCTGGACATAGTCACTACTGCTTTTTAGATGGTTATTCTGGATATAATCAGATCGTTATTGCCCCAGAAGACCAGGAGAAAACCACTTTTACCTGTCCCTTTGGTACCTTTGCGTATAGACGCATGCCTTTTGGGCTTTGTAATGCCCCTGCGACTTTTCAGCGTTGCATGATGAGCATATTTTCTGACATGGTAGAACGGTTCTTAGAGGTCTTTATGGATGATTTTTCAGTGTTTGGTTCGTCTTTCGATGAGTGCTTGAATCATTTGTCACTAGTGTTGGCTAGGTGTAAGGAAAAGAATTTAGTGCTTCATTGGGAGAAATGTCACTTCATGGTTCGTTCAGGAATTGTTTTAGGGCATATCGTATCTTCTAAGGGTATAGAGGTAGATAAAGCCAAAGTTGACCTTATTAAAACTTTACAGGTCCCAAAAATCGTAAGAGATATTAGGTCATTATTAGGGCATGCAGGTTTTTATCGTCGATTCATTAAGGATTTTAGCCTAATTTCTAGACCTCTTTGCAATTTGCTTGCAAAAGATGTTAAGTTTGTCTTTGATGATGCTTGTTTAGAGGCTTTTGAGAAGCTTAAGAATTTACTCACTACCGCCCCCATAGTCCAGGCACCCAACTGGAACCTACCCTTTGAGATCATGTGTGATGCTTCAGATTATGCCGTTGGTGTAGTGCTAGGTCAGCGAGAAAACAAATTACTTCATGTGATTTACTATGCTAGCAAAACTCTGAATGATGCCCAGTTGAACTATACCACTACTGAGAAGGAACTGTTAGCCATTGTGTTTGCCTTAGACAAGTTTAGACCCTATCTCTTAGGTTCTAAGATCATCATATATATTGATCATGCTGCTTTGAAATATCTTTTGTCTGAGAAGGATATAAAACCTAGATTGATTAGGTGGATCCTTTTGTTGCAAGATTTTTCTCCAGACATTAGGGACAAAAAGGGTGCCGAAAATGTTGTAGCAGACCACTTGTCTAGGCTAGTTGTTAGTTCCCCTGATGATTCCCTTCCTATAAGGGATAGCTTTCCTGATGAACAATTTTTCTTTGTTACCTAATTACCTTGGTATGCGAATATAGTGAACTATCTTGTTACTGGTCGAATGCCCCAACATTGGGGTAAACAAGATCATTCTAGGTTTTTAGCTGAGGTTAAGCACTTCTTCTGGGATGATCCTTATTTGTTTAAGTATTGTCCAGACCAGATTATTAGGAGATGTATACCTGAGAGTGACCAATACAATATTATTTCCTTTTGTCATGATCATGCTTGTGGGGGTCACTTTAGTGCTAGGAAAACTGCTGCTAAGATATTGCAGTGTGGATTTTATTGGCCTTCGTTGTTTAAAGATTCCCACAGTTACTGTGTGACTTGTGAACGTTGCCAGAAATTAGGAACCATTTCCCGTAGGAACATGATGCCCTTGAACCCTATTTTAGTTGTGGAGGTCTTTGATGTGTGGGGTATTGACTTTATGGGTCCGTTTCCTAATTCTTTTGGTAACTTATACGTCCTTGTCGTTGTAGACTATGTCTCTAAGTGGATTGAGGCGGCTGCGTGTAAAACCAATGACCATAGGGTTGTGATTGAGTTCTTGAAAAATAATATACTTACACGTTTTGGTACACCGCGAGCTATAATTAGTGATGGAGGGTCGCACTTTTGTAATGGACCTTTTAGGCTTTTGATGAAGAAATATGGTATTACACATAAGGTAGCTACCCCATATCATCCACATACTAGTGGTCAGGTAGAAGTTTCCAATAGGGAGATAAAACGTATATTAGAGAAAACAGTTAATCCTAATCAGAAAGACTGGTCGTCTAGGCTTACTGATGCCTTATGGGCTTACCGAACTGCGTTAAAGACCCCCACTGGAATGTCACCTTATCGACTTGTGTATGGAAAGGCATGTCACTTACCTGTTGAGTTAGAACATAGAGCTTATTGGGCTGTTAAGCAGCTAAATTTTTCACTTGACAAGGCAGGAGCCCATAGGAAACTCCAGCTCAATGAGTTGGAAGAGATTTGTAGAGATGCATACGATAGTGCTAAGGAGTATAAGAACAAAATGAAACTTGTGCATGATAGAAATATCTTAAGAAAGTTATTTTCTCCAGGTCAAAAAGTTCTTCTGTATGATACCCGCTTGCATATTTTCCCTGGGAAGTTACGTTCTCGGTGGATGGGTTCGCACTGTCTTTCCTCATGGAGCTGTTGAGATCGAGACACTGGATGGTAGTAGTTCTTCAAAGGTTAACGGTCAGAGATTGAAACCCTTTTTAGAGCCCTTTCCTACAGATGATATTGAGGAGGTCCCTCTGAAGGACCCTGTTTACCCTTGATTGACCATCGAGGCGATTGTATGTTGTTGTATATTAGTTTTTGATTTCTCTCTTCACCCAGGTACTATCTTTCCGACTTCTCTCTTTACTAATTCCTCATGTTACTTTACTGTTTGGTATTGCTCTTTCATTAGAAACATTGAGGACAATGTTAGATTTAAGTTTGGGGGTAGGGAAGAAACTTTTTGTTAGCTTTTATTTGCAATAAATAAACTCTAGAGCCTAGAAATTTATCCCTATTAAGGATGGCACTAACCAATCTAAGTGGATGGAAGCATTTTGGTTATAGGAGTTGAGGAACCAATCTGACTAGATGGAAACATCTAAAGAGTCTATTCATAAAAGCACAGAGCTCAGGTGTTAGAAATAACATGATAGTTTCACCATATCTCGTTGAGTCCTTTTCACTTCTGTTTTTATTTTGTTTTGTTTTTAAACTATGTTTCTCTAAGTGATTAGGTGGGGCTCACGATTCAAGTTGTTACCAATGCTAGGATCAATTAGAGAGATTGAGATTCAAAAAAAAAAAAAAGACCAGACCATTAGACCAACTGGAATAAATTCAATAAAGTCAACCACTGGAACCCTTGTATATGCCAGTTGTGTTGACCTAGAGTTAGGATTATCGACCACTGGTACCCTTATATATGCCAGTGTACTGATATTAGTCAGACCGGTACCTCAGTCCATTAGGATAGGTTCATTTTGGCAGAGGCCTTCAGACAGATATGAGAAACACCGTTCACCTAGTAAACATCAAAACCATCTATGTTTTTCTATATCCATCTTCTTGATATATCCATGTGATTAGTTTTGACTCCGGATATGGATGTCCATAGTGCGACTATCTGAGTAGAGCTCTATCACTTCATATGAATTTTAGTATGCTTGAGTGCAAACTTGTGTACAACAATTGGAATTTCGCATCAGGGTACTTCCTCCTGTAGTCAATAAGTATGCCAACCAAGGAGATTCTTTAGTGCCTTCCAAGGTTTTGTGTAGATAACTAGGGTCTGGAGTATAAAGGTTTTGTGGGTATACCTCTGGTAAGCCCTCCGGAGACTTCACTCCGCCACTAGGGACACCTAGGGGTTTAAAGGCTTATTGCATATGCTAAATGCAATCGACGATGCCTTCGACAGTGAGTTAGGATTTTATTTTTTCTCGAGGACTAGCAAATAATAAGTTTGGGGGTGTTGATAGACGCATTTATGTGTCTAATATGCCTCAATTATATGTATTGTTAGAGCTCGATTTTGTATTTATTTTGTTATTTTATGTCTTTGCAGGTATTTATAGAGAAATAAGCTCTTGCAGCAAAAATTGGCTCGAAAAGTGGTGTTTTACACCCCAGGATAAAGTACTAAAGGCACCCCAGAAATGCACCGGAAGCACCCCAAAAATGTGTCGGAGAAACCCCGGAAAAATTACTATTTACGCCCAAAAATTACTATTTGCACCCCATAAGGCAAGTGCTAAAGGGAAACCAGTACAGGATTAGGGGGAGGACATCTTCTTCTCAAATTCAAAACCAATTTTGGCGGGAAAACATTTCACTTCACTCAAAGAATTTCGATCGAATGTTTGGAGGAGTTTTTGTGTGATTCAATCGCTGAAACTTCATGGGTAGTTGTGATATGTCCTAACAAAGCTAGTATGTGTGTTTGTTTCGATCAAATTTGGCTGGATAACTTGGTTTAATCCAAACAGGGAGTTGGAGGAAAAACATGAGCTTGCACGAGTTGTGAGAAATTTAAACGTGTATTGCACGTGTTTGGAAGAGTTGATCGATATTCCGGAGCGTGAATAAGGTATAGAAGGAAAGAAATACAGCTGCAGACGCGTAGGAAAACGATTTTTGGAAACAATATATTTTCGAGAATAAAAGAAATAATGGGATTAAATAAAGAGATTTTGGGAGATTCAATGTCGCAATGATGTATAACTAGGTTCCTAGGATCACATAGAAGGGGAGGGGAGAGTTTGGGGTCGAGAGGAGAGCTCAGGAAGCGTGAATCAAGAGTTTTCAGAACTCTGTTGCTGCTTCTCGTGAAGAACAGGGAAACAGCGACGGTTTCTTCATCCGTCGTAACGGTTTCTTCAAATGCTTGTCACAGTTTCTTCAACTGATTTGCAACATTTATCTTCATTGTAACAGTTTATTCACCCTCTTCTGCAACATTTATCTTCATTGTAACAGTTACTTCATCCTCTTCTGCAACATTTATCTTCATATTTGTAACGGTTATCTTCATCATAACAGTTGAGAGTTGAAACGGTCGGTCTGCAACGCGCATATGATGTTGCAGATTTCCTGTTTCACTATTTCTCTTCTTGTAAACACTTTTTGAGCCATGAATACATATTTTGAGTGTGTTTCCAACATGATGAGCTAAACCCAATCTTCCGGGTTCCAAAATTTATGTGGTAAAATTTATTTGAATTTATTTATGCAATTCTTTTATGATTATTTGCACCGAATGAAAATTGAGTAATGATTTTTATTAATTAGTTGTGTTTTCTCTTGATGAAGTATGCTTAGTTTAGGGCTTTTGATATTTCATTCTTGTGATTAACAATTGATGTTTTGAAAATCTAATTTAGGCAATGATTAGAATCACAATTTCTTTTGATTGGAGTTATATTGTCTAGAATTGCATGATAAAAATTAACATTAAATTACATGAATTTCGGTGAATGGTGAAATCCTGAACCCCGGTCTCTCCAATATAATCAGTTTTAATTTACTTTATTTTCTTTAGTTTTAAAATTTAAATCTAAAAGCACAACCTTCACAAGTCTTGAACGAACTCTATTATTTATTACTACAACAACTTTGAAAATACATCAAGATGTGGCTGGCATGGTTTTCCATTGGCACAGTGGTGCGGCTGACATGGTTGGTATGCCTTGGCACGGAGATGTGGCTGGCATGGTTTTCCATTGGCACAGTGGTGTGGTTGGCATGGTTGGCATGCCTTGGCGCGGAGATGTGGCTGGCATGGTTTTCCATTGGCACAGTGGTGCGGTTGGTATGCCTTGGCGCGGAGATGTGGCTGGCATGGTTTGCCATTGGCACAGTGGTGCGGCTGGCATGCCTTGGAGCGGTAGCATGAGAATTATAGTTTGGTATGTACTAATATGATGTCGTTCAATACTAAGGGTTCTGCCGTGGAACATGACACATGTATAAAAAAAAAGGTACCCTGGTAATTCTTACTTAGGTATGTTGAATGATTCAATAAATGCGCTAGTGGTTGTAGTGACGTCATGTTAGATGTAAGGTTTTACGATTTTAACCTTAAGCTAAAAACCACCATCAATATTAAGTCCCCTGATTAGCTCGGAACAGGAGCATTGTGGCGAGGTAAGAATAAGATGGTGACACGTCAGGACAAAATCGAAATGGCAAGTCATGAAAAGATGGTCAGGAAGACCCGACTAACCTTTTCGAGAGGAAAGGAGAATTCGTGATTCTTGTGTTGGCGGCCTTGCGTAAATTCTACTCGTGGTGTTGCTGGATAGACCTTGAAATGATAAGCAACTATAGCGAACAAAGGAACTTTGATTCGAAGTTGGAGGCGAAAAGGAGGAAGACTAGTCAAGATAGATACTCCGCAACCTGGGAAAGGAGAAACCAGCAGTCCTGACATCCTCACCACAAAGATAGAACAAATCATTGAGGAAAAACTCGCAAATTTATTTAAGATGCTGTAAGATGAGGCCAGAATCAATGTGAACAACAGAAAAGGTTCTAATTCTCATCAACAAACAAATGGTTCTGGACCCGAAGACGATCCTCCACCGCATAAAAATAAAAACAAAAATGGGGAATCTGGAAATCCGGAAATCCAGGCGATAGTAATAAAAACCCAACACCAAGCAAAGAGAACTTGGAATTCGAACAATTCAAAGAACATTTAATGAAGAGGCTGTCAACAATTGAAGATAGTACTAGCGTGGAGGGAGAAGTATGGTACACTCCGCCGAAAGGAGACCTACCTGAAGGTTTCAAGTTTCCGAAGATGGAAAAATATAATGGTCGAGGACCCCCACGGTCTCACATTAAGCTGTACCTCAAATACCTAAATCCCCAAGGGCTAACCGACGACTGGCTATTAAACTTGTTCCACCAAAGCTTGACTGGGTTAGCTCTTTACTGGTACCAACATGTAGAGAAATTGAAAATTTCCACATGGCCAGTTATGATTAATTCATTCGTCGAACATTCTGCTAAAAATACAGATTGTACTATGGCCTTACGCCAGCTGGAGTCCCTTCGACAAAGGGCACAGGAAGGGTTCATCGATTGGATGAGTCGGTGGGACAAGAAATATTCGATTGGATGATTCGAATATTTCATCGATTGAAATATTCGAATGACCCTCAGAAGAGGCACAGTTAAAAATGCTAATGAAAAATCTCTCAATGTCTTAAAGGGTATTCGTCAGCATGTCTGCACCAGAAAATCTTTCCAATTTTCGAAGGAAAGGAGCTAGCATCGAAGATGCAATGAGGGACGGTGCATACTCCGGATTTCTTATAGGGCAAAACTCAATAAAGAAAAAGGAAGTAAATTATGTTAACCCAACCCTTGCAAGGCCTACTTACATCAAGGCTGCAGGGAAAGCACCAATAACTGAGACATTTCTCCAGGACAAAGATCAACAATATGTCGGAAAAAGGTGAGCAGGAACCGAGTGTTCTCTGAACTAGATGGAGAAATCGGCGTTTTCCTTCCCGTGATGGTTAAATAAAAATTGATTCAACTTCGGGATCCCAAACCCGTACCTAACCCAAAACCTCGAGGTTACGACGAGTCAAAGATGTGCGGTTACTATCAGAGCGCCGGACACGACACCAATTCATGCTTTGTACTGAAACACCTTATCCAAGACCTATTGGATGAAGGTAAAATACTCATTGAGGAAGCGACAAAGCAACCCAACATCCATCAGAATCCTCTCCCAGCACATCCAGGGAATTGAGGAATCAACTTCATTGAAGCCTACGATGCTGAAGAACGTCAACCATCTCTAATATCGGACCGTATGACAAAGGGTAAGGTCCAAGAAAATGAAGCCTATCGGGTCATTACTGAGAACAATAAGGAATCGGCAAAAATCATTCCAGACGCCAATATATGCAAGGTAAATAAAAAACCATTGTTCATCATTGCAAGGAGCAGCAAGGTCATATACTCGGAACGACTTCCGGAAAAATGAGAAGAGGTGCAACATCATACAAGGGGAGGAAGACAGTTCAAGCCTCCCAACTTGCGGAACGAAAACCCATCTGTCCTGGCTAGGGGAAACCCAATTCAGATCAGGCCAAGCAATCAACAAGAAGCGATAAAGGAAGATAACTTGCTCATTGAGCAATTACGAATATCTCAATTTGGGGATTATTAGAAGCGTCAACCAGTCACCGTCAGGCTCTACAAGAAGCACTAAGCTTGATGCACATTCCCACAGGAATCATGCCCAATGAACTGGTGCACCTAATCGACCAAGCTGCAAGACCATGTGCAATTACTTTCACAGATGACGACCTACCATCGGAGGGAAGAGACCACAACAAAGGGATTTACATTACCATCGGATGGGAGAATATGACCGTACCTTATGTCTTCATGGACAACGGTGATGGTGTTAACATATGCACGTTAAAAGCAACTAAAAAGATGGGGATCGACATGAGTCGTATCACTAAAGCTGATGAATCAGCCTTGACGGTCATATCATTTAAAAATGGTAAGCAGACAGGAATTGGTGAAGTGACCATTAAAATATGGGTTGGTCCATTAAAGACCTGTGCAACTTTCCTTGTAATGGACATCTCCGCAAGCTTCAACCTCCTTCTAGGACGTCCATGGATGCACAAGAACAGAATCGGTGCGTCATCCCTCCATAAGAAAGTGAGATTTCTGGATGGGAAACAAACTAATCACTATACACGGAGATGATGGAGAGAATGAAATAAGGTCCCGTCAGGTCTCTGTGAACATGGTCCCGGAAATCTATAACTAAACTACAGAAATCCGAAATGAGGGTGAAGCTGAAGCATTAATTCACCGCGCATGTACGGGTCAATTCAAATACCGGAACCGAAATATTCCAAAAATGCTTCAGAAAAGCAAGTTTTTCCATGGGATGGGACTTGGGCTCCGACAACAAGGGCATACACAACCAATATCGATTCTAGGAAAAAAGGCATTTGATACGTCAAGTTTGGGATACAGCTCGATCTGAGGAAACTCTACAACCTTCATAAAGAAGCAAGAAGACCAAAGGATCGATTGGAGCCGCCAGCCGTCCTTCCAAGAATAGTTCGTCCGTAAGGGAGAAGACAATGTTCCAGCACCAAGCACACCAGCAAAGATTGTACCCGTAGTAATAAAACAAAGTTCTAGTAAAAAAAAGGAAGTCAGGGAACCTGTTTATGAAAGGGTAAGTCATCTTTTTTCTCCATCTCCTACTAACAGCGCAGGCGAATCCAGCGGACATAACGGAGAGGATGGGTGTGAATTGGAAGTCCCTGATCAAAAGGAGAGTCCAACAAGCCAAACACAGGAAACTGGAGGAACGATCCAATAATGTATGGTTATTACATGCTTAGGGTTGCGATTTCCTAAAAGAAGGAAATTTCCTATCTATAACGGTAAAGGACCCCCCAGCAAACACCTCAAATAATTCTTGTGGTACATGGAGCCATTGGAGATGTACGAAGAGGACTTGAAACAATACTTCGGAAAAATCTTAACTGGAAGTGCATTACTATGGTACTCAACCAATGATCGCGTCCGGTATGCAACATGGCCGACAACGATCAATGCCTTCATCGATTATTTTACGGAGATTCTCCCAGAAGAAATCAACCAAAACCTGGAACGGTACCTTGAATAAAAAAAGGAGAAATTCTGGAGGACCAACGCCATAAGGATGAAACAGTCATCTGATATAAGCATCTGCATGATAATTCCCGATGGAGCTGCAAAAGACGTCGGAACTTCTTCCGACGCAAAAAAAAAACACATGGTAAGAGTGGATGATGAGGATCCACAACTGATGAAGGATGAACCACAAGAATCCTCGTGGACCCCGGAGGATGGTATTTGTATGTTTAATGCACCTTTAATTTAAAAGAAAAATCCAAAAAAATCAGAAAAATTTGAAAAACAAAAAAATGTAGAAAGTATGATTTCAGAAATAAAAGAGTGTGAAAACCAATATGACGTCTTGGATTTGGAGGATGAAATTGTAGGAAATTTTGAATATGAAGATGAAGAAATGATAACCTGCCTAAAAGACGTTCCAGAAGAGATTCAAAACAGCGTCGAAAAACATGAAAAAGAGCCAGAATTCATGAAAGAAGAAACAATCAACTTGGGAACAGAAGAACAACCACGAAATGTGAAGATCGGGACAACATTATCCGCTGAAGAAAGGAAAGAGATGATCGAGATACTCGTCGAGTTCGAGGACGTCTTTGCCTGGTCTTACGAGGACATGTCTGGGTTGGATACTGAGCTGGTGGTCCATTGTTTGCCAACTTATCCAGATGTAAATCCGGTCAAACAAAATCTCGGGAGACTAAGGTCAGAATGGACCTTAAAAGTCAAAGAAGAAGTGGAGAAGCAGCTCAACGCATGCTTTCTCAAAGCAGACACTTATACTGAATGGTTGGTTAACATTGTACCTGTTCCGAAGAAAGACGGAAAGGTAAGGATGTGCATCGATTACCGCAACTTGAATAAAGCAAGCCCAAAGGATGATTTCCCGTTACCACATATTGATATCTTGGCCGACAACACTTCTGGGAAAGGATGTCTTTCATTCATGGATGGCTTCTCCGGATATAATCAAATCAGAATGGCATAAGAATATATGATTAAAACATCCTTCATCACTCCATGAGGAATATTTTGTTACGTGGTTATGCCTTTCTTATTGAAGAACGCTGGAGCCACATACCAACGAGCCATGACGACCATCTTCCACGACATGATGCACAAGGAGCTAGAGATTTACGTCGACGACATGGTGGCAAAATCTGCACATAGCAAGGATCACGTAAATGTTCTAAGAAAAGTGTTTCAACGTCTTCGAAAATTCTAGCTTAAGCTCAATCCCAACAAATGTTTGTTCGGTGCCAAGTCCGGGAAATTGCTAGGTTTCATCATCAGCAACAGAGGAATTGAATGCGACCCATCAAAGTCTAAATCTATCATCGAGACGTCTCTACTAAGAACATAAAAGGAAATCAGGGGATTTCTGGGTTGGTTACAATACATTAGTCGGTTCATAAATAACCTCACTCCCATATGCGAACCAATATTCAAGCATCTAAGAAAGAATGTGCCTACCGTGTGGAATCATGAGTGTCAAAAAGCTTTTGAAAAGATCCAGAAATATCTGACTAATCCACCAATACTTGTTCCCCCTACCCATGGTATTCCTTTCATTTTATATCTATCGGTCACCGAAACCTCTATGGGAGCAATATTGGGACAGTATCATGAAGGCAGCGGCAAGGAGAAGGCCATATACTACATAAGCAAAACTCTTTCAGGGTACGAGTCAAAATACACCATGTTAGAAAAGACTTGCTTTGCGCTTGTCTGGGAAACCCAACGTCTTCGACATTACATGTTGACTCATAAGATTCAGCTGCTATCAAGGATGGATCCTATCAAATACTTGTTCGAGAATCTCATGTTGTCCGGAAGAATGTCAAAATGGAAATTTTTGCTTTCCGAGTTTGATATTACATACATTACGCAGAAATCTGTCAAAGGAAGAGAAATCGTTGATCATCTAGCATCGCATCCTATCCTCGACAACACTGAGCTGAATATTGAGTTCCCAGACGAATGGGTGATGTATGCTGATGTAACCGAAGGTAAACTGTGGATATATTTTGATGGATACCGCAACAAACAAGGAAGGGGCGTGGGGGCACTGCTAGAGTCACCATAAGGTATCCATACACCTATTGTTATCAGGCTATGTTTTCCATGCTCTAATAATGTTGCAGAATATGAATCCTACATAGCTGGATTGAAAGCTTCTATTGAAATCAATGTCAAAAGCATCATAGTATACGGAGATTCACTGCTGATCATCAAGCAAATCCAGAAGGAATGGAGGTTTAACGAACAGTTATCCCAATATCATACATACCTTGAAGATCTCACCAGACAGTTCGATCACATTGAGTTCCACCACATCTATAAAAACAAAAATTACGGTGCTAATGCTCTTTTTGTTTTAGCTTCTACGCTTGCAGTCCCCGAAGGAAAGACGGTAAAACCCATTGAAATAAGTTGGAGAGATGAACCTGCTTTCTGTTATGCCATTCAAATTGCCGCTGAACAATTAGACGACACTCCTTGGTTCGTTGATATCCAAAGGTACCTCAAAGATCAATCATACCCAGAAGATTCAACAAAACAACAAAGGAGATACATCCGAAGAGTAGCATGTCAGTACACAATCTTTGTAAATGTTCTTTACAAATTATCAAGAGACGGAACCTTGTTACGATGTGTGAACGAACACGAAGCAAGAAAGATCCTGGAGAGAGTACACAGTGGTGAGTGTGGTCCTCACATGAATGCACACATGATGAGTAGGAATATAGCTTGCCTGGGATACTACTGGACAACAATGATGTCAGATTACTGCAACTTCATCATGAGGTGTCACCAATGTCAGATACATGGGAACCTTATGCATGTACCTCCTTCTCAACTTCATACTCTATCATCTCCATGACCATTTTCTACCTGGGGAATCGATCTCATAGGTAAAATCCATCCATCTTCCAACGGACACAAGTATATCTTTATTGCAATTGACTACTTCACCAAGTGGGTTGAAGCCATTTCGACCAGAAGTTTCAAAGGAAAGCCGACGGTCGATTTCATACGAAACCATATCATCTGCATATATGGAGTTCCGCATGAAATAATATCAGACAATGGGTCAAACTTTATCGGTGAAGAAACCGAAGAACTGATCGGAAAGTACAAGATTAAGTACCATATAGCTCGTCGTATCGGCCTCAAACCAATGGAGCGGTAGAAGGATCCAACAAGACACTTTTCAAAATCTTGAAGAAAATGACGGAGACATACACAGATTGGAGTGACAAATTACCATATGCTTTGTGGGCATACAGAACCTCAATTCGCACCGCAACCGGGGCTACACCTTTCTCGCTTACATACGGTATGGAGGAAATGCATCCCATAGAGGTGGAAATTCCAACTCTAAGGGTTCTAAAAGAGAGTCAGTTACCCGAAGATGAATGGGTAAAAGTAAGAGTTGAGCAGCTAAATCTTATTGGTGAAAAGAGGTTAGCAGCAGCCTGCTATTCTCAAGTATACCAGAACAGAATTGCACGTAGTTTTAAAAAACATGTGCTACCACGCAACTTCAAAGAAGGAGATCTAGTGCTCAAGGAAATTCGTCCAGTCAAACATACCGACCCAAGGGGAAAGTTCAAGCCAAAGTGGGAAGGCCCGTTCATTTTTAAAAAGATTTTTTATGGAATGGCAGTACAATTGATGGACCTAGATGGAGAAGAACATCCAAGGCCCACGAATGCAGATCAACTCAAGAGATATTATGCCTAATACAAGGAAACATTCCAGCATACATAGTCCCGACATCCTCTCAAAAGATCAACTGGTTTGTCAACACTTATCGCTGTTTTGATAATCATTTTCTATTTCATCAACATGTTTTCAAAAAAAAAAAAGTGCATGTTTTACAAAAGTGTGTCATTACAAAACAAAAACAAAAAAGTGTTTTTTTATTTTAGAAAAAAAATTTGTCGATGATGAAATCCTTAGGATGATACCGTGCCATGCACATACCAAATAGGTAACTGAGGCAAGGTTTTCAAGTTACCATAATAAGTTTTGTCTAATTAATCTATTCAGTTTTTTTTAATGATACTTGTAAAAGACGGATCTGAGTTAAGACTTCTCCACCGGAGTCGGCAGCGATCTAAGAAGACAGTGCAAGTCAAACTAAGGACAAGCGCACCACCAGAACAAAACATTTCATTCACAAATGAAAAATTTACAAGATATTCGTCTACAACAATGTAAATCATGAAAAACTACTGAAGGGTACAAGATCAGATCAAAAAAAAATTAAAAAAAAATAATCTGACGATAAACCAAAGAGGAAGAAGTGAAGACCTAATAAAGAAAAGAGATGATTTTATCTGAGTGTGGACTGAGACCCAACTTCTTCACCATTTACCATTGATTGAAACCAATGGTCCCTGACGGTGAAAGTGCTCATGTGACACATTTGATTCAAATATCTTCATCCCATGCAGATCATCTATACTTGTCATAATACATCTAAATCCAAATCTGGCTTCAACTTTGAATCCGGATTCATCATCGTACATATTTTGAAGCTGCATATGGAATGATCTTGCATCTTTACCTATATCCTCAGATCTTCATCTTCGAGCCGAACATTAATCTGGATCTAAAAGATGTTCACATCGAGCGCAGAAAAAAGAAGATTTATGCAGATCTGTGTTGAGATTCAACCGAAGATATCTCACCTCAGTTAATACAACTTCAAAGAATATGTTTTTCATCTTCTCAGGTTATTGCACATTCCACAAGTAAATGATCACGACGGCAATAAACTAAACAAGCAGAAAATAAAAGAACATGAAGACAGTGGTTAAGAGAATAGATCAAAATTCAGATCTGGTACACAACAATGATCTGATGAACGCTAAAAGAAAAGGAGGCGGATATGCAGAGAAAAAAAAAAAGAGAGAAGCTGATGATTGAGAAGAAGACGAAGTATATAAAGCAGAGAATTATGGCTCCATCAAACCACCCATCCGGGTATTACCTGAAATAAAAACTGACCCACCGCGATCACCCGTACGACTCACTAGCTCCTTTTCCGTATTCAAAAAAAAATGAAAAATGAAAAAAAAAATTATTCTGGTCAACCTCATGAAGCAGTCGTAGTGTAGACAATTCGTCATAAAGAGCTTCAATTCGTGCTTGCCGCTCTAAAGACTCTCTGCTGATGGTGTCATTCCTCAACATGATCTCATACATCTCATTTACTACCGAATTTATCTGGCGATCTCGTCTATCCACCAGACGAAGCGGGTATTCTTGAAAAAATTTCGAGACCTAATAAAAGGTACATGTTAGACAGGGTGTTTGTGATCAAAGCAGAGCATTCATAATGAAGATACCTATGGTATATCGATCGGAAGAGGTAAACCGACAACGCCTTCCCCGTCAAAAGGGCCACCTTCAATTTGAATCACATTCGAAGTACCCAAGATGGGTATTCTAAGATCCCAAGAAGGAATCAGATGACCCAAGCTGATTAAAGGAGCCTGTTGAGTAGGAGGGTTACTTGAGGATCCCGTCAACAACGTACGAGGGGCAAAACCAAGACCTTCCACAACAAAATTATCATCCGGAGCACGAATGGCTAGAGACGTACCCAAAGAAACAGACTCCCAGTACGTGTCAAAATCCAAGTCACGGTCAACCGAGTCTTCATACAAGCGTTGCGGTTGACGAGACATAGTTGTCATATCGTTAAAAGATGCATAAATAAAACATGTATCTCGAGGAGGGGGAAAGCGAGGTTTCGCATTTGGTTGACCGATTTGCTTCCCGAATATATCACCAAGATACCAGGCACAGTAATCCGGGCCTCGTAACAAGTAACGAAGCATGCTAAGCGCCATAGCACGAATAACCCCGTCATCACGATTGTTCAAATGATTCTTCCAAGGATCCTAGCAAATCTACATCAAAAGAGAAGTGAAGGAAAAAAAAAACTTACAGATTCAACAATAGCCTCTTCTAAACAGAGGCGAGCATGTGAAACCGAATGGCTTCGAAAGGCACCTTTCCACCTAGTCATTCTTGGAAACATCTGACTATTAGAGAAGCTGCAATAAAATGGTGGACGACTAGTAGGAAAATACTCATAACACCAGAACTGTAAAGGGAGCAAGAAGATGTGTTAAAGAAAAGCAGTGAGAAAGTTTAGACAAAGTTATCAGGATCCAAGGTGATGGGTACTCACATTCAAGACGGGTCAAAACCCACACAGAACCTTAGCCTGGAGACGAGTCGCTCTGGTGAGACTGTTGAAGAGGAAAGCCATTGCGTAACTTCCCCAGTCATAAAACCCCACCAGGTCAAGATCATTGAAAGCTGCCAAGTAGCCCGATTTGACATAGTCATCTGAAGGATTAGTGAAAGTATACCCAGCAAAATAAATAAGAAAACCTCTAGTAACTTCAATGACTTTAGGATCATCTCTCGGAGCGTCATCAGTAAGTTCCATCTCAGAATTCCAGAAACTTGATCTCAAGTCGGGTAGGCTGACTGACCAATTCATTGGAAAAATATTTCCACAACGCGGTCCCAGCATTTTCCGAACATTAGCCTCGATCATGTTGACAACTCAAGGCATCGGAGCTCCAATCCCCACACGGATTCCGGTAATCATGTAGAGATCCCAAGGAGTGATGGTCAACTCACAGTGCGGAAGATGAAATGAATTGGTGTCACCCCACCATCGCTCCGCCACAATTATGGTGTTATCACGATCCTGGTGCGACCTCAAAGTTTGTATGAAGGAGAACCAACCTATTCGGCGTACAATGTCACGAACACCTATGCATTTTCTCAACACAATCCACCATTCCATTATTCCATTAGTCGTTCCACGGACGCGTGCCCAAGAATGATCTTGCAAAAGCACGCAATAATTAAGAATCTCGGTAAGAATTACCAGAAGACAGACCCAAGGAACATGAAAGGTGGAAACATCAACAAAGGCTTACCGGATTATTACGGATCTTCGCCGAAATGTGATTTTCAACATCATGCAAAACCCCGACCATTCGTCTTTTACGCACCGGTGGCAAAGGAGGAATATCAGAGAAAATTTCAGATGGCTGCTCGGATGTCATGTTGAAAGAGAAAATAATAAAAACAAGAGAAGAAAAGAACTATTGGGTAAGGAAGAGTCTTCTCCTCAATCTTATAAAGAAAGAAAAGTGATTCCTTTTTCAGGAAGCTTAGAATGGAAAAACGACCCTTTCCAAAAGGTTTGTTCCACAAAGGAAAATCAATCATATCAAGTCAAGGAACGACACACCGAAAAGTTGTGACCTCAAGAATATAATCTACAACAGAATGCACAGAGCAAGGCCGGATGCCTCCTAGGAAAAAGAAATCGATAAGCTCAACCAGGGAAAACCTGGCCAGTGTCATAAATTTCTACAACAACTTATGAAATCACCGTCCTTTAGCAAGAAACGATGTGCAAAATCGGGTCCACGACTTTGTTTGTTAACCGTCAGCGGTTACTCTCAAAGAGGGGCAACTGTTGACACCCTAATTTCGCACACTTGACAAAAAATATCAGTCTTATACTTCGAAGCCGGATACAAGAGAAATTCTTCGTAGAGCCATTAAGGATTTTTATATCTTTTAAAATCAAGCCCATAAACATTACCTAACCACCAATTTTATTACCCAATAACCCATTTTACTATCCAACCACCCATTTCATTACCCAAATACCCATTTCATCACCCATGTGAAAACAATTAAAGAAAAAGAGAGAGAGAAAAAAAGAGGGTTTTTATCATAACCAACGTCTGTTTTTCCTTTCCACCAACAATTAAAGGAATTCTCTCCTTCTCTCCCACACACCATAAAATCATCATCCTTTTATATTTTTATTCAACTTCATTACCCAAAAAAGCAAAAATTATCCTTCTCAAATCCCACAAAAAACCACCTTTTCTTACCAAAATAATAAAACTTCGATCATCACACTATCCCAAAAATAGTTTTTAATCTCATCAAATACACCCATGCACCCTCTCTCCTCAATCTAGTCCTCTTTCCACCCGTACAAGTTTGAAAAATGACTTTACACCCAAAAAGAAAAAAGGAAAAAGAGAAAAAGAAAAGTAAATCAATCCCAACATATTTGTTCCCCACTATTTCTTTTCATCATATTCTCCATACCTCTTTTACACCCACCCCCTACCTTTCTACAACTATATAAGGCATGCGTTACTCCATTTGGAAACCAACCAGTTACACACCATCAATCACACTAAAAATTCTGATTTCCAACCAAAAAATTCAAACATCCAAGAAAATCCTATGCAAAGAAGAAAACAACTTCATTTTCTTCACATGCAAAATCAAATATCCTGATTCCCAAAACCACAAACCAAGAGGAATTACTACTATCAAAATAAAAATAGTTCTTCTTACATTATTCAAGTCAATTAGTCCATTCCATTTGAAGCAAATATTCATGTATTTTGCTACTTAATCAAGGAACAATTTCAGTTTCTCATAAATATTAGCAATTGTTGTCATATTGTATTCTTAGTTCAGTTTGAGAAAATCCCAAAAAAATAGAAATAACCAACCAAGTATTGCCTCTAAGTTTTTAAAAAATTAGCATTAAATTGCTGGTACTTTAACTACTTTCAGCATACTTAACCAAAAACACGAAGAAGAGTATATGAATCTCTCCGAAGCAAATACCCTGCCTTAGGTATATTTCAAATAAATTTTCGTGGGTAAATCAAAAATTGTGAGCATAGGGTGGATTCCCCCTCTCATTTTGATTGCACATGTTAGTTCATGTATAATTTATTCTTAGCAGTATTTCATAAATAATTTCAAATTAATCCATATTGTGGGAAGAGTTTAAATATGAGCATAGAGCGGATTCCCCTCTCATATTAGGATCTCACATGTGAATAAAACCTAAATGATTTATTAAATTACCGATTAAGCTGCAGGTTGTCGGTTATTATCCCAAATTTTCAATAAGCTACAAATCGGTAGTCCTTGACAGTTTCCAAATTTTTGTCATCATCCAAGGATATCTAGAACAAATCTAAATTATTTACAAGTTTAAATTTGGCTTATTAATATTTTCAACATGTTAGGAATTGATCTAGATTCCCAATACCTCTTGAATAATTAGTTGTGCTACCGGATATATATATATATATATATATTAGACCAAGAGTCACAAGGGTGGTTAGTACATTGTTAAAGAAAAGTTGTAGATATTATTCCCATTTAATCATGAAGTATAGGCTAATCATATGATTGGGCGACTGATGGGTGCCTAACACCTTCCCATCTCGTACTAGAATCTCCTTACCCAGACTCTCTGATAGCAGACCATAAACATGTAAGTCATAACAAGATTTTGTTTTCCCGAAAGAATTCAAACTAGTTAAAAGGGTCCTGACTCCTCTTAGTCAGGTGGCGACTTCAAGATATCTCTCTGTTCTTTGCGGAGTTAGCTCTCTTACTAACGAACTAGTACGAAGTTATCTCTGCACGGCCTGTGCGACAAACATCCACGAACTGATGGGCACATACACTTCACCTCCATGATAATTACGGATCGGAAAAGGACGACTGCCGACACTCGATTTCTACAATAGGATTTTGGTGTTTCTATTGTCTAGGGTTTAGGGAAAATTTTCTAATATTTCCATGTTTATCCTTTGTTACTTGTAGATGTGAAGAGGGTGTATAAGAGAAGACGTCGACATGGGGCTGGTTTGAAGAATGGTTTAGAGAGTTGGTTTCCATGGTTTTTCCAATGTGCTCTCGGTTGTGTCTTGTTGACTCTTTGGCTCTTATCTTCATTTGAGAAAAGAGCATTAATGATCTTTGTTTATAATAAAAGCTTTTCTGGTGGTGATTTCCATGCATATAGTCTGTAAAGGTGAACCACATACATCTTGTGTTGTGGTTGTGTGCTTATTTATTTTTTGTGTCTTTCTTATTGTTTCTATCATGTTTGGTTCAAATCACCAATTGCCTTTTGTGATCATCTGTTCCACTGCATTCAGGGTGCCAATTTCCCCAACAAGTATCACCTAGGAATTCTATACCAAAACGGAAAACCTCCTAGTTCTCCAATTATAATAGATAATTTTGATGCTTCTTTCAAAGAAAAAGAATAAGACATGGGTCTGAGACTAATAATAATATTTGATGTTTCAGAGAGCTGCAAAGAAGCAGCAAGCATATGTGGGAAGCAACAGATGCATAAGTTACTGTAACCGAAACCGAAGCAGCAATACTCGGAGCGAAGGAGAAGATGAATTGTAATCTTCATTTAGAAGGAGATAGTATTAATGTAATATAAATGTCATAAATGGCAAACTAGGGGTAGTCAAATGGACCTCAATAGTGTAATAGTATATTGCAAAAGGCCCAAAACCATCTGTCAATTTTTGAGTTTTGGATATGTGCTCACGTTCCTAGATAAAGCAATGGGTTTGCTGATCTATTAGCTAAAGAGGCTAGGACAGGTAAAAACGGTGTAGGTTGGGATCAATATGACCTTCCTGAATGGTTGAATATGTACTGGTTAAGCTTTTCCAAATTAAATTCTCCTTTCCTATTAAAAAAAAATGTGTATTATTTTGTAATAACTCGGATTTCAACCATTACAATAAGAGTGGAAAATACAAGTTATATTGATTTCATCAGTAAATAAATAAAATGCAACATTCACCAATTCAATTTCAACCCTACAATCTATATCATAAGAATTTGGTTTCAGGGCATTGAAAACCTGAAGATGAATCCATTCTTGCCATACCTATATCATATTACAAACTGCAAATACAAATATATGTAAGCGGTGATTTATTGATGTTGAAAAGTAGGCTCGGGTTAGTTTTATTTGTAGGGTTCTATTCGAGGACCATGTTCACTAGCCGTAAGCATTCCAGTACATATGCATGTTAGGAACATCACCTACACAAATATGTAAAAATATTTTCAAAAAAAGGAAAATCTTTATCGGCATTAAGATTCTCAATACCCAAAGCATATCAATAACGCAAAAGATGGATTATTCCTGAAGAAAGGGTTTGGTAACGAAGTGAATTATTGCGCAAGAAACGGGGTTCAGCGGCGAAAGGGGATAATATCACAAGAAAGTCGTCGGGATTACCGGCGAAGCATGGAACATAATTAGTTGTCATGCACTTTTTGATCTGTATAAAAGGAAGGAAAAGGAGATAAATAATGGTTGAGTTTTTGGGGTAAGCCATGGGTGTGTAAGTTTTGGAGAGAGCCTGGGGGTTTAGGTCTACAACTTATTCTCTTGTAATCACACATGAATACTATTGAAATTGTTAAGGAAATGTGTGTTCTTTACTATGATGATTTCATTCATATGCTTTTGGATTTGATTTATGTTCATTGATCTTGGTAGTTGTTAGAGTTTGTTCTTTGGGTGTAGTTGTAGGATTTCCTGCAACTACATTAGGATTTAGAGAGTGAGTACGTAGAGATCCTATAAACTTGCTCTAATAAGCCACAAGTTAGGTGCTTAAATTTTGGTTACAAGACCTGAGGGCTATCGAACGGGCCAAACCTGCAAACTTTCTTTTGATCAAGCGATAGCTGGGCCCGGTCCACTGCCTGTTAATTCTCACTATTAACACATTCCTTAATTATGAAACCTGTTTTGAGGCATACTGATTTTTTTTAGGCATAACAAATGGTGACAAAATAGGGTCACTAGATAAAAAATACCATCACCCCTTATCCACCCATTTTTAATAATGGCAAGTATATCCTTATTTAATTAGTATTAATGATAATGATTAGATGTTAATTAGTGTTGTTAAAGATTGATTAAAGTTAAGTAATTAGTAGAAAAAATCTGTTTTTTATGAGAGAGTTTGGGGTTTTGAGAGGAAGAAGAAGTGAAAAAAACCTAGGTTCTAGAGATTTATGAGAAATTTGAGAATTTTGTAATTCAAAATGGGTGATAAGGAATGTTATGCTAATAATACACAAGTATAGTTGTATAAGATGTTTAGTCTCCTTTCTTTGGGTTGAATTCATCAAAAAATTTGGTTTTTTCGGAGATCTGTTTTGGGTTCGGCTGAAAACTAAAAGTCGAACTTTACGCGCGAAGAACCATTCGGCTTATAAATTTAAAGCCGAATCCAAGTATTTGAATTTTTGTTTATGATTCGTCTCATTCGAACTCGTCTAATAGTTAGCCAAACCTTAAGTTTATTCTTTGTAGTTTAAGAGGCGACTTAAAATATTATAATGTTCAGCTCAAAATTGAGCAATACCAAAACCAGCCGAACATCATGAATCTCTGAAATTATTCAAGTCAAAAGTTCGGCTGAAAATATAGCAAAATCGAATCAGCCGAACTTAATGATTTTTAAACTATAAATCTTGTTTGGCTCAAATTTGATATTTGTGGATCAGCCGAACTGTTCTTCTGAAACACAAAAAAATGGGAACGAAGGTAGGTTCAATTAGGGATTTTGCGACAGTTTGATATCTCTCGCGCAAAACTTCGTTTTACTGATTTTACAGTTGTGACTTTAATAAACGATCAAAGATTTATAAGCGAACGATTAATCGACGACAAGAAAATATTCAAACGTTTTGAGAGGGAGAATAAGAGAAGAACAATTCAACTGATTTTGATTAGTTAAGATTAAAATTTTTGATTTTGATTTAGATTGGTTTAGGTTTAAGTAATTTAAAATAATTAAGGGTAACTTAATAATCTACTCGTTGCTAGGACACCCCTTATAAGCATACCATAAATGGTATCATAACAGGTTTTTTAATTATATGCCTCGAAAAAGAAAAAAAAAAGGAGTATGCCTCAAAACAGGTTTCCTACTTGTACAATTTCCTAATCCCGAAGAGGGGTGTTCCCTATATGTATATATGTAGCCCTAATGGAGAAAACGAAAAACAATAAGTTTGATATTGGGAGAGTTTGGTTCGATGGAAGGATTTCAAAATAATACTACCGTGCCACCAGTTTCGGCTAAACTGAATCGGAATTCACTACCAGATTTTGTGAGTAAAACATATGATCTGGTGGATGATCCATCTACAGATGATTTAATTTCTTGGAGTGAAAGTAATAATATAGTCTTGTTATTTGGAAAACACCAGAGTTATTAGCTAGAGGTGTTTTGCGTATGTGTTTTTTAAACATAATAATTTGGAGAGCTTTGTCAAGCAGCTGAATAATTATGTATGCCCCTTTGTCACTTTCCTTTTAATCTCCCTAATTTCTTTAGCGCTTTATCTTTATTTTCTCTGCACTGTATTAAAGAAGTGTTTTAATTGTGTCAAACAAACCTTTGTTGCTGCAGGGGTTCAAAAAGGTCGATCATGACAGGAGTGAGTATGCACACACAGATTTTTTAAGAGGTCAAAAACACTTGTTGACCAGAATCAGGAAGCAGGAATCCGGCAAAGTGAAGAAGCAGCAACAGCAACCTCAAGGACAGCGTTCATCGGTTAGCGCATGTGTTGAAGTGGGGAAATTTGGACTAAAGGAAGAGATAGAGAGACTTAAGAGGGACAAAAATGTGCTTATGCAGGAAGTTGTTAGGCTGAGGCAGCAACAACAATCAACTGATCTTCAGGTGCAGTCTTTAGGGCAGCGGCTGCAAGGTATGAAGCAGCAGCAACAACAGATGGTGCCGTTCTTTGCGAAGGCCATGCAGAATCCCGGTTTCTTAGCCCAGTTGGTGCAGCAAAAAAATGGAAATAACAGACTGATTGCTGGAATTAATAAGAAACGAAGACTTCCTAACCTTGAGGACGATAGTTCTACTACTGCTTCTGATGGACAGATCATCAAATACCAGCCATTCTTGAATGAGGCAGCACAAGCAATGTTGATGCAGCCGAACCTTGCTTCATCATCTCACAGATCAGATATAGATACAAATAGGATAGTATTTCCATTGATGATATATCTTCACCATCCAGTACACAATTAGACAGCGGGAGCACAACAAATCAGATAGCTGGCGCCACTCTTTTGGAGGTCGCTCCAACCTCTGGACATTCACTTTTATCAGTCTCATCAGGGTATCCAGGAATGCATCCCTCAGCCGCTATTTCGGAGATTCAATTTTCTGGTGTTGTAACGGATACGTTAACAACAAGTCCATCGCCAGATATGAGTATCCTTTACACATTGGAAGAGGAACTAATGCAAGACATGGGACTGGAAAACGAAGGCATTGAAATTTTTGGTGCAGATTTTGTGGGTCATGGGACAGGTACCGGGGAACTGTATAATGATTCATTGAGGGTAGATGACACGCTCTCCCCGTCAGGAAGTGGACAGTTCTCACCTCATATAGATGTGGATACATTGGTCGATGGGTACACCACTGATGAAGCGTTCAATAGAACTGATATCTAAAATCTCATGTTTCCGAGATATCGCTCTCGAGTAAAACACTACTTTTTCAATTCATGCAAGACTATCTAATACTAAAACATAGAGCTCCTTATATAGATAATTTTACCTGAACAATTAACTTTTTCCAAAACTATTAAAATAATTATTACCTAAAATAAGAGATATTTCTAAACTAATAAAATCCTTACATTATTAATTATATTTCTAGAGTATTCCTAATTAATAAAAATAACTTAATTTATTACAATATATCTTGTGACATGATTGAAATAAATTAGAGGATAACAAAACTATGCAAGCATATTTTCATACCATAAATACTCCACCATTCTCCCCTTCTCAGAAAAATTCGTCCTCGAATTTTTCCGGTATAATTGGTTGCATTTATGGTTTTGTGATAAAATTTGGATTTCAAGCTTTGATCCAGCCTTCCACGAAGCTCGCGGATTATGTGCAACTCCTTGAAATCCTTCCTCCTTATTACCAACGAGGTTTTTGTTTTCATCACCGGTCACTTCCTCCACTCGTTGTAGGCTAGGACCATGATGGGGCTCTTGATGATGATGCATTTCAGCCAATTGGAGGGTGAGCGCCTTAACCTTCCGTTCTAGATTATCTATTACCGCTTGCTCTTTCTCATCGCTGGGAGCGGCTTTTCGAACAACACCATAATCTCTTCCTCGAAACATGATGCCGGAGCGTTGCCTATCTCTGAACCAACTGATGCAGGGCGGAAGCGTTGAATAGAACTAATATCTAAAACCTCATGTTTCCGAGATACCGCTCTCGAGGAAAACACTACTTTTTCAATTCATCCAAGACTGTCTAATACTAAAACATAGAGTTCCATACATAGATAACTCTACCCGAACAATTAATTATTTCCAAAACTATTAAAATAACTATTACCTAAAATAAGAGATATTTCTAAACTAATAAAATCCCTACATTATTAATTATATTTCTAGAATATTCCTAATTAATAAAAATAACTTAATTTATTACAATATATCTTGTGAAATAATTGAAATAAATTAGATGATAATAAAAATATGCAAGCATATTTTCATACCATAAATACTCCACCAACCACTAAGCCTCCTAACACAAATGATTCTTTTTGGGAACAATTTCTGACAGGGCATCAGCAGCAACACCAGGACGGATGGTATATGGACGGCGAGCATCATAATATGGATCTGCTTACACAACAAATGGGGCTTTTTGCTTCGGAAATTGATGTTGCAGTCTGAATTACCACTGAAATATTAAATTGTCAAATTGCTCAATTAAATTCTCCTTTCCTGTTAAAAAAAAAAACTGAAAGAACAATGTGTATTATTTTGTAATAAAAAGATACGAGACAATTGTCTCGGATTTCAACCATTACAATAAGAGTGGAAAATATATAATTGTATTGATTTTCATCATTAAATAAAAAAACACAACATTCACCAATTCAATTTCAACCCTACAATCTATATCATAAGAATTTAGTTTCAGGGCATTGAAAACCTGAAGCTGAATCCATTCTTGCCACACCTATATCATATTACAAACTGCAAATACGATAGATGTAAACAGGGACTTATAATTGATGTCGAAAAGGAAGCTCGGGTTAGTTTCATTCGAAGGGTTCTATTTGAGGATCATGTTCTCTAGCCATAAGCATTCCAGTACATAAGCATGTTGGGCACATCACCTACACAAATATGTAAAAATATTTTCAAAAAAAAAGGAAAAACTTCATCCGCATTAAGATTCTCAATACCCAAAGCATATCAACAACTCAAAAGGGTCTGGGCCAGTTCAAGCAGTTAAGCTATTTTTTACCACTACATAGATTGAAAAATATAAATTTCTACCTTTCCTGCTCCAGAGCAGTTTGGACATCTTTGAGTTGTTGGTGCACGCAATGGACGATTAGAAGAACCGTTTATTGAGATTGGTTCAATGCTCAAACATACTCCACTGGCAGAACATCGTGCACATGCCAAGTATCCTGCGAGTACTCAAGTTAGCATATACAAAAATATTCACCACTTCTCCCTTCTATCAGGAAATTTATTATTTGATACATTAAGCAAATAGTTAGTGAAAAGACAATCTCAAGAACTTGATATGTACCAGTTCCGACGCAGTACTTGCACCTTTTCTTCTCTTGTTGCTCAACGTTGTTGACTTCAATCAACATTAAAGCTGAAATGACTCCCACTGCTCCTCCTGAAAAAGATGCAACAATGGGATCGACCTGACTGTCAAACAAGTAAACATTGTCAGCCCACTCAAAAGAAAATTGCGATCTATATTTACACAAAAGACTTCCCTTTAACTGGATAAGAAAACAAACTCCTCAGCTTGTACTGGTCAACTGAATTAAGTATCAACTATTACGTATCTTAATTGCAATGGCAAATGTAGACTGCGAATGAAATCTTCATACGACGTGCCACCGATCCCTAATTTCAGCTCAAGCTGCAACAGCAAAAAGAACTAACTTTAAACCCTTTCACTGTTACCATAATTAGAACATAATAACCTACGCCTTCCAAAACAGATTAATCTATGTTTTTATTCTCTATAAACGTCTTCCTGTGAGTATCTGACAAGGATTTCTTAATGCAAGTGTAATTTTTCTAATATATGCATTAAAGTCTTACAGCTGAGAATTCATTACGACGGTATAAGTAGCAGCAGCTTTATTAGCCCGGTTCGTGCACTTAAGCTGCAGATGCTAGTACTTGGATCATCTATCATAAAAGGTTCTTTCAGTAATTCATAAGAAGGCTTCTTAAGGAAATTTAGTGCAGAAATTTACTAAAGGACCTCACTATCAAAGTTGGCTCTCCTTCAAGCACCCGGAGTTCATAAAACATAGACAATTGAATAAAATTGCTCATTAGGCTTCATATTTTCAATGAACAAACTGCTCATTATGAAGCTGAGGGTAGAGTATAGGAATATATAAGTCAGAGAGTAGATTACAAGAACTATTGTTAATTGTACTCACGATTGGCAGAAGAATCAGGTAGAATATACTTATACACAAGCCAACGAACTCAAACATAAGTGGGTGTTCATATATAGACATGAATATAAATCTGCAACTTACAGTGGGTGCTATAAGACCACCAAAGAGAATAATCCCAGAAATAAATGAGAAGCTTGTTAAGTAAAGCTGCTTCAAAGTCTTTGGTTTCTACAAGAATGAAACAAGTAATGTAGCTTAACTCTTAGACAGACATAGTAATAAATTCCCAAGCCTCAAGCAAAACTGAAAAATTAATAATGAAAACTTACCACAAAGGGAGAAAAGGAATAGTTGAAGGGATATCAGGCATTTCATTTGCCTCCTCATCACTACTCTCATCAAGAGCCTTGGCATTTTTTATACGTTGTTGTACCCTTAACCTCCTCACCTGAAAAGAACAAGAGTATAACTACTAAATGAACTGAATTTGAACAGTAAATCAAATCAGATTTTGGATTAAAAATGTTCAAAGATTTCACCTCTTCCATGAGTAAAAAGATTTTATTACGACGACTCCTAATATTATCTTGAATCTCTTTTGATTGCATCTGAACAAAATCTTGTACAGTTTCTGGTCCTTCTATAATACAGAAGCTGTCAATCAAATTAGCAAAATTCATTCTCAGTTCTTCCATTTCAAAGTAAGCTAATTAAACCCCAATTTCAAAAACCCCTAAAAAGAAAATCTCAAACCTGGAGCTATTTTCTCCTGCTGGAATGGAACTAGAAGTATTATCCCCTGCAGAACAGATGATCCTAGACCCATAATTCTTCTTCTGAAATCCAAAACAGCTAGTGTTTCTTCTGTTGCATACAAAAATTAGGGTTTTAGAGGAATCAAGCTTTGAAGAAGAACATAAAGATGATGGAGATTGAGAGAAAACAGCAATGGAAGAATTCATTTCTTTATTTCTTTCTCAGCTCTCAACAATCCAACTGACTCATTTTAGATAGAGTCTGGAATTTTCTGACCCTGGCGGTGGGTAATAAACCAACTCCAGTCCAGATCCATTTCACTCCCCTGCAGTCAGGCCCGTACCTAATGTTAGGCAGGATAGGCAGCCGCCTAGGGCCCCCAAAACCTAGGGCCCCAAAAAAAAAATCTCGTGTATATATGTTGTTGTGTACCGCCGATCAGGGTAAGAAAAAGAAAGGACTGCAGTTTTGGACATAAGCCCAACAAAGAAAAACAATTATCATTATTTTTGGACTTTGGCCCATATTTATTATCCAAGATTCATTAAGTAAAAAAGTAAAAAATATGCAAAGATTCCATTTAGGAATCACTTTACCCAAACCGTTCGTCTCTTCCTCTCTCGTCATTCTCAGTCTCTGCCCTCTGGAAAGTTTTATTCATCAATGATCAGTCATCATTCAGTACTATTATCTACTTATTTTTCTTCTAATTTTATGTTTAAGATCTGGAACGAACAATATTGTTGATGTGGGTATTGATTTCTTAAGATTATTGATAGATATTAGTAATTTTATTCGATTGCTAGTTAGGGTTTCATGATGATTAAAGGAGGAGAAGGAATTAAACAATATAATTGGTGTTGTTTTGTTAAATCTTTTGATTTTAGTTGTTTAATTTCGATTTTAATTCTTATTTGAATTACGGTGTTATGGTTTAATAGTGTTGTGCAAATTATGATGTGAATGAAGATATTGGGTTTACAAATTACTGTCAAAGATCACCCTTTTTTAAACCAGTATTTTTGAATTTAGCTGATATGCTATCCAATTGAATTTTGATTTTTCCTTTTTTTCCTGTGTAGGCTGTGAAGTAACAGAATACAAGAGTGGATTAACTACCAAGTGCTATGACTCGTAGGAAAACAAAATGCCAGAGTAGTGCTTTCAAAGCTAAGAAAAGAAAAAGAATAGAGCAGCTTGAAAGTTCTTTAAGAGGATCGATGAACAAATATTTGGCTCGAACAAGTGATAATGTTGGACTTCCGGAAAGAATAAGTGAAAGTGATGGTCCTGCAGCAACAAAAACAATGAATGACATTAACAGTGATGAAGAATATGCAAATTTGGTTAATGAAATGGAGAAAGAAGATGGTTTGCTCAATGGTGGTAGTAGTAGTGGTGGTCTTAGTGGATATAATCAGAATGTGCAAGGTGAAGAATTGTTACAGCCAACTATAAATGAGAGTGAACACGGGAACGACGAAGTGCAAAATGAAGAGTACGGACCGGTAAACATTTATGATCCAGGAAATTGGAACTTCATTGACCAACATTTCAGAGATTTTTTGGTAGAAAAGGGTCCCATCAGAGTAAGTAAAAATGTCCAATATCCTTACAATGAACATCGTAGACGATTCTCTAATCGTCATTATAAACGAAAAATGAGTAATGGGGAAAGGGTTGATAGGAGATGGCTAGTATATTCAACTGTTAGGGATCGCGTGTTCTGTTTTAGTTTCAAATTGTTTAAGGGAGATGGGGTTGATTGTAAGTTGGATACCATTGGCTCTAATGATTGGCATAATCTTGGTAAAAAACTTAGACAACATGGTACCTGCCATGGGCATCTAGAATCCATGTCTAAATGGAATGAACTGGAAAGAAGATTGAAGAAGAATGAAACTATCGATAAGGCTATGCAAGAACAGATCAAGAGAGAAAAAGAGTATTGGAAACAAGTCTTGGTTAGAATAGTTTCTCTTATCAAAACTCTTGCTAAAAATAATTTAGCTTTCCGTGGTGATAACGAAAAGATTGGCCAATCAAATAACGGCAATTTTTTGAGCTTTATTGAAATGATTGCAGAGTTTGATTTGGTAATGCAAGATCATCTTCGACGTTTCAAAGATCAGGACATTCATCATCATTACCTTAGTCCCAAGATACAAAATGAGTTTATTTCGCTATTGGCACACCATGTGAGAGAGAAAATTATTGAAAAAGTTCACAAAGGAAAATATTTTTCTGTGTTGCTTGATTGTACTTCGGATATAAGCCGTAAAGAACAAATGTCACTTATTGTAAGATCTGTGGATTATTTAACAACTCCAAAAGTTGAAGAACACTTTCTAGGTTTCTTAAAAGTGGAAGAAACCACTGGACTAGGACTTCTTGAGGAGCTGAAAAACCTTTTGGAGAAGCTTAAGATTGATTTTGATGATATCAGTGGACAAGGGTACGATAACTGAGCTAATATGAAGGGGAAAAACAAAGGGGTGCAAAACAGGCTACTCAAGGAAAATCCAAGGGCATTTTATATGCCGTGTGCATGTCATAGTCTTAATCTTATGCTTCTGGATATGGCTAAATCATGTCCTAAAGCAGAATCATTTTTCAGTGTTATGCAGCGGATATACAAGTTGTTTTCAAAATCTACAAAACATTGGCAAGTATTTAAAAAACATGTGACTGGTTTCACTGTTAAGCCGTTATCGGATACTCGATGGGAAAGTCATATAGAGAGTGTTAAAGCAATACGATTCCAACTTCCTAAAATACGGGATGCTTTGCTAGAGTTGTCGGAATCTATTGAATTTAGTGCGAAAACAAGGGGAGAAGCTGATTCGTTATTGACATGCGAGATCGATAATTTTGAATTTATATTTGGCATGGTTGTTTGGCATCATTTTCTTCTTGCAGTCAACTCCGTCAGCAAATTGTTACAAAAAGAGGATATGCATCTTGATATTGCCATGGACCGAGTAAATGATCTACTTTCTTTTTTTGTAAAGTGCAGGGATACTGGATTCGAAGAGTTATTGGAAGAAGCTACTAAGTTGGCAGCAACAATTGGTATAGAACCTACTTTCTATGGGCCACGAATCATTCGAAAGAGAAAACATTTTGACGACATTATGATCGAAGAAGAAGCACCATTATCAGGTAAGCGATCTTTTGAAGTTAACTATTTTAATTATATAGTAGACCAAGCTAGATCCTCACTGACTAGTAGGTTTGAACAATTTCATGAGTTCAATGAAGTTTTTGGGTTCTTATTTCAAGTAAAGAAGTTACACTCTCCTGATGATAGCACTTTAAAGGCGTGTTGTATCAAGCTTCAAAATTACCTAAAGCATGGCATGAGTTCCGATATTGATGGACATGACTTGTATGCTGAACTGAAAGTTCTAAAAAGTTATTTGCCCGGAAGAGACTGAAAGGGAAATTAAAGTGTTGAATTTTTTGAAAGATATGGAAGGTTGTTACCCGAATGCAGAGATAGCATACATGATTTTATTGACAATTCCAGTTACAGTTGCCTCTGCAGAAAGAAGTTTTTCAAAGTTGAAGCTGATCAAGTCTTATCTGCGATCGACAATGTCACAAGAAAGATTGAATGACTTAGCAATGTTATCTATCGAGGTTGATATGGTGAAGAACATTGATTACGATGCCATAATTGATGAGTTTGTATCGAGGAAGCGAAGAAGGTCATTTTTTAGTAGACTAGCTACTTTTATGTAGTTTTTTTTTATGTTTAAATTTGACAGTGTTATGATTTTGTTCGGAGAAAAAAAAAATTAGGCCCCCGTTTTCGGTTTTTGCCTAAGGCCCATATATATAGTTTGGTATGGCTCTGCCTGCAGTGCCACATGTACTATATGGGTCAAAAATGTGATTCGGCTTTTGCTACCCGACAACTAGGAGAGTATCCACCGGAAGGATCCCAAGCCTGTAAAACGACAATGTAGCTGCTCTTCGAATTCTGGTGGCTCATTTACCGCTTTCTCTATCTTTAACCGTTTAACGGTTTGGGAAATCAGGGAGGGAAATAGGGCACACACCAATTGCACTTGCAAGCGGCAGGCCGGTTGTGGCCAGGCCCGTACCTAATGTTAGGCAGGATAGGAAGCCGCCTAGGGCCCCACAAAACCTAGGGCCCCAAAAAAAAATTCTCGTGTATATATGTTGTTGTGTACCGCCGATCAGGGTAAGAAAAAAAAGGACTGCAGTTTTGGACATAAGCCCAACAAAGAAAAACAATTATCATTATCTTTGGACTTTGGACCATATTTATTATCCAAGATTCATTAAGTAAAAAAGTAAAAAACAAGCAAAGATCCCATTTAGGAATCACTTTACCCAAACCGTTCGTCTTTTCCTCTCTCGTTATTCTCAGTCTCTGCCCTCTGGTAAGTTTTATTCATCAATGATCAGTCATCATTCAGTACTATTATCTACTTATTTTTCTTCTAATTTTATGTTTAAGATCTGGAACGAACAATATTGTTGATGTGGGTATTGATTTCTTAAGATTATTAATAGATATTAGTAATTTTATTCAATTGCTAGTTAGGGTTTCATGATGATTAAAGGAAGAGAAGAAATTAAACAATATAATTGGTGTTGTTTTGTTAAATCTTTGATTTTGGTTGTTTAATTTCGATTTTAATTCTTCTTTGAATTACGGTGTTATGGTTTAATAGTGCGGTGCAAATTATGATGTGAATGATGATATTGGGTTTACAAATTACTGTCAAAAATCACCCTTTTTTAAACCAGGATTTTTGAATTTAGCTGATATGTTATCCAATTGAATTTTAATTTTTCCTTTTTTTCCTGTGTAGGCTGTGAAGTAACAGAATACAAGAGTGGATTAACTACCAAGTGTTATGACTCGTAGGAAAACAAAATGCCAGAGTAGTGCTTTCAAAGCTAAGAAAAGAAAAAGAATAGAGCAGCTTGAAAGTTCTTTAAGAGGATCGATGAACAAATATTTGGCTCGAACAAGTGATAGTGTTGGACTTCCGGAAAGAATAAGTGAAAGTGATGGTCCTGCAGCAGCAGAAACAATGAATGACATTAAAAGTGATGAAGAATATGCAAATTTGGTTAATGAAATGGAGAAAGAAGATGGTTTGCTCAATGGTGGTAGTAGTAGTGGTGGTCTTAGTGGATATAATCAGAATGTGCAAGGTGAAGAATTGTTACAGCCAACTATAAATGAGAGTGAACACGGGAACGACGAAGTGCAAAATGAAGAGTACGGACCTGTAAACATTTATGATCCAGGAAATTGGAACTTCATTGACCAACATTTCAGAGATTTTTTGGTAGAAAAGGGTCCCATCAGAGTAAGTAAAAATGTCTTGTATGCTGAACTGAAAGTTCTAAAAAGTTATTTGCCCGGAAGAGACTAAAAGGGCAATTGAAGTGTTGAATTTTTTGAAAGATATGGAAGGTTGCTACCCGAATGCAGAAATCGCATACAGGATTTTATTGACAATTCCAGTTACAGTTGCCTCTGCAGAAAGAAGTTTTTCAAAGTTGAAGCTGATCAAGTCTTATCTGCGATCGACAATGTCACAAGAAAGATTGAATGACTTAGCAATGTTATCTATCGAGGTTGACATGGTGAAGAACATTGATTACGATGCCATAATTGATGAGTTTGTATCGAGGAAGCGAAGAAGGTCATTTTTTAGTAGACTAGCTACTTTTATGTAGTCTTTTTTTATGTTTAAATTTGACAGTGTTATGATTTTTTTCGGCGAAAAAAAAAAATTAGGCCTCCGTTTTCGGTTTTTGTCTAAGGCCCCTAAATAGTTTGGTACGGCCCTCGTTGTGGCGTTAATTCAGCAACAAAATGCACTAAATTTTGACGGGAGTACAGTGTAACAATGTAAAATTGTACTAAAAATTAAATTCACGTTGAAATGCCAAGGTACTATTAACTTAGCAATGTCACTGGATCTTTCCCTCAAGCATAAAATGCACTTTATTTTTATTACATGTGACGAATCTATTCACAAATAACCTTGGAAACATCTATTTACATAACAAAAATTACTTGTAATGAAAGTAATTTAGTACAACATTTGCAAAAGAAGAAACAGACACAGTATCAAAAACCAAAAGAGTATGGAAGGAGTAACTGTGATTCCAAATGGGGAGTTCCTTTCTTCGTAGGGATCCTTACTCCATGACAAGGTTTCCTTTCTGTACTTGCTTTCTTGAACACTAACTTCGTCATTTTCAGATGATTTGATATGAGATAAAATATGTGGGAAAACAAATTTCCAAGAATTTTCACCAATCAAAAGATCTGAATGTCCAAAATCTTCTAAAACCACTCTTGTATGTTTATACAATTTCATATACTGGTTAGCTAGAAATGAAGTTTCTGGTGTTACTAGTAAACTTTTGCCACCAGAAATGTATGTTGTTGGAAGCTTCATTCTCTCTGGATGTATCAAATACGTGTTGGTACCATCAGAGTTAACAATGAAACCAGATAAACAGATTTTCCGAAGGTGTGGGAAAGCAGAGATTGGAAGATGCGGTAAACTTTGTTTGTTAAGCCATTGATGCATTGTTGAGGTTACATTTTTGTGCCAAAATGTGTTGCCAAATATGCCTGAAGAGACTTCACATTCGTCTAGTGTGCACCTTTCGTATCGAGGGATAACTCGAGCTATGCATTTTAGCAGTCGATGACGGAGACTTATTGTCTTTGAAGTCGCTAACAGCGGAAGGATCGTGTTAGTCCCTAGTATTTTCATTGAGATCTGTAGGTTGATAAGTAATAGCATCAGCATTATGTGTGTATCCAGATCAAGTTAGAGAGCGAGCGAGATCGAGAGACTTACAGGGATAAGAGGAAGTCTCATCTTTATTAGCGAAGACACGGTGAGCTTGAAGAACATTGAAGAATTGGTGCAACAAAGAGATACAATATGTGCTGTGGAGATATGACCTCCCATGAGAGCAATGTGAATTGCTAAGCCTCCGACACAGTGTGCCACGACATGAACTCTTACAGAATCTCCATGAACTTCAAGAATCTTTGAGATTGCTGCGACATTATTAAACAACAAACCACCATTATAAAGCTTATGAATTTGTTCATACACTTTAGTCTATGAGGAAATGAAAATTTATCCTTGTCTTTACCTGCAGGAATGTCAAACTTTCCTATATCTTCAATTGTGAAAGCGTTTGAAGGATGAAAAGGATGTAATCTGGCTTGAAGTAACCATGCTTCGTATCCCTCTTCGAGTAAAGTTCTAACCAAATCTTTTGGCTCAGTTGGTAAAAAAAAGCTCTCATCGGAGTACCCATTTATCAGGAGAACCGGATTTTTCCGTCTCTGGTCTTGGTGCTCCGACTCATTCAGTTTGCACTTCCATTGTCTACAGCTGATCATGCACCCATCTTCTGCAAATCTTACAAATATACCAAGCTGTAAGTTACGTCCAAATTACAGAAAAAAAAATTATAATCTGTGAGACCAGAGCCAATTCTGGAACTTCTGGAAATTGGTCTTTGTAATTTACCTGTCATCATCTCATGGATATCACTTTTGGGATAAGGCTTCTGACTAGAACCAAATGAAGATGTGTGCACAGGGTTTCCTCTGGGTATCTGTAAGATATAAGTTCTCCAGAAGGATTGTAATAGTAGACATATGAATCTTCCTCTCTTGTTACCTTCCAAGCTTATCAAGCTCTTTAGTAGATTAACCACTGAAAGATGCAGCTCGCCTTTGATATCCATCTTCTTGGAATTTGAACTGCGTTCGTTAATTCTTTTCAGTGTTACATGTAGTGTTGTAGTTTCCTTCCATGCATATAAGCCAAGGAGATATGGATTCATTATCTTCTTCCCTTCCAGAACATATCTGCATTACCTCATTTTTCTTAGATTCATCATAAGAAGCATACAAGAGATGAAAAAAATGAACATTATGTTATGTACCTTGAACCAGATGCGGATGCAAGGATGAGATGGTAATACATGTATTGTGTGTAAGGAGTCCTGCTATCAACTCTACACATGTCGACTTCTCCGCTGATTACATGGAGTTTATCCTTCTCCACAGCTTTCAGAACAACATACCCACCAACAAGTCCTCTAAGAAGTGGATGAGATTCACCTGAAACCAAATTCGATTCATTTGGTCCATTCTGGATACTGGAATTCATTTTCATTGTCAGATAAGCTGTGCACGGCATACCACCCAAATAACCTGTTATGGTTTCTCTTATGATGACAGCTGGTTTCATCCCAGTTTCTAACTTCTTGCAGGCACCAAGTTTGGGAGTGGAAATTTCAGTTGGATAGGTAGATCTTTTGTACATAAGAGCATCCTGAACTAAGTTTCGACTTACATGCTCAGCAGCTGTAGCAATAGTAAGGCACGGATTTATGCCAATTGAGCATGGAATCAAGGATGCGTCACATACGTAGAGACCTGGATGCACTGATGAGGGACATCGAGGGTCAAAAACTTGACCATTGGAGTTGCAAACGCCTTTGGATGGATCTGACGAAGCATTGCACCCACCTAAGAGATGAACCGATGTGCTCCTGTACCTGGAAATGAAAAGGATTCCTCCTAATCTCTTAGTAAGCTTCTGAAAAGCTTGGATTTTTCGGTTGAGTATCGGATCGCGGGGTGGACTAAAACAAATCTTGTTTGTGTTCTCTTCAAGTGTAATTCTTCCATCACTATCATCGTGTCCCATCACGTTAAGCACCATCGCTTGACTGTCTTGTACACGCATCATGCGCTTCAGTTTGTCTATCAACCCATGTAGAAACCAGCAACCAATTGGCCATCCATAAGTTGTTATTCCCTTGAATAGCAGTGAAGGGAAAGCTGCAGGAAGTACGGCGCTCTAGATAAAGAAACAGGAAACTTAAGTGATTTCTGGCATAATGTACTTGAACTTGAACTCTCGATACGTATGGAAAGAAGGTTCATACCTGGATAGTGAACCCCAAAGAAGAAGTGTATGATGCAGAAATTGATGGTCCATGACGATTCTGAAATGGTGTCTTAGAAAATTGCTGTTTCTCCAATCCATGAGCATTCAGTGGAGCTGGACCACCAATTAGGAAACCAACATTATTGCCATTACAGCTAAATCCACAACCAAGCTGATCTGACACTCTTAGTCCTCTTCTTGCTGACTGGAAAAGTATCTTAGCTGTGCCGAAAATGCCAGCTGAACAAACACAATCCAAATGTTCAATCCTTCTTGTACTTCAGAATATAAGACTAGACAATGTTATTGATATACCTGAGATCACTATAAAATCAGAGGCTACATAATCAATGTCATTGTAATAAATTCTCCATCTACGTTTCCGCTTTCTGCCATTCCCGCTTACGCCTTCACATATTTCTTCAAAATTTTGTTGGAATATTTTCAACACCGCTTACCAAAGGGGGGTCCTGGGGGGCATCGCCCCCCAGGCTGTGGTCGACCTGACAGGTCAGGTCGTGGGGGTCCAGGGGAGACCGCCCCTGGTGGGGGTTTCAAGGGGGCAACGCCCCCGGAAGAATTTTTTGAACTGACGGTTTTATTTGGCCGATAAAAGCCTGTTCGAAAATTTCGAATCCAAAAGACACCATTGATGTCTGTTGATGAAGGAACCCGACGTTTCGTGAATAGAAACCTGTTGGCGAATAAAAACCTATTCCCAACAGGTGCAAAACCCTTTATAAATAGCTTCTCCCAGTTTCGTTTAAACATATAAGAAAAATCAATCTGTTTTCTCTGTTTCAAAAAGCATCATCAGAAATCAGAAATCTCTTTGTGTGTTCTTGATTGAATCAAGGGGTACAAACCTTGAATTCAGTTTTCGTTGCAGGGCTTTCATTGTATCCTGAAGGCAATATTTCGCATACCTGTTGTAATCGCCAATTGTTATTGGGAGGGTAGAAATATTTGTCTAAAAGAAATTTATACAAGCCTTGAAAGTTTTGGAGTGCAACACTTTCTTCTCTGATTCATTCATCCTTTGTGAAACCCAATTTTTTCCAACAAATTTCTCACGACAAACTGAACTTCACATTCTGTTTTTATTGTGCAACCAAACTGCAAGTGGAAGCTAGATCAGTGGGGATGAAAAAAGTGACAGAGAACATAGTAATCTAGCAAAAATTTGTACCTGGACAGCTAAAGCCAGATAATTCTTGTCAGTTGAATTTTTAGGATTATAAGGACAACCTGAAAGGCAATTTCCACAAGCTAAACAGCTACCCATATTTATAGAGGATTGTGATTCTTCGCCGTTGAAATTCATGCTTAACTTGATGGAGTTGGGGTAACACTCTTCTATTTCATCTTCAACTATTTCTTTCATGACTTTAGCATTAGGGAATTCAACTGGAATACTTTGTGCTCTCAGCATAGATGTCGCGGATGCTTCACAAATATCCCAGTCACGTTCCCATTCCTTTGGCCATTTCGAGTTCCGTCTTACAGTAACTGGAGTTGGAATCATTACTCCAGCATTTACTAGTGAGCCTCCACCAAGACCACAAGCATGTGCCGCTAGGGAATCATCCTGTACATGTACCTACACTTTAACAACATTAGCTTAAAAAAAAGATTATCAAATCTATAAACTTTCAGAAGTGACTGTAGCAGTAGGGCTAGAGATGCTTAAATTTCAATGCACCTGAAACAAAGCATCTTTTGGGCCAAAACTGACACCCAAGTTCTTGTTTTCCATCCTTAGCTCAGACATGACTTTGAAACAGGTGGTTGGAAAGTACTGAGCATCCCATTTTCGTCCTTTTTCCATTAAACAGACGTTAACACCTTCCATGGATAACCTACAAGCCACAACGGAACCGCCATATCCTGACCCAATAACAACAGCATCATAACCAAATTCATCCCCATCACAAAACATTTCTACTTCACCATTTTCTCTTTCCATTTTATAAACTAATTGCAAAACTTGTAATGTGGAAGTCTTGTGAAGTAGCTGATTTAGATTGTTAACAAATAAATGATTCGGCCCCTGCATGGTCTTTTATAAAATTTTCCAACGAATCATCTAAGTTAACGGCTTCTTCGAGGAAACCAAAGATGAATATTCTAGATTGTTTTATTGGGACAGGTGTTCACAATTTATCAATGAGACAAACAGCTAGCTGATAGAAGAAACAATGAAGATTCAAATGTTTCTTAGTTATTGGGAATCCGTTTTGGACTTACAATTCAGACAATAAAGCTTACTAAATGCACTCAAGAGTCAAGATTGTATTCTTATTGTATCATTGGAATTAATATGCTACAAAGATTATTGAGTCTATTTCTATTAAGAGAACAAAGCTGACAAAATACAGTTGTTCATTTTAGAAAGATAGATTCTCGTCTTAACCAATCCTTGCTAAGCAAACTGCAAGAGAGGGATACCAACCTTTACACTCAACAAAACTATGACCAGGACATGATGTTACATTTCATCTCCAGGTGCATGGCAGTATATGATCTCAAGATTCATAAATCGGCTGAAAAATAACAGTATGATTAAGTAATGGACTAATGCTTAACAACTTAACAATCGAAAGCGATACAAACAAATATATCGTGTATACGTAATGTTCTTGATTTTGTACATAGAATTTCAATAGTAGTTTCAATTGCTTAATCTGTTTATGGGAACATATGTAGATGGCAAAAATGGCAATACTTCCCATAAAGACTCAAAACCCAGTGGGGTAAAATTTTAATTGATGCACTCCCTGAAGGCAGCATTCAAGCTCAACTAAATATGTTGCATTGAAGAGCTAAAAGAATCCTTACAGATATTCAGATTACAAAAAAAAAAAGAAAAAAAAACAAACAAACAAACTGGATGGCAACAATGAGCAGTACAAACAAAAATCAAAATATTAAAGATTACTAGGAGATTGACTGCTTCAAGAAAGCATCCTTGAATACACCAAGCTTTCTATTGCAACTGCCTACAACCTTTGATTTTGATGCTGACAATTTCCCCCAAAGTAGTCTTCCAATACCTTCAATTTACTCTTTTAAGTGTTTGCAAGATGCATATAACTGATAAAAACCCTCAATTTACAGAAACAGTCAGACCTAGAAATCATCTAGTGAACCGCTTTGCTGAATTGTCTGAGAAGTGGGTAGATATTCTCAAACGCAGTGGATGCCTCACCTTTATTCTTAGCCCCTGTAATAACTATTTTCCCTGACACAAAGATAAGCATTGTAACCTTTGGCTTCTTCATCCTGTATACCATACCCGGGAATAATTCAGGTTCATATTTAGAAAATCTGGCACCATTAGAATATTGAAAGGCCTCGAGCCTGATAACAAAATTGACATCGCAGAATGTAACAATGTTCTGAATCTTGAAAACCTTGAATTTTGCAGGAAACCCTAGTTTCTGTACAATGCGAGCATACTTTCTTGCTGCTAATTTTGATTGTTCTTCAGTTTTGGCACCAGTACAAACAACTTTTCCACTGTCAAATATCAAACCAGTTGTCTTGGGGTCTTTTAATCTCATAATAACTGCGGAAAATCGCCTGGGATTGTACTCTGCATTGCGTGCTTTCAAAGCTATTTCTTTAAGATCCAATTTGCAATCCAAGTCGACGGTTGACACAATATTCTGAATTCTGGGAACAAGTCCTGAAGGATGATTGTTGTGATCGATCAATTCCATATCTTGATCCGCCATGCCAATTACAAAGCTAAAAACAGAAGAAGATGGCATATTTATAGACTATCTTCGTTCCAGTATTTAGAAGTTTAGGCTCTATTTCTATATTTGAGCACGCGGTTCTTACGGGTTATGGGATATCACTAATCAGTGAGAAGTCATAGGATAGTGTATAGCTTTCGCTTTGGCTCGATGTGTTTCAGTTTCACGAGCGTCTTTGGATACACATCCACGGGTAACTTTTTGATTTCTAGAAGTCAAAAAAATAATTTTTGTTAAAGGGAGAGCAAAAAGAGATTCGAGGAGAGCGAAAATCGTAGCCAACTCACTGGATAAACCGGGTTATATAGAAATCAACGAGTCGGACGAAATTATCCTTTCTAGTAGCACGAAATTTTCACATACTCGTCGTCCAGTCATAATCAAACCTACTCCTACCTCGTCTTCTACTTTTCTGTAACCCGAATTATCGTTACAGAGACTTAAACTTCCATTAATGGTGGTGAAGTTTTCTCTTGCTAATTAAATCCACATTAGCCTGTACAACAATTGAATAAATTGTGTAGTAGATGGAGAAATCTACATATTATCACCAACAGAAGCGAGATCATAATCTAAATATTTAAGGCAAAGAGGACAAAATGTTACAACGATTGATTCTAACGTACGGATCCATTCAATCAAGATGGAAGTGTTGTCTGTTCATCTTACCATAGATAATAACAGTGTTTCTTTTAGTTTTTTAGAATGATAACATTGATGATTGATGGATTTTCATTACCTATGAAATTGATACAGATTTTTGGTGAACACACCTCTTAAGTATCGTAACTTAACATTTTTGATTTAATGTACAATGTATTTTATCTTGGAGTTGAGAAGACGATGCAAGAGGTTAGGTTTTATTTGATGTTAAACGTGTGTGAAAAATTTGTGTGATCACGAAGGGTAATTATGTCTGACTCGGACATTTATATTAAATCGAGCCTAGTTAATGAGTCAACAACGATTTTTGCTCTCCTCGGATCTGTTTTTGCTCTCCCTTTAACAAAAATCAAAAAAATAAGAAGCTAATTTGGGTGTAAAATTGTAAAACGACTTCTGAAAGCAAAAAAATCATTTTTTTTATGAAGCAAAATATCTTTACTTCTGATTTCTGCTTATGGAATCCAAACGTGCTAAGCTGACTTTCGGGTTCTCAATTTTAAATTTCTACGTATTTTTCAACCAATCTGCATCGTTTGTCCTTTAAGTGAGCACTAATCCTTGACAATTTTACCTTTTCTACCCCAAATGGCAGAAACCAACAAAGAAAAGGGAACAGACACAAAAACCAGGTAATAAGCTACCACAGTCCAAAATAGCAATGTTGGAAGATTTTGGTAGGAAGATGAACACCAAAACAGATTTGTTGTACTTTTGGCTTTAATGCTATTTTGGACAATAATTCAATCTTCCTGAATAAGATGCGCGGGTACAAATAGGTTACACAATTATTGACTTTGGGATACGACGGATCCTTTCAATAACATTATCAAATTCAAGATTTATGATTTATACGACCTTGATTCGACAAAAAACACACTGCACAGAAAATCTGATAATGCAAGAAAATGAGGAATTGAGAGAGAAGAGAAAGAATTGGTTTTTAGTTTTTTTTTAATTGAGTTCCTGACAACTCTCAATCCTAGATACTTATAGGAATTGAGGCGTCCATGCGATATCAATTGATATCAGGTCAACAAGTGTGAAGTTAAAAGAGTCAGCTCAATTGTGTCTATTGGGATTTGGGGTTTAAAATGCAGATGAATTTCGATATCTAAAATGCACACAATTCGAAAAGGCGTGATTGGTTGGACTTTGGATGAGTGTCAACCACAGTTGACCTGGTCAACATCCTTTGAGCGGGTGAGTAGCCTCACACCCCACCTTAGTAAACGTATTTTTGCCCCTTTTTCCCTGTATAAGATTTGGGATACTATTCTCAAAAGATTGACATTGGTCAAATATCATTGATCGGGTCCTCTCTCACAACAAAACTACAGAGGATCAAAGCACACGGTCGTCCAATTTTGCAAAAGAAAAAAAAAAAAAAACATTGTCAAACTCCTTGAACATAAGAGCCCACAAAAATAAAAAATACTCACTTGAACAATCTGATAATCTGTGTTGAATTATGGATTTTTTCATGAAAACTCGAGGATTACTGTCTCCTTACATTAAATTCCAAAGTTCAATCTTTAGCAACTTAACATCTTAAAGAAAAATAAACAAATACGTAGTAGTGTATATGTATTGTTCCAAATTTGTTCACTAAAAATAAATAATCGAACAACCTTGATAGTTGGACTATTATTGTCGCCTACTCATATAACCACCTGTTTATAATGAATTCCATACCGTATGTGCAATCAATCTAAATCTTAGATCCAACAATGTTAAAAACATATTGGAAATCATGTAGATTCCACACGAAAGCTATGGTCCATATATAAGAGAAAGAAATCAACTTCCTTTTTGTTTGTTTTATTATATATAAGTCATGGTCCATCACATCAGCAACTATTCACCGACGTTATTATTTTTTGGAACATGTTAAATATTACAATATCGATAAATACAACATCAAAAATCAAAGAGAACTGTAATAATAAATACTCATGATAAAGTTTCCTTTCTATACTTATTTTCCAAAGCACTAACTAGACTTTTTCCAGATGATATTATATATGAGAATTACGCGACGAAAAAATAGTTTCGAACAATTTTCACCAATCAAAAATCTATAAAATTTTAGTCGGTTTAAAGGTAATAACACTTTACGGTCAAAGACTCAAAGTACTTTACGGTCAAAGACTCAAAGTTTATGCCCTTGATTTTCGATCAAGAGATTTAATTGGTTTAGATCATAAAAATCGATAAACCATGTATCGCATCTAAGATGTAATCTTTAATTATCTCTCATGGTAGTACGGTGCATGTGTTGCTAATGTGTGATAAACTAAAATCTAAAAAACACTAATCAATAAGTAATTAGATAAGTAATAAAAAGCTAATCTTATTTATTAGATTAACGTATCATACAAAGATAAAAACTTTTTATTTATATGTTAATATACGAGTGAGAAATAAATAAAATATATATGTAATGACAAGCAACCATTAATTACTAGCTATTGGACATATACTATTGTCCTGAGCTACAAGACGAAGAAAACAATGTTAAAGTGGTGGTGTAAGTGGGATGAAAATCCACCATATATTTAATTTATAATCAATTATTCAAGAATTACATGTTGTTCTAACCGCAACATAATCAATACATATTTACATGCCCTTAGGTTTAGTGATAACCAAAACAATATCTAAGAATTTGGGTAAACACATATTTTGAAAAAATTTACGTGCAAACCCTAATTACTAATTTCATATATGCATAAGCATAATTTATTTATTTTTGTTTAGATTTTATTCGATTATATTTTACTTTTTTATTACTTTATTTTATTTTACCATTTTTTTTATTTGTAGTTGCGGGATTTAAATTTCAATTTCAATCAATCTATAAGTACATTTGATGCGCACATACGAGGCCTATGGTCAGACGAAATACCAGAAGCTAAAGAACTTGTATGTCATTGTGTAATTGCAGGTTATGCACCTAATGGTGATCCTAAGATTGCTACATATATAAAAAAAAATAATGGCCAAGTAATAACAATAAATGATATAGTAAAAAGGTAGATAATTGATGAGTCTATTAAAGAAGAAACCAACTATGAGATAAATAAACTTTTAACAGATAAATTAAATTATGAAATTGATGTTGAGAAGGTAGGATTACGGTTGGATAAATATATCCAAAAGACTGGAGCCGGCTGGTTTTATAAGAAACCTAGTCATGATGATAATATTATTGGAGGAAAATCTACGGGTATGCTATTATTTTATTTGAGGACACGCGGTTCTTGCGGGCTAAGTATGGGATAGCCCTAAGCCTTTTCAGTTATAGTGCGTAGGTTTCACCTTTCGCAGAAGAAGATGAAGATAATTTAGAAGCTATAGTTTGTGATTCTGTGTTGTGAGCAAAGGGCTCGAGCAAGTATATTTATAGACTATCTGAGAAAAACGTTCCACTATTTAGAAGTTTGGGCGCCTTCTACATTGTGAAGTCCCTATTTTATTGGCCACATGGATTTTTGTTTTTTTTCCTAAAATTTCATCTCCAACAAGAAGTTTAAAAGAGGAGTCCTGTTAATAGGAGGGAAAGAACAGATTTGAGGAGGAAAAGAAATTCGACAAGTTGTGGTCAATGCATGGTCAAAGTTAAAATGGTGAAAAGTATCTTATTTTTTTCTAAAATACCAAATCTATCCTTGTTATCATCTTCAATTTTGAAACCTACATGCAGTAACGAACATCAAAGTTAACTTAAACTTTCATTTGGTTGATTTTGTTAGCATGTACTACTAATTTTAAGACTATAAGGAGATGCCAGTTTTCTTTCCATCAGTTCTTACCTCTTTATATATACACATCAACAAAGCATGGATGGACCAAACCTTCCTTCATTAATATAATCAACCGTTTTCGATCAAGAATTTCACTGCTTCCTTCCTCCTTTAAATGTTCATATTGTTGTCCTCTTCTTTCCAAGCACAGTAGCACACGATGGGAGTTCACGAGGAACTGCAACAAGGTATCATGATTCTAAGTCAATTAGAGCATGATTTACTTCCAAAATAAAAATTACCCATACGCGGTTCTGAAATCGACTACACGACTTCTCGATTTTAAATTCTTTCCATACTGTTAGGTTGAGGTAATTGAAAAATTAGGGTTCATAACAAAACGCTAGGGGTTTAATTAATTTTAGGTTTCTTTGATCGTTAGTGAAAATAGGATGTTATATACATTTTAATACTTTATAAAACAGTCAATCCCTACTCTAATATTTTGACTCTCTCCTTTTAATCCTTCCCTCCTCAAATCCATTATTTTCCTCCTATTAACAGGACTCTTAAAAGAGGATGTGAGGATTATGTGGCAAGCGGTTATATTCACATCCTCTAGCTCATCCTTTTTTTTCAGAGGTTAACTTAGAGGATGTAGAGAACCTAGTCAGTATCATCTATGGCAACAATTATAGAATCTAATAACGAATTTTGAATCAATGGTTTAAAATATTCTCATCCAAAGTAAAGATAAGTATGGTTGGAGATGTTTTTTATTTAACTTCTTGTATAAAGGAGATTTGAATCTCACATCCATGAAAAAGAACTTCCACCCAGCTTTCACCTTTTGCTTGAGGTGTTTCCAGAGCCGATCCTGAGTCTAGAAGGTCCCTGTGCGAACTTGATCATATGGCCTCTAGGGCGATTTTTTTTCCTGATAACCTTGAAGCAACGATACACAAAGATTAAATATATAAGGAGTTCTTGGTTAATATTCACGGAAAAGACCAACAAAAATGCACGAAAAACTCAAAAGATTTAGTGATTATTGCAATGAGGATTTAACCAATTTCCCCTTGCATCGTTGTTTGAGGGTGAAAACAGTTTTTGCTGATTTCGATAATTTCAAGTGCGTGGGTGAGAGACGAGTCTAAACCCTAAACAATGTACTGCAAGGAAGTACTTTGATCCGAGAGATCAATCTGTACAAATCCGGCCTAAACCAAGAAATGGTCGTTCCAGACTTGCTTCGGTCACAAAGTGAAAGAGAAGGGTTGGTCTAGGGAGGGAAGCGAAGAGAGTGTTGAGACCAGAATAGTTGATTCGGGAAGAGTAGTTGTTTGACGACTTGTATCAGAAAGTGGAAAGCTAACAGAAGGGAAAGCTAACAACTGATTTCTGAGTGTCGTATTCTCCTGACCAAAACTTGTGTTTGGTGGAAATGGGTGAGACCTATTTATACAAGTCGCAACGAAACGTACCCTGGTCTCGTAAGAAGTGGAAACAGTTGAGTAAATGGAAGAAAATGGTAACGGGTAACGCCTGGAATTGATGTTTCCATAATGAGGGAAACGTTTCACCATTACTTCTTATATTTACTAACCGCCTCACCTTTATGACACTTTCCTGTAACGGGCTTAGTGTACGCCACACGCTGTAAACCGCCAGACCAATACCCTAATGAGCATCCCCCAGTTTATGACATGTTTTGATGTCTCGAGTATTTTCATGGAAAACGTGTAGCATGTTGCTATGTGGGGCGTGGCCAAAGGATTTGGCGTTTGTAGCCAAGTTGGTGTCGTGAACAAAGAATAGACATCGTAGCCAGGTTGGTGTCGTGACCAGAGATTTAGCATCGCATCCAGGTTGGTGCCGTGATCAAGAGTTAGCATCGCAGCCAAGACATTGCCACGACTCGTTTGTTGGCAGGTTTGTACGGATGAGATCTGCATCTCAGGAGGAAGGGTAGCTGTAGATTGTTGCAACCCTTTGTTTGGCAACCAGCGGCATGGTTGTAGCGCTTGCATGCTCTTGGCACGGCCAAATTATGGTTTTAGCGTCGTGACCAAGAGATTTCCATAAATCGTTTGGTGCCAAGTTTGTATGGCTGAGATTTATATCTCAGGAGGAAGGGTGGTCGTTGATTGTTGCAACCCTTCGTTTGCAGCCAGTGGCATGGTTTAGGCCCGGCCGAGCTAGGATTTTGGCGTTGTTTAGGTGCGGCCAAAACTAGGATTTTGGCTTAGTTTAGGTGCAGCCAAAATTAGTGCTTGGCATTGGTCCAAAAGTGGCCATGCGTTTGATGACAAGCTTGTACGGTTGATATTTGCATCTCAGGAGGAAGGGCGGTCGTTGATTGTTGCAACCCTTCATTTGGCAGCCAGTGGCATGTGGTAGGGCCGGCATGGCTTTGGCATGTTTTAGGGGCGGCCAAAATTAGGGTTTTGTCATAAACCGTGATGTTTGGCCTTGGGCCGGGAGTTGTCATGTGTTAGGTAGCGAACTTGTACGGCTGAGATCTGCATCTCAAATGGAAGGGTAGCTGTTGATTGTTGCAACCCTTCGTTTGGAAACCAGCGGAATGGTGGTAGGGCCGCATGGATTTGGCATGTTTTTAGGCGAGGCCAAAATTAGGGTTTTGGCATAAACCGTGATGTTTGGCCTTGGACCGAAAGTTGCCAGGCGTTAGGTGGGGAACTTGTACGGATGATATCTGCATCTCAGATGGAAGGGTAGTTGTTGATTGTTGCAACCCTTCGTTTGGCATCCAGCGGCATGGTGGTAGGGCCGCATGGATTTGGCATGTTTTAGGCGCGGCCAAAATTAGGGTTTTGGCTTAAACCATGATATTTGGCCTTGGGCCGGAAGTTGCCATGCGTTAGGTGGCGAACTTGTACGGCTGAGATCAACATCTCAGATGGAAGGATAGCCGTTGATTGTTGCAACCTTTCTTTTGGCAGCCAGCGGCATGGTGGTAGGGCCTCATGGATTTGTCATGTTTTAGGCGCGGCCAAAATTAGGGTTTTGGCATAAACCGTGATGTTTGGCCTTGGGCCGGAAGTTGCCAGGCGTTAGGTGGCGAACTTGTACAGTTGAGATCTGTATCTCATATGGAAGGGTAGTCGTTGATTGTTGCAACCCTTCGTTTGGCAGCCAGCGGCATGGTGGTAGGGCCGCATGGATTTGTCATGTTTTTAGGCGCGGCCAAAATTAGGGTTTTGGCATAAACTGTGATGTTTGGCCTTGGGACGGAAGTTGCCATGCATTAAGTGGCGAACTTGTACGGCTAAGATCTGCATCTCAGATGGAAGGGTAGACGTTGATTGTTGCAACCCTTCGTTTGGCAGCCAGAGGCATGGTGGTAGGGCCGCATGGCTTTGGCATGTTTTTAAGCGCGGCCAAAATTAGGGTTTTAGCATAAACCGTGATGTTTGGCCTTGGGACGGAAGTTTCCATACGTTAGGTGGCGAACTTGTACGGCTGAGATCTGCATCTCAGATGGAAGGGTAGCCGTTCATTGTTGCAACCCTTCGTTTGGCAGCCAGCGGCATGGTGGTAGGGCCGCATGGCTTTGGCATGCTTTAGGCGCTGCCAAAATTAGGGATTTGGCATAAACCGTGATGTTTGGCCTTAGGCCAGAAGTTGCCAGGTATTAGGTGGAGAACTTGTACGGCTGAGATCTGCATCTCAGATGGAAGGGTAGCCGTTGATTGTTGCAACTCTTGATTTGGCATCCAGCGACATGGTGGTAGGGCCTCATGGCTTTGGCACAGTGGTGCGGCTGGCACGGTTGGCATGCCTTGGCGCAGAGATGTGGCTGGTATGGCATGCCTTTGGTACAGTGGTGCATCTGGTATGGTTGGCATGCCTTAGCGTGGCGATGGGGCTGTCATGGCATACCTTTGGCACTGTGGTCCGGCTGGCATGGTTGGCATGCCTTGGCGCGGAGTTGTGGCTGGCATGATATGCCATTGGCACCGTGGTGCGGTTGGCATGGTTGGCATGCCTTGGCGCGGAGATGTGGCTGTCATGGTATGCCATTAGCACTGTGGTGCAGCTGACATGATTGGCATGCCTTGGCGCGGAGATGTGGCTGGCATGGTATGCCATTGGCACTGTGGTGCGGCTGGCATGGTTGGCGTGCCTTGGCGCGGAGATGTGGCTGTCATGGTATGCCATTGGCACCGTGGTGCGGCTGGCATGGTTGGCATTCCTTGGCGTGGAGATGTGGCTGGCATGGTATTCCATTAGCCCTGTGATGCGGCTGGCATGGTTGGCATGCCTTGGCGCGGAGATGTGGCTGGCATGGTTGGCATGCCTTGGTGCGAAGATGTTGCTGGCATGGTATTCCATTGGCACTGTGGTGCATCTGGCATGGTTTGCATGCCTTGGCGCGGAGATGAGGCTGGCATGGTATGTCATTGTGGTGCGGCTGGCATGGTTGGCATGCCTTGGCGCGGAGATGTGTCTGACATGGTATGCCATTATGGTGAGGCTGGCATGGTTGGCATGCCTTGGCGCGAAGATGTGGCTGGCATGGTATGCCATTGGCACCGTGGTGCGGCTGGCATGCCTTGGCGAGGAGATGTGGCTGGCATAGCATGCCATTGGCACGTTTGTCTAGCATGCGTGGATGGCATGTGTAGAGATGATGCCAGTCAGTACCGAGGGCTCTGCCATGGAGCATGGCATATACGTAAAAAAAGGTACCCCGGTAATTTTACACATACATGTTGAAAGGTTCAATAAATGTGCTAGTGGCGACATTATTACTTCAGTGTGACATCACTGTTTGACTAAGGTTTTACGATTTTAACCTTAAGCTAAAAACCACCATCAACAAGCGTATGACCCATATGTAGAATTTAAATCGTGAATTATAACTCAATTTTTCATTTCCAGAATTGAAATATATTAAATCAATTTCTCTCACTGCGTGGATTCTTCATAATATCAAGAAAGTGTTGCAAGATTGATATTTTTAATGTGTTTTTGAATTGGTGAAGTTTCAAATGTGTCGGTATATTAAGATAGTATAGTAGTTATGATACACAAAATGCATGGATTCTTCGTAATATTAAGAAATGTTGTCAGATTGATATTTGTTAATGTGTTTTTGAACTGATAGAGTTTCAAATGTCCTAGTATACTAAGATAGTGTAATATTTATGATACACAAAATATTGGTTAACATTAGAAATTTAACCTTTTAGAAAATTTTCGAGTTTATATAGATGGATGAAATAATGAAAAGAAAAAATAAAAATAAAATTAGGATATTGTTTGATAATTCCGTCCAGAATAGGTCATTACAATATATACGAAGTAGAACATGAACAACTGGACGTAAGCTCAAAAGATCATATATGTCTCGGATGATTGTTACAATCGATCAATTCCATATCTTGATCCTCTATGCCAATTAAAAATCTAATTATGTTAAACTATTGGATTGATTTCTATACTGAGAAGATGAATGCCTATAAAACAGAAGAAGATGGAGATGATGTTGAAGCTAGGGTTTGTGATTTTGTTTTGTGAGCAAACAAGGAAACTAAAGTACTTGAGCAAGTATAATATTTATAGACTATCTAAGATGACGCGTTCCAGTATTTAGAAGTTTAGGCAGGAACTTTCTATATTTGAGCACGTGCGGTTCTTGCGAGCTAGGTATGGAATAGCCCTAAACCTATTCGAGTATAGTGCGTAGATTTCACCGTGTTTCACTAAGCTGCTTTTCGGGTTCTCATTTTTTAACTTTCTATTTTTCAACCAATTCGGATCGCCTGTCTCTAAGTGATCCTTGACAGCTTCTTCTTTTATGCCACCCAAATGACAGAAACCATACAAAGAAAAGGGAAAAGAAACAAAGACTAAGTAAAAAGCTGCTATAGTCCAAAAAATAATGTTGCAAGATGGGTGGGAAGATGAAACATTAAAACAGATTTATTGTGCTTCTAACACTCTAATATAGGTTATTACAGACAATAACTCAATCTTTCTCAATAATATTTGTGAGAAGAAGAGAGCAAAAAAAAATTTCTAACTCCGAAAGAAAAAAAGAAAAACTCTAGCCTTCATCAATCTCTTGCTCAAATTTAGTCCTTTTTGGACCAGATCTGAGCAAGATTTCTTTTCTTTTTTAGGTTTCAGTCATTAAGTAATAAAATAAAACATTTTTATATTGTTTATGTCGTATGGCAAAAAAAAATTACCTTTTGGGGCGGTTTTTCTTCGCCATTTTGGACGATTTGTCTTTTCGCTTTGCTGGCGATTTCTTCAAATCTTTATGAATGGATTGTGGCTTGATAATCTTGATTCAAAAACATCAATCATTCATCATGGTATCTCTTTGAATATTTATTCAATCGAAGAAATTTAGGGCATCCGGGTTCGTTTGATTATACAAGATTACTGACAAAGTACTCCTTTCTTTTAAGAGCATCTCTTATCAAAAAAGAAAAATATCAAATTAAATGGTCAAAATTGATTTAGGATAATACAATCATTCTTCCCTACTACATAAACAAAAATTGGGTATCTTTACGATTTATAGCTCTTTCTTTTTGTGATATACTTGTAATTGGTATATTTAATTGTATTAGGGGCATAATTATCTTATATTTTGATGTTTTTGTTATTCTTGTAAGCAATCATGTAATCAATATTTTGACCTGAATGAATTGAAATATGTTGATTGACCAAAAAAGAAAAAGGAAAAGAAAAAAAAGGTTTGTGAATACGAATAGGTTGCACAATTACAAACTTTCGGTACAATGAATCCCTTCAACAACGTCATCAAATTCAAGGTTTGCATGACCTTGATTCGACCGAGAACATATTTTACAAAAAATCTGATAATGTGATGGGTCGGAGAACCGACTTTGTTTTGCCGCAAGTGCACGGTGTCCAAATTTTAGACAATATAAAATGTGGTTTGTTCCCACGAGGAGTGTAAACTACTTCTAACTAATACAACTAATTTTCTAATCAATATAAATTCAAGAGGATGATTTCTGAAATTTATACTAACAAAAATAAAATGCAAACTAAGCTATTAAGGAGTCGAGCGATATGAGAAATGGTTAAGGATCCGGGAATTCGTTGCAAGTTATGATTACTTGTGTTCTTTTGCAAGAGTCTCGATACTACTCTGAAAATACGAGGGTACCCAAATATACCTCAATCTAAAACTTTTCCACCTATTAGTCATTTTTCCGAAAGTGATTGTCTATGGACTGAGTCGAGACAATACAACAATTCTGTATATGCACTTTGTGTGATCGTCTATGGATACGAGATCGGGACAATACAACAAACAAAGTGTGATTACTTGATACTAGGTTCAGACTTAACCAAATATTATAGGATTGTCTATCAAGTAATAAGGAATTAACATTTGTGTAATTTACTTTAAATTATAATAACAATTATAATTGTGGAAAACAAAAGTAAATGACACAGCAAGATTTTGTTAACGAAGAAAACGCAAATGCAGAAAAACCCCAGGGACCTTTACAGAATTGAATACTCTCAGAATTAAGCCGTTATACAAAATCTAAACCAACTTTGTACAGTTGAGACCAAGCAACTAAACATACAGTTTACCTAGTTCCCTCAGTATCCCTGCGCCTCCAACTTGCAATAAGTCACACACTTGGAACAATTCCTTTGGTTCGTATTCCAAACAGTAAAGGAACAACAAATTTGTTCGGTAACAACTCTTTTCAAACAACGTGATATGAGTTTGACAAAAGGCTCTTCCGCTTATCTCAATAAACTCCTTTGTCGGGTTAAAAGATCAATCTAACTAACAACTACCAAAGTAATTGAGATTAGACTATTGCAATAAATAATAGGATCTGATCAAGATACTAAATACTGATGCCGCTCTACACAACTAATCAATCCAACATACCACAAGGATAAACCGATTATAGTTGGATCCCCAGCCGATCAAGTTTTGTACACACCAAAGATTATGAACCCAATAAAAAATATTTTTATCTTCAAATCTTCTTTGATCTTCAATAAAAACCTGCGTACAAACAACTTGAATCTCTTGTGATCAATCACACACAGAACAGAGTCTGTTAACGTTGGATTATCACAAGATGTCTTTAGATCTACAAACAGTCGACACTTCGATCTAGTTTGAGTGAATCTTATATCATGAGATAAAATTCTCAAGCATAAACAAAATAGGTGCAATCAAAGTTCAACAACCGTTAGTCAATTAATCGAAAACTAATAATAAGCTGCAATTATCTAGTTTCCCACCAACGGTACTCGTAGAGCTTCTCAATCCCAAAGAAGTCTTTAAAATGAGAGGTCGTAAGTGATTTTGCCTAATTAGGGTACTTTCCTCTCTGAATAGACGACTCCACCAGTAACAACACAACTAGGTAGTTTTAATGGCTATGTCCAAGTATTTATAGACAAAGGAAGTTTTGACACCAAGGAATTTCCAAAACCGAATATTCTCAAAGATATGCAATAAACCCCCAAATGGTTTTCATAATTCCTGGAAATGCTTTGTCCAAGTAATGACCGAAATCTCACTAGAAAATATCTAATTAGTAAATGCACATTACTAATTTTTATTCTCCAGAGATATGCATTTAATTGCTGGAAATTAAAAGCATATAAAACTAAAAACCTTAATTGAAAGATTCTCAATTTATTTCGATATGTGATTCTCCTTTAGTTATTAAGGAATAATTTTGAATAATAATAGGTAAGAATTACCGCACATGTTCAAAGTATGTCGACATCTTATTCTTTTTTTAATCCTTTTTCATATTTAAAATCTTAGAACCGATTTGCTACACTTTCAAACAAGTTTAGAATTGGTTCATCTGACTTCCAAGAACTATGTGATTCATTATCATATCAAATCAGCAATCATGGGTTTAACGGTTCTACCAAAAAAGTATCGGTTCTACCTCTATGTGGGTACTAGGACCGGTCACACTAGTTACCAAAAGTTGGTTGACTAGGTACTAGGATCGGTTACCACATATTTATGGTACTTACTTGTGATCGGTTGCATAAGTCATAGGATCGGTTCCCCAATTCCTAAAATTTGTTGCACCTCTTACAAGGATCGATTCCACATGTTTGTAATCGGTTGCACCTCTTACTAGGATCATTTTCCAATATCTAGAGTTGGTCATACCAATTACAACGTATCGATTATACCATCTTAAGAGATTACTTTAGATTGGTTTCATTGATAAAAGTCATACCAATACAAAAATCAGGCCTTGTGAATAGTTTTACCAAGATACATAAACAAGTTTATGAGCGGTTATATTAAACACACATATTAGTAATTCCGTATATTTGCAATGAATAACCATACCAATAAGCCTAGCGATTTCCATTTCGATTCATAAAACAAGTTCATGAATTTACTTCCTTTAAACGAATGTAAAACATTGTTTTCTAGGACGAAATCTTCACTCATACCCATACATAATCACAATAGCATTCAAATGATTATGTCGATGTCTTATATACAAAGTTTAGAGGATAAGCAATAAAATTTGTATTGTATTATTTAATACTATGTATAACTAGAGTATAATCATTCAAACATCTTCGCAGTTATGTTTTCAATATGCACGACTTGAAAGATGCGTTAGAGAATGAAACAGTTTAAGTCAAATATTACTAACCTCAAGAGGAAGGATGATGTCGTCGTTGTAGCTCCATACTTCTTCAAATTCTTCAAGTCTTCACGTAATACTTGTAAGTCTCATATATTAATACTTTCAAGCTAACCTATACGAAGTTGACTCTAGTATTTAATCAAGCGACTCTTTAAATGAGTTTTGGTTCACTAAAATATGACAACCAAACTTGACATACCAACGCCTGGTGCGTTCAACCGAGCTATGCTCTAACACACTGTCTTCTCGATTCTATCCTGAACCATGTCTCTGGAGTACTGCATATCCAAGCTGACTGGTCCTCCTAAAAGATTTACTCCAATAGCAGGTTTTCCAATGGCAGTAGGAAAGTTTCCTGGTGTGTTTCTTCTAGGATCGTAGGAGGGCCAAAAATTCTCAGTCTTGGTGATGTTCAGATGTAGACCTCTCCGTGGGCCATCTTGTTGAATGATTTTGAGAGCCTTGGCGACCTCCAATGTATCTCCTGCGATGGTACCGTCGTCCAAGTACTATGCTTGCAAGGCTGGCGAGCATTCAACGACAATCTTCTCATCAATGAGATATAAATCCAAGGAAAATAACAGGGGACCAATGGGATCTCCCTGTTGTACTCCTTGGTCAGATGAAAGGGTTGTATCATTGTAATAGAGTCGTGTCGGTTTTGAGTAACAAAACTCGATCCAACGGGAAATGCATGGACAGTGAGCTCTAGATTCTCTAATAAGAGTAGGACTGTCAACTAGGTTAAATGAATTAGAGAAGTCTACGAGAAATATCGTCATGGTATTGTCAGCGCCTTTCAACTCCAAAAGCTTGTTAGCTGAGTGCAATATTCCTTTGCCTCCACAAGGTATACCAACTTCGAACTGGTATGTACCCAAATAAGATGATATATCCTTAGAGACCGCAATAGATGCAAGTTTGGAACACAACCGTCGCCATATAGTTCCTACAGCTATGGGTTTTATCCCTCCACCAGGTTTAAGTAAGGGGTTCAGTGGTGCACTTGCGATAAATTAGCCAAGAATAGGTGGGCACTACCTACGAGCCATAAGTTAACTACCCCTATGATAGATTGCAGAAGTTTATCTTCCACCGTGGCCGTTTCCCCACTCATCTCATCTAAGAGATATTGTGCTCGAAGACCGTCTCGTCCACTTGATGTTACTTTAGGGAAACTTTATCTCTCTTCCTTTCCTTGTTTGATCGAACTTCCATATCCTTGTTCTTGCATATTTTTGATGTTTCTTTGAGCACTATTACTAAATACACCCATGCATTTTATGTAGGGATTACTTGGGGGTGCCCTTAATTCTCGAAAGGTGAATATTCATTACTATTCCATGGAATTCAGCTGAGAAAAGCCAAGGATCGGACTCATCGGAGTAAGTGAAATTAGGGTTTAATTATAGGAATTCATCTGATGACTATATCACTAGATTCGATTAATTAGTCGCTTTATACTAGCATGCAATATATTTAGGAGCATCTATAATCGAATAAAATATGAGTCACAATCATCATATTAATTTCGAACATTATTCTGAGAAATTTCACATCACCAGAGATATATTATGAATTCATAAAGAAATGCTGAGACTTTCAGCTTCGATTATAAAATACATGGAATATTGAAAGCCTTGCCTCAAATACCCTAATATTGGCGTTATGTATTGTTACATCCTATGAGGTCAATGAACTATGTTTCACTTCTATTATAGAATGTGAAAACATGAGCCTCTTCTGCTTCTGATGACGATCAGAGCTGCACGATTTCCGATGTGATTTTATGAATATAGCCTTCGTCCAAAACCCACTGTCAACAATATTAATATCCTTGGAACTTATAAATTCTATCCTTGGAGCTGATAAATTAATAAGTTATTAATATAATGAAAATACCAAATTTAAAGTTCAACTTTACAAAAAAAAGTGTATTATGTGTGTGGATGCATATCTGTGATGTTAAAAAATAAATTAATAAGAAGAAAACACAATACAAACAGTGCAAAATTCCTCTAAGGGACTACGGAAAATTAGATATGGAGTCCAAACGTTATACAAATATCAAGCAAAAAAAAATATAATATATAAATATGAATAATAAAAAAAAATTAAATTCTTATTTAATAAGGCACCAAAATATAGGGTCATTACACTGATTATTAATTTATATATTAGTTGGGTCTTATTGCAAACTTCAAATTTTTATTATCTTATAAATTTAGCTGGGTTATTAATTTAGCACACTGGCCAAGTCGGGACCCGTAAAAATTATTATTTTAGCGAAGTTATTAGTTTATCGCGGATTAATTTGTTGAAGTTCTAGTGCATATTTTCAGTTCTTTCTATTTTATGATAACCGGAAGACAATCTATAATATAAAGGTTCCAATGGATGGTTAGGATATAACTAAATCATAATATTTGATAGGGATAAAAAGGTAATTGTAAATTGACTCTAATCAACAATACTTTTACTTTGTTAGTGGGCTCAGCCGGAATTGGTAACAATGATGGTAATTTAGAAAAAAAAATAATTAAAGTGATGGTATTTTAGTTTAGTGGTTATAAAATTGATAGTATTTTGAAGTATTTTCGTGAATCAAATATAACATATCATAAAATTGGTCCAACAATAACTCCTTTTGAAGCCATTTTCAGCTTTGTTCCATGGCACCTAAGAATGACCCAACTGCAATCAACAGAAAACAAAATTGCTCATCTGAATGTAAACAATTTAGTGATCAATGAAAAATAACTAAATTGACGAAATCCAATCAGTGAGCCAACAAAAAATTGTTGTGAGATAAAAATAAAAATTAACCAAGTTTGTTAACCAACCATTGAAATCGATTTTTGTTTGAGGGTATTGACTTCTACTTCTCAGATTGAAGACTACTAAGGTTGCACAGGAATTGGCCTATACCCAAAGAACCGGCTTGGACCGGGAATACTCGGACGGAAACCGGTGTATGGGGTATAGAGAACGAGAATGAAAGTGAAAACCGGTAGACGAGTGCAGGGAACGGTATTATCCCGTTTCTGTTATGTAAAACTTATGGAACAGAGGAATTATGGGTCTATGAATTGAAAATTGATGTGATTTCGGTATCTCTTTCTCTTACACCAAAGGATATGAATCATGTGATAAGTTGGAGAAACCAAAGTAGTTTACCTCTTTGTTCTGTTTGTATCTAGTTTACTTTGCTTCAATGATAGGAAAATCTGAGGTTGTATATTTCAGTTAAGAAAGCATGGATCATCTTGTGTAAGTGATAGGCAGTGCATAATGGCCTCCAAAGGGGAGATTTAATGGGCTTTCTTTATTTTTTTATCTCTTTGAATTAATTATAATTGTCTCATATATTTTGTTATCTGTTGATTTTGTTGAATACGCACAGAAGTGTGGATTTCATTGTGATTTTATGTTTGAACGTCATCTCTTAAATTGATTAATTGACTATAATGGTTGGAGTCTTGCACATCTTTTCAGTATCAATGGGTGAGATGATTACATAATTGTAATGGGTAAAAACCTGGTACCGGTCTTACATGTAGTCAGACATGGAAACCAGTCAATAGGAGGTACATATACTGGGTTCTTATAAGAAACTCGGACCGTACCGACCCGTGTGCATCCTTAAAGACTACATACTTCAATCAATCTAAATCTTCAAAGAACATCCCAAGAATCTCAAAATCTAGAAAATCATAGAACCGACAGCTTTAACGGTAATCTTTCATGAGATGATTATTTATTTAGATCTAGTTGGATATTTTTATTTTAAAAAAAATGGAGAGGAAAACAAAAGGAAAAAAATAAAATAAAAAATAATTGAATCTGTTCCAAAAAAATTCAGATCTACAACTCAAAAAATGAGTTGAGGGGTTTTATAAGAAGAATCAAGAGAAGAGATTGCTAGTGCGGTTACATATAGCAACATCAGGGGTTATTGATGTCTCTTTTTTCTTATGTTAGAGACGGAGGACGAAATAAGAAGAAGAAATAGAGATTGGAAATACGAGAGAAAGATGTATATATCTTCTCAATAATAAAATTTTCCATAGACACATCATTTTTTATCGGTCGCGGCACGGGTAGCAGATTGATGGATAAAATGGTAATTACTTCGCGACCAACTTGATCATTCAAAAGCCACCTGCCATCGAAGAGGGTCGGTTATGTAGGTTTAGCAATCTAGGTTTTTTCTGTGCTTTTTCTTATTTTGTAACCAACTTGATCATTCAAAAGCCAACTACCTTCGATGCGGGTCCTTTTTGTGGGTGGTAAAAACATCATTTTTCACTAATGTAAATATAGGATAACCAGTGTTCACATACCTTCGTTGATGAATTCCTCGCAAATATGTTCATTGTTTTTTCAGGGTTCGGTAAATTATGATACTCAACTACCATAATCATAGTCTGAGACTGACTTTATTAAACTATAAATGAAGATATATATTTTTTCTATAAAATTGACAACAACCCTGACATACCAAAACTTATGAGTTTGACCAAGCGATTCTCTAATAGTTTATTTTGGTTTTCCTGTTTTATCTTACCCAAAAGAGTTATAAATGAATTAAATGATGTTCTCATGAGATTTTTACGCTGATGATGAGTGTGGAAGGAGGCATATAAATGAACTTCCTAATTCTGTTTCATATTCAATTCTCCTTAATAGAAGTAATATGGGTCTGTTCCAGCCGAAGAGAGGCCCTGGGAAGGGGAACTCATGTCCCCTTACCTATACATCATCTGTGTTGAGGCTTTCTTGGCTTACATGAATTATTTGGAGGAATCTCAACTTTTGAATTGGATTAAATGTGCTAAGACGACCCCGACTATTAGTCATCAGTTATTCGCAGATGATAATCTTCTCTCCACCAATGCCACTATACCATATATTTCCATGCCATAAGAAATCGCATGCAATTTCATGTAAACCAAGTTGTCAGGAAATTAACTACAATAAATATGGCGTGATCTTCAGTGGGAAAGTTCACCCAAAGCATAAGTGAATCTTAACAATTTTTTTGAATATCTCTGACATGAGTCTTGGCGAGAAGTATTTGGGAGATCCAATAATTATATTAAATTCTAAGACTCAAACCCATATTTCTCTCTTAAGATTTGTGGAAAATAGAGTTGATGGGTGGCTATAACTCAATTTCTATCACAGGAAAGGAGGACCACCTTGGTGAAACATGTAGGACACGAAATGTCTTTGTATCAAATGGCTAATTTTTTAAATCCGAAAGGCTTATTCCATAAGATTGATACTCACCTTGATAAATATTGGTTGAGAGAAGATCCAAAATATAAAAAGAGAAAGTTGCACCTGATTTCCGTGGACAATATCTGTAAAACAAAGAAGGAAGAGGATTAGGCTTCCGAAAAAGTAAAATAAATAACTTAGCTATGTTTTCTAGGACTGTATGGAGATTTATTGAAAATCCAGATTCTCTCTTAGCAACATTGCTTAAAGAAAAATATTTTGAGAATAAGGATGTGCTTAACTCTAAAGCCCATGGTACTTCTTTTTGGGTATGGAAACGCCTCCACCAAACCATGAGCAAGATAAAACCCTTCATTGCTTGGGTGGTGAAGGAAGGAAACTTTATATACTCATGGTGTGACAACTGGATCCATGGTAAAATAATTGCCACACCAAGGGCCAATACTACGCCAGATAAGAAACTAAAAGTTAAATCCTGATTAATCAGGACTCTAGATCTTGGGATACATCAAAATTTAGTGTTTTGTTTGATTAATAGTCAAATGAATTGATTGAACAGAACCCCTTAAGTTTGGAATCCTCTAGTGATAGAAGAATCTAGACTACTTCTAAAGAGGTACATTTTTATACCAAAACTTCATTTACTACTCTTAGTTTAAGTGGTGATACTTTTAATGCATACCTATGGACGGATGTGTGGAAGCAATATATACCTGTAAGGATTCATCTTTTTATTTGTAAAGCTTTGAAAGACGCTCTGCCTGTAAAAGAAATTCCAACTCTCGCATACATATCTCTGAATTTCTTTTCCCTAAGTGCAAGATGAAGCCATAATCAATTACGCATTTACTTGTTACTTCCCAAAAGCTTAATAAAGTTTGGTTTGTGATCAATGTGAATACTCAACAGTTTCAGATTCATGCCTTTTATTGATGGATCAGATTTCGGATCCAACTCATCCCTTATAAAGCCTCTTCTGGGAGATCTGAAACTTTCCTCTTAGTCGCTTGCCTTTTATGGTCAATTTGGACTAGCATAAATGAGATGGTTCATAATAGCCAAACTGAAGAACCAACAATTATAATGACAAAATCTAAATCAATGATATTGACGTCCCATGGAGCTATTCCTGTCAGTCGAATCTCTATGATTGTTACAAACCATCAAGAATCTTCTCCCTGGGAGTCCCTTACAGAAAGTTGGATAACAATTAACACGAATGGAGCTTGAACTCAAATTCCAGCAATAGGGGAATGGGTTTAATTATCCGAGACTCTAATCACTCATTCATCCAAACTGAATCAACTAACTTGGTTTGTTTCTCCACAGTAAAAGCAGAAGTGCGAGCAATCAGAGAGGCGCTAAGGATAGATTTTTAAGGAAATATGAGAAGGTAGTTGTGGAACAGAGCAGCTACGATGTGGTCGGGCGACATTATAGAAGTATGCGGCCCCTTTTCTTCTTTTTTTTGCCACGTCTCGAAAATCTTTATCTTTTTTTTTTGCTTTTCAGGGGATGTATAGGGCGCTAGATTTATGGAAAATAAGTTTTGATGTTTTTTCGAGTAATAAAATTTGATAGTTTTTTAGTTAAAACTAACTTCTCATTAATGATGTGGCCCGACCATCGTATTATATTTCGTTGTGAAAAATGATGCACCTGGAATTATTGATTAGATTAACAAGATAAAATTTCTGAAGGATCATCATAGTCATCCCCTCTTTGAAGATATCAAAACCGTTAGTCTGAAATTTCAGTTTCTCTTTTTTGTTTATGATAAGCATTTGGCAAACAATGTAATCCATGAGCTTGTCCAGTGGGCTAAAACAAAAGCTAACCATATGGTATGGACTACCCAACCTGTATGGCTAGTGCCGGCCCTAAATCCCGATCATAAAAATAAAAAAGGGTGTATTTGACCCGGAGTGCGTTTACATCCTCAAACACACCCTTAGATAAGAAGCTGGCCGTTTCGAAAAGCAAACCCTAGTGAGCTGAGGTCCATAAGCGGCGCTTGTTAGGGTTTCTTCGCCCCTTTCAAACCTATAAATTAGTCATCTTCCCTAATTCCCTTCATATTTACTTTCTGCTCGAACTCAAAAAAAAAAAAGTCTTTTCTTTAGTTGTTTTTATCGTTGATTGTTGTTTGGGTTTAGACGGAAGAAGAATCCAAGTGATGAAAGAATAACTGCAACAATATGAATTGGAATTAAGATTCCGTGATTCTTAGTATTTAAGTCTCTGATGGTTCTTCCTTTTTTTTTTTTCATCTAAAACAATTTTATTCAATCTTAATTTTGTATGATTTTTTTTTCTTTAATCAAAATACGGTCTGAGGTTGAGATGATGAACAATATATTGGTCCGTGTTTCTGAACAAACAATGTCGATAAACCTTAACCACTTCTGATCTTCCTCAGATCTGATTTTTTTTTTATTTTTTTTTGAATACCAAGAACAATTGTTGCTGGATTTGATTAAGATTTTTTTTTTGAATTTTGCAAGTGATGATAAAACAGACAGGGACATCAGAAATCCTTTCAAGGATAATAATATGTTGACACGTCTTGGGAATCTCTCTGATGCATCTTCATAAAATTTCATACTGATGTTTAGCTTATTAGGGTTTACTTTGCATCTTCATAGAATTTCATAGGATGTTTAGTTGATTTTTAGCTTATTAGGGTTTACTTTATTTTGTTTTGTTCTTTGATTAGTGTCGATGATAGTATTAAATATACTATGAGTTAATAGCTATGAACACAACCTAAAACTGAGACACTAGTCATTGATTTTTCTTAGTTTTATTTTTGATTGAGCCTATTTATGATGTGATTGAGATAGAGGCAGTGCCAATGATGCATAATATACATGTAAATATCAGATTAAGTGATGATGATTTGTTTGTTAATTGTCACTACCGCTGAGGCATTTATGTTGATCTCAATCAAATCAATTAGGACTGTCTAGTATGTATGTAATCTGAAGCAGAGATGTATTGTAATCTGACTGTTTCATCTTGTATTCACCAAGGCAAAATTTCAGGATCAGTAGAAAATTGGCAGTGGGCATTTATTGTGTATCGCAGTGACACTTCCAGAAGGATGATTTTATGATTTTTTAAGTTCATGGCTGCTAATGCCATAAGTTACTCTGTTGAATGAAATACCTCATTTACAAAAAAAGAAAAAAAAAGTTTTTGGAATTTTTCCTACAAGTTTTCTCGGATTTATCTAAATATTTCCGGATAGAAATTTGGAATTCCCCGGGAATTTGATTGTAAGAAGATCAAATTCTATATATCTTTGCAAATCACTAATAAAATTTGGAACATTGATGAGGGTAAATCAGACAACATTAGAAAATTTATAAAAACAAAAAAAATTCTTACTGTAAGAGAATTCTACTTCTCCCCCCATATATATAGGAGACGGAGGGAGTAAAATTTAACTAACCTTCGTGTTAAACCAGTAAAGTAGTATAAAAGTAGTATGAATTTACATATTAGCACCCATGAGTATGATGTCCAGAAAAGTAGTACACATTTACATGCTAGCACCCACAATGCGTGTGATGGTTAAACTGATCACAGATTGAGGAGAGGTTTTCCTCTTTCTAAGGTCTACTTTTAGGGAGGATCTAAAATCTATTAAAACTGTCAGGCACCCCTACAATAAACCTTGAAGAAGTAGACTTCTACCTTTCTCTGAGCACATCAGCTTCTTCTTGTGCAACAGCCTAATCTTACTTTCCAAAGACCAAACATTTTCCTGTGCCTTCTTCCACTCAAGTTTCTCTGCCATTGATAACTTATTTTCCCACAATTCAATCTTTTCATACGACACCTCAGCAAAACAACAATTATGCATATCCATAATGGAAGCCACTATGTCAGTAACTAGTGCAACTTGCGTACCATACAAGTTCTTCATAACTTGGTTTGTAGCAATATGCCCATATCTTAACCATATCTGCCTATACAAAGGCGCTTGAGTTTTTAGAATAGAAAAGCCTCCAATGTCTTCATATTGCTCATCAAGAATGCCTTGGTAATGTTCCCCTTGTTGAAAATGTTGACCAGCAGTTGGATAATTGGGCAAGAGACTTCTATCACCTAGTGTTGGTCCTGCACCATTGGTTTCTGCTTGTGCCACTGAAATAAGAAAAACAAAATACAAAGAAGTCAAAGAAAACAAAACTAAAACTGACTGCAAAACAGTTTAAGCATTTGGATAAGATTTTCAAATTAAAACCCTCATACACCTATGTTGAAAATAAAACAGAGAGTACCAGATGCATTTACCTTTCAGATCTTCGGCGTTATCTGAATCCAAGCCATTTAACTCAGCAGCTTCCTGCTGCATAACATAATAATATGTTAAATTCCGATGCACTAAAATACGACATACGCAATAAAATATATTTGAGATATTGAAGCCTGAAGACAACTGCAGTGATTTGGTGAACACACACAATCTGATCCAATAAATAAGTTATAGACGCTAAAAAAAAAGACAAAGGAGACAGAAAACTTAATAGAAGAAAGACAAGGACAGAAAGAGGAGTCCCGATTTGGCATCATGTCAAAGTGCCAGGTAGGGAAGAGGTCAAAGTTGTGGACAAAGAGATGACACTTGGTTGATCAAAGGATTGAGAAAGTTTGACGAATTTCAGAAAAAAGTAAATAAAAAGAAAGAAAAGAAGGTGAGGAATGATCAATTGTGAAGTTGTACGAAAAACTAATGAGGAGATTATGGTGAAACACACATGACGAAATCATTCATACATGAAAATAATATGGTTAACCACATGTTACAAACTACCTGATTGGTTGGATAAGTTCTTTCCCAGGAACCTTCAGAATGCTCTAAGCCAAGGTGCTGCTCCCAAGCTCCATAAATATCTCTTCCCTACAGAGAAAAAACTATAGTTAATCAACTCAGACCAACACAAACTGTAACTGATTGGGGATAGGGGAGGGGGGGAAAGAACAAAGAAAAAAAAACGAGAACACACCTCAAAACAGCTGGACACTACGTCTGAGTCCTGAAGGTACTTAGCTCGACCCAATGACGAAAATGCAAACTTCCACTGGTGAAAATTAAAGCAGATTTCAATACATAAAAGTGTCAGTTGATAACCTGATATAACTCCATATTATCTCACAAATTAGTGCGCAAAGTCATTACTCTTTAGTAATAAAATGGTTTCTAAACAACAAAAAGAACCATGTCTAAGAACATACCTTAGAGAATTCCTCGCCAGGAACCTGCAGTTTTTGCTGTATGCGCAATTTGACCTGACCGAAAGTCTCTCCTTGATGGATGATCAAAAAGAATGGTTCCCCAAAATTCTTTACCTGCTGTAGAACCAAACGTGAACGACATTCAAACACTTGTGTATGCTTTGCAGTTCACATAGAGTGTAACGGACTGCTACTAAAATTACAAGGTACCATTTGGATTTGAGATGCATCTATTGTGTAGTGATATACATGAATCAAGCGTTCCTGCGGACCCAAGTTATTCTCTTCCTCTGGAATCTGAAAGATGAATATGAAACAAACCATTAAAGATACAAATATAATGTTAGTCTCCATAATAAGGTGTATGATACTTGAGAAATAATCATACAATATGGAATGGCAACTCAACAAACTAATTAGCTTACCTCCTCTGCATGTAGCATCCCGAAACATCAACATTCTCAATCTTTTCACTAAGCGAAAAAATCTGCATCATATGCGTCCAGTATTATTAGTAAAAGTTCATAAAACACAGAAAATGAACTTGTATGACTCATCCTTGAAAAAATTAAATTGGGCCTCAACTGCACCACTAGGGAAACCCACAACAATCATCATTGTCTGGAAGACAGCATGCAACTTTAAAAGTCTCTTTACTTCGAAAAGATCTGCAGCGTCTCATAACAGTTGCAATTGGACAACCTAAGTTTCAATAAGATTCTGTTTTAGTCTGACCACCAACAAGGATATTACTTCCATATTTGACACTAAACAATATAACGCTAGCCAAGAAGAAAGTAGGTATAGGTACCTTTTAGCATAGATCTAACTAGCACATGATAAACACATTACCTTGTAGATCTTGTGGTAGAAAACTTTCAGCAAACGAAGTTCCACCTCAGGATGAGACGGCTCAACCTTCAGAAAGTGTAACAGGGAAACAAATTTGTATAAGAGCATATAATTGGGAATATTCTGCAACCCAAAAGGTAGTTTTGTCGGCAGAAAGAAACTTCTGTCCGCTAACAAGTACAGTGAGACAATGTTTTAACTGAACAGTAAATTACCATTGTCTTCAGCTTGTTAATCAGATCACCTACTGTACTTTGTTTCGGGAGACTAATACTATAAACCACCATCTACGAACAAATCAAATCAGTTGCTGTTAATATCATAGTCTGCACATGATTCATCGTAGAAATTATGAATGTGATACGCTTACTCACATCTTCTTTACTTGCATGATGAAAAGCAACCTTTAGAGTTCTCAAACCTTGCTACTCTGGTAGAGGTATGTCCAAGACTTCGTAATACAAAATACTAGATGTCTGTCGATTAGATTGAGAAAAGTTTCAGCCAGTCATTAAATATAAATATTAGTCATTTCTCTTATATAAACTTTTTTTTTTGTAAAAGCTAGGTCAGGATCAGGAACTACCTGATTGTAGTGAATCAACATCTCAGACAAGTGGTCAACACCTTGGTACTTAATAGCTTGGGGTTTAGGTTGCTGAGAATAACAGTCATGGGGAGTAAGTCTGATCTTGGTTGGGTCATCCAAACCAATATGGCAAGCAACATTTTTGGTGACATCATCGTACGTTAACGCCTTCGACCTGGATAATTAAAGAAAAGGGGAAATGTAACTCAAATAAATGAATCACAAAACACTTTTTGGATATGGAAGTACTTACAGCTCTAAACAAAAATCATCTTCCTTTGGTTTCTCCAGAGATCGGAAATGCACAACCTATCACAGCAAAATAGAAAAAAACTTTTAAAATAGGCTATGAATACACTAAAGGTCATCCAACTGAGCAAATTTCCTGTCACCAATTCTTTGTTTAATCCAAACACTGATGATATGACAATGTGTTTCACAAATACCTGACGGTTATGAACATATTCCAAAAAAGAAGGAACATTAGGATAGCGACATAGTGTCATACTATCAGCTGAAGCGGGTTTCTGGAAGCAAATAATATCCCCATCTTCAAGCTGAAACGGGGCAAAAAAAAAAGGTAGAAGAAGAAAGGCATCTAAGTAAGCAAAATTGAACAATAAAAAATGATCAAACAATAACAACCCAACAGGTAGATTACGCACTTCATCTACATTACCTGGCTAGCACGGAATGTAAGCTTCTTGTCTATGTGCTCACACATAACTGTGGGCTCAAACTTTATTTCCTGGCATCAAAAGATGAGCCCTGATCAGATGCTTGCATTAATGAATAGTTAAAGCTTCAATTTCTGGTTAGAAGAGTACTGAACAATAAACTAAGTACACAAACAGGTTATCATGTAAATCCAAATATCAAAGAAAGCCGAACCTCATAAAGTTCGATTTCTTCATTTGGAGAGAACCCAGCCATCTCATTAAGCTTTTTAAGAATTTCCGAAGGCTTACCACTATCCTTCACAAAAAGTCTCCCCACATACCTGATATATATATCATATGAGTGTCTAAAAACTCGAAGGACAGCCGAATGAAAAATATGACAACTCAAAACTCAATCCATACCGAAGTTCTTCTTTTTCAGCATCATAAAGCTTGAAAAGAGAAGAATATCTTCTTTTGTGCTATCAGGAGGAGGAATGGGATGTAATTCCTGTTGAGTAGTACATATGTCAACACACAGAACAAGAGAATCCAAATATTTAAACCAGATTGATGTGTTAGCACATGAACATAGGAGGACAACACAAACTATACTAAATAGTCAAGAGACAGATTTCTTGCATACAACAATTACCGGCGCAGGCTCTATTTCCAAGAACAACTTTAGTTCCGCATTGTGAGCGTTATTTGAAACTTCTCTCAACTGTCCAACCTACAATCCAAAAATGGAACATGATCAGCCGTGCGCTGTTTTTTTCCCCATGTTTCGTCTCACTTGAATATTGCAGATTAGAAGATCCAGAATCTAGTCTTATGAATTCAGTTGAGGGTTCTGTGTGTGCATTTATAAAAACTACAAAAATGATAAGTGACTCATGAGTCATGAGAAACACAAAGAGCAAGTGTGATAGTACTTCAGCAAATGGAAAAACATTCATGGCTAAGTAATTACAGGTTGTGTCTCCTCTTGAAGCGTTAAAGGTCGGTGTGGACGATAAGCATGATTTTGACGCTTTGCCCATAGCCAAAACCGCTGAAATTGCACAGGTACACCAAACTCTTTAGCAACCTCCTCCTGCAATCAACTTCAAGTAAGAAAACAGCTGTATCCCAGAAGAAAAACCAACTATGAAGCCAGCTGTAATTATTTTTATTTTGAAAACTTTACAAGTAAACATAAGTTTCAAAACACTGACGAATAATGAACACAATAAAAAGACACCTTGAAGAGGTTAAAAGGCATTTGTTTCTGGATACGAAAACTGCAAACTTTGTTGTGATTAACAAGATCAAAATAGATATCCCTCCCAATCTGTTCAAAAAGGTCCTCATTTCGAACAACCTAAAAGCAACCACACTGAATGAGTTACTATTGTGAGATAAAATTAGACACTGATAACCACGGAAGGGTGAGGGCAAGTACCTTTATAATAGTATACAGATGAGCCTCTGCCATTTTCTTCTTCTTATGCTCCAATTCTTCTTGTTCTTTCTTCAACCTAATCTGTTAGATTATAGTGCAAGTCAGTATTAACTCTCCAAGAGACCACAGAAAGTACATACAACGAGCATCTCACCCTCAGGTGTTCAGCGATGTCTTTCTCATCCACGTTACAGAAAATTTTATCTCTATCACTTTCAAGAATATACACAAGCATATATGCATTTGAACATTTTGTAAACTTGAACGGCTTATTATTGAACCCCAGATTTGTCTGAGGCGACTACAAGGTAAAGTGCAAAGAGAAGAAAGTACCAGTTAGGATGAAACTTTTAAGTAAATAATCATATGGTCCTGATATGGACAATAAAAAAAGATAAAGATGATAATAACTTTTTTTTTATGCAATAGAGATAAAGATAATAACACTATTTTAGCAATAACAGAAAACAATTACCAGAGCACTTGATTGCTGAAGATCACCTCCTCCTCCTCCTCCTGCTCCCCACCGTATTGCTCCTCTAATGCCCGTTTGAAGTCTTCTTCTGTTACCCGCTCATCATCAAATTTAAACCTGATAAACACAAATTCTTTAATTACCATGCCAAACCCTGATTTAAAAAACTTTTTATTGGCAGGATAACTCTTCTTATGATTGTGTAACACATACCATTGCTCTGAGAGTGTTGGTCTTATAAAAGCGTAGTAGTGCCCGCTATGTACCTCACCACTGTGAACCGAAACACTACAGCAAAGGAAACAGGAGTAAGATGTTATAAAAAGATGCACTAATATGCATGACATCCAATGAGAATAAGTTTCAAAAAACCAATAAAAGAAGACTAATCTTAATGTTGGCAAACAGAGGCTTGTGAATTCGATTATATAATACTTCTAACAAATGCTAACGTATTACCAGATAAAAGCATGCCCATCTATCTTCCACACACTACTATTCACGCATGACCGGTTTTCATAAGCTCTTACCCATCTATCTCTCATAAGCACTTACCCACTATTTGAATACAACATTGTTACTACAGTATAAACAAAGGTTCCCACTAAGATTACTATTTCTTGCCAACAGTTTCTTTTAACCATTATGAGAGTAAGCTTAAAAGGCTGGACAAAGCAGATTGTTTATCATATGTACACCGCCATTGCCTAATTAACATTCACATAGCAATATACGATCGAGAAGCTAGAACAAGATATCTGCTTCAAGATTCAAAACTTCTTTTGCACAAAATACAGCTCCCAGATTTATGACGTTGATTCTCAATTGGGAAATAGTAAAACCAAGAACTAGCCTAAAGAGCGAATTGCTAGAAACTTAGAAATCTCAGAACTCATGCACTACAAAAAGCTCATCTACATTTAAGCAGAAGCAAGATAGTCAATAATTGCGTCAACTTTGAAACTGTTAGCGAGTTCATACCCATGAAGTATGTAAAGATTGCGAACTCTTCTACCAGCCTCGGGTGATAAGTATTTGCCATCCTCCCTGTCAAGATCAAGTTGCAGGGGGATTTCATACCAATCATTTATCTATACAGGAAAGCACCAGTAATAATTTGTTAATTAACAGCGAAAAAGTTCCACTTTTTTTTTTTAATAATTTGGGAAACAGAAAAGTAAAGACGCCTTGATATGTACCAGTACAATTACAATATACAAACTAACTAACCTTAACCACAGTGTCCCGCATAAAGTCATATTCAAATCTTTTCAGATGGAGCTGGAGAACAGGTGGGAAGTCAAGGAAAAGGACACCCTTCTTTGCATCCTGTAGTAAGAAACAAATTAACACTCTACTTCACTGTCTCCAAAGAGAAGCGCCTCCATAGAAAACTTTGGCTGAAGTTGGATATTGAGATGATATGAAACAGATAGATAAATACTAACTCATTCACAAGAGGACCCTGAAGGTTGAATCATAAATAAATGCATCATTAGACCACGTCATACATATTGCTACTTGCTTACAGTTGGTTAAAAGCTATAAAAATAGCAAGATTTCTAGGCAAACGAAAATTTTGGAACATCTGAAGAAGGATTTCTTTTTCTTTAAACTCCGCCTGTGTAGTTTGTACACAACCTGTCCCAAGCCAGGATAAAGGATGAGGTTCCTGATAGGCTGGGCGAGCCAGCGATAGACCAAAAGAGGGAGAGAGCAGTACTAAGTTGGGTGACCGCTTGGGAAGTCCTCGTATTTAACTTTTTTTTTGGTTGAAAACAAGCCATTCCTTATGAAAGGGCGAGAATAGTACTAAGTTGGGTGACCGCTTGGGGAGTCCTCGTGTTTCCTTTCTAGCATACCCCAACTTGTTTGGGACTTAAGGATTAAAAGAAGAAAAAGAATACATAATAAAGAAACCCATACTTGTTTGATAACATGCCCTTGCATCATCACACTGGTGGACCAGCTCGAGTTTGGTACATTTCATGTGACTAACCTGTAAACTATGTTTATCAGCATGATACTTGTTATCACCTTCAAGACGCTCAACTTCTACATACTTGTCGAAAGACGCATAAACATCCCGACAGCCTTTTATATTAAGTTGAAGGTCTGCAAAATACAGCAATCAGTTCTGGTTCTTCTGAACTAGGTCAGTATCTTAATATATTATGTTTTTCAAAAGTAAGCCAACAAAAAACTGACAATTCAATGTTGTACAAAACATACCATTAAAGGACACCTTTCCAGTATATTTGTGGTCCACATTAGTGCATTCAATGTAGTTCATATAGTGACCTCCGAACAACTGTTGTATTGTACCCTCCACAACAGTCCCCTAATGAAAATAGAGCATAAATTAGTATAAACAAAAAAGGGGGTGTAAAAGAACAAGTAAGATGAAAACTCAATAATGAATTTATTAGTCTTTCCATCCAAAACCTTTATCATGCATATACCTTCATTTTATCTTCAAGCTTTTCACAAAGAACTCTATTAAGTTCCTGCACATCATGATCATATGTATCCCCTCGAAAAGATTCAGTGAGCTCCTTTGTCGCGACGCAATTGTCACTGTACTGAAGCTTATAAAACAAACTCTGAAGAGCCAGAGGGATGCTTGTTGGAATACGGTACACCGCCTAAAATGCAAAATCCACATTATCAAAACATTTATACAATCATAGGGATACCTGTAAATGAACTAAAAATGAGAATCCATATGCAAATCCAAACCTTTCTGAAAGAAGGAATATGATATAGAGTCTGGAGAAGAGAGTTCATACAACATGTTGCCCCCTGATTCTTAAGACCAACATAACCCGTTTCTTTTCTAGAATCATATGTCCAGCAGTCCATGATCTTACGGACAACAACCTCTGCTTCAACCATACAAGTATCATTTACAAGATACCCTTTACCAGGGTCGTAGAGTTCACTAAGAGGCATGAACGTTGTAAAACCCCAGTCACTTTCTCGTGCAGTAAATTGGTGTAGTGTATCTACAGAATGCAGAAGGGATGAAGTTATCGTTAGATTACAAAAGCACTGACACCAACCTACAAAATATGCACATATTTCTTGCAACGCATAATTGGAAAGAAACCAACCTTGCACAATAAACATATAGTTCTTATCATAACATTATTCAAGTGTCTGCTAAGCAGAGATATCAAAATTATAAATCATGTTTGATAATTCCCAGTGGGTGCTACAGTGACAAATACCATGCAGTATATCCAAGTCAATTTTTGCTAAAAATCTCGGAGATAGATACATCAATTTATTTGTAATACCGAATCACAACATAGTTGCAAGAACCTCCAAACTTCTGAACTTTCCATGCAATGATATTTGCCACAAAGATAGACAAACACACGAACATAACCAACAATGAGAATACCTTTTCTCACTGTGTACTTGTCATGCATTTGACTGACGATTGCCAAACTGAACCGCCCATACCTACTCCACCCGTATCGCAAATTAGCAACATCAAGGTATATGGATAAATGATCCACATTGTCTCCCTTGGGAAAAATCAGCAAACGCCTGTTGACAGTAATGCAAATTCAAAGAATTGAGCAAAAACAACAAAATTCAGAACAGAGGAAATAACAGAAAATCAAAACAACAAAATTTAGAAAAGAGGAAAAAACAGAAAATCAAAATCAAAAAAACGAAAACCATTTATAAGTACCAACAGTGAAAGCATCAGAATAAAGTTTTTTAGTATTCAACCTAGAAAAATTCTCAATCGTCCAGGTAAATCTCCGACATGCAGGATTCCCAACTGGCTGATTTTTCACTGTACTATGGGTTTCTGCTGGTGCGACTGTAAAAAAACAAACAACATAAACCCTAAGCGTCACTAAAATTCACTTTACCGCCATAAAACATAAAAAATTTCTAAACCCTACAATAAAATTACCAAATCGAACACTTAAACTACCAGATAATGAAACCCTAAATCTTAAGACGCTTAAAAATTTGTCTTACCTTCCATACTGCACTTTTCTGTAGAAAGTTACAGTTGCAAAAAATGATCGGTCTACAACTAGGATCCAAGTTCACCAAGAGATCAAATTAGCAGAAATTTACACGGAAATCTAACAAGAGCGTGATGGATTTCTCAGGGAAACCAAGCAAAGCTCTAAATGCAATTACTACCTCTGAAGAATTAAGACTTTTTTGCATTTCTTCAATTAGTAGCATTACTTAGTAGAGTGCTAGAAAAAAAGTTTCTCAGCAAAACTTCACATTTATTTCACTTAACTTTATTACTACCTAACCCACCTATACTTTGAAGTAGAAATTATTTACTAATTTACTGTGAACAAATCACCGATAGTACTCAAACTAGTGCAAGTGCCTGTGAATTGTGATGCCTGCAGCAGAAAGAAATTTGAAATCCAAAAGCCAGATGCACAAACATTGTGGTCAGGAGATCATGGTTGAGAATGTCTTTACTTCTTTGTCCAACTTAACTTACAGGACTTCGGATTTCGTTCCAAGGTTTGACGGCAACATAGAATTATAGAAATACTTTTAGGAGTATTAATCTTGTGTTACAGAAATAGCAGTAATAATACAATATATGCTATTCATGCTCAATACATGTTGTATTGAAGAGAAAAATTAAATTGCTACAAGAAAAAAGAAATACCAAGTGCCATCATGAGCAGCACAAAGGAAAAACTAAAGACTACAAGGAATTATGAAGACCAATTATTCTTCTTTAAGAACATCAAAGACTGCTTGCTTGCTTCTGTTTGTTGTTGACAATTACTGCCCTCAAAATAGTCTTCCGGTACCTTTTTTACTCTTGTTCGCGAGTAGAGCATAACAATGTTCTAATACGTGTGACGTTTCCCTTTATTGTTTTCGGTGTTCTCATTTGGTGACCTTGCATTTATCAATTAATTCCTAATCCAGTATCTATTCACCCTTTTGATGTATGGGTTTTTAGCTGTTTGCCGTTTGACATGATGATGACTCAATGGTATATAAATTTATTGTTTGGACGCCTTTTTGTCATTTTGGATACCTTTTCTACTGAGCAAATTTTCAAATTTGTTGATGCCATCCCAGACATTTTTCCCTAAAGCGGGGAGAAGATACATATATCTTATCTATCCTTCAGCAATATATTCCTAACATGTTTTATTTAAGTTCCAGTGTGCAATTTTTGGTTTAAATATAAACATCAACTTAACCTTCAAAGGAGGTACGATTGAAATTTTCACGTGTCAAACAAAAACATAATTCAATTTTATGATAAAAAAGCATACTAAATTTCTCTAAAATACAGAGTATTCTACAATGAAAGAAAAATGATAGGTTTTTAGGGCTTATTCCTATGCATCAGTCAAAACACTCAATTTGGCACTTTTGCACCCATTATGGGTATGGCAAGGTGGCAAATGTAATTGCCTAAGTGTCAAATATACCACGTAATCATACACGATAGAGTCTCTAGCGAGCGATGGAGACTCCATCTCTCGATGGTATTTATAACGCCAACGCGAGTCTTTTTATCGCTCATCATCGCTCAGTAGTTCATCATCTAACAGCCAGAAATCCACCCCTATAAATACCCAACTTCAAATTTATTTCAACTTACACCATCTCAACTTCAAATTCACTTCATCGTGTTAGTGCTCGCTACACCAAAGTGGTTAGTGCTTGTTTTATTCGAAAAGAAGATGTTTCTCTAATGCAATGTTGGATATCAGTTGCAGGAGATATATATTTCAATTTGGAAAATTTTAATTTATGGGACATTGTGTTTCAAATGTTTATGGTGTTGTTGATGGTGGTTTTTAGCTTAGGATTAAAATCGTAAAACCTTAGTCAGACAGTGACGTCAAACTTGAGTAATAATGTCGCCACTAGCACATTTATTGAACCATTCAACGTGTCTGCGTAAAATTACCGGGGTACCTTTCTTATATGTCATGCTCCACGGCAGAGCCCTCGGTACTGACTGGCATCATGTCTGCACATGCCAGCCGCGCATGCTCGCCAAACGTGCCAATCACGCGTGCCACATATTTTAAACTAGGGTTTCGACACGCTAAACCCTAATATCCACATCTTCGCGCCAAAGGCATGCCAACAATGCCAGCCGCACCACCGTGCCAACGGCATGCCATGCCAGCCACATCTCCGTGCCAAAGGCATGCCAGCCGCACCACCGTGCCAATGGCATGCCATGCCAGCCACATCTCCGCGCCAAAGGGATGCCAACCATGCCAGCCGCACCACCGTGTCAATGACATGCCATGCCAGCCACATATCCGCGCCAAAGGCATGCCAATCATGCCATCCGCACCACCGTGCCAATGGCATGTCATGCCAGCCACGTCTCCGCGCCAAAGGAATACCAACTATGCCAGCCGCACCATAGTGCCAATGGCATGTCATGCCATCCACACCTCCACACCAAAGCCATGCCGGCCATGCCGCTGGCTGCCAAACGAAGGGTTGCAACAATCAACGGCCACCCTTCCTTCTGAGATGTAAATTTCAGCCGTCCAAGTTCGCCACCAAATGTGTGGAAACTTTTGGCCCAATGCCAAGCCCTTATTTTGGCCGCGCCTAAACTATGCCAAAACCCTAATTTTGGTCGCGCCTAAACCACGCCAAAGCCATGTCGGCCATGCCTCCATGTCGCTGGTTGCCAAACGAAAGGTTGCAACAATCAACGACCACCCTTCCTTCTGAGATGAAAATCTCAGCCGTCCAAGTTCGCCACCAAACGTGTGGCAACTTTTGGCCCAATGCCAAGCCCTAATTTTGGTCGCGCCTAAAATATGTCAAAACCCTAATTTTGGCCGCGCCTAAAACTATGCCAAAATCCTAGCTTGGCCGCACCTAAACCATGCCAAAGCCACGCCGGCCATGCCTCCATGCCGTTGGCTGCCAAACGGAGGGTTGCAACAATCAACGGCTACCCTTCCCCTGAGATGCAAATATCAGCCGTACAAACTTGCCACCAAACGACTTGTGGCAATCTCTTGGCTACGGTGCCAACTCTTGTCCACGGTGCCAAAACCCTAATTTGGCCACGGTGTCAAAGCCCTAATTTGGCCACGCCAAAGCCATGCCGCTGGCTGCCAAACGGGGGGTTGAAACAATCAATGGTTACCCTTCCCTCTGAGATGCAAATCTCAGCCGTACAAACTTGCCACCAAACGAATTGTGGCAATCTCTTGGATACGGTGCCAACTCTTGGCCACGGTTCCAAAACTCTAATTTGGCCACGCCAAAGCCATGCCGGCCATGCCTCTATGCCACTGGCTTCCAAACGGAAGGTTGCAACAATCAACGGCTATCCTTCCTTCTGAGATGCAAATCTTTGAGAATATTTTCGGTTTTGGAAATTCCTGGGTGTCCAAACTTCCTTGTCTATAAACACTTGAAGTTTGCATTTTATCAAACTAATCCTTCGTGACAGCAAACTTCCTTGGTTGTGTTGTTACTGGTGTAGCCTCCTATTCGGAGAGGAGAGTAACCTAATTAAGCGAAATCTCTTACGGCCGCTCAATTTAAAGTCTTCTTTGGGATTGAGAAGTTCTACGAGTACCGTTGGTGGGAAACTAGATAATTGCGGTTTATCTTGTGTTTTCGATTGATTTGATTGACTAACGGTGGTTGAACTTTGATTGCACCTAGTTTATTTATGCTTGAGAATCTTCTCTTCTGATATAAGATTCACTCAAACTAGATCGAAGTTTCGACATGGATTTTTAGACTGTTGTTAGTGCTAAAGACGATCTTGTGATAATCCATTGTTAAAAGACTCCGTTCTGTGCGTGATTGATCACAAAAGATTCAAGTTGTTGTGTGTAGGTGTTTATTGAAGACCTAAGAAGATTTGAAGACAAAGAAGATATTGAATATTTCTGATTTGTGATGGGATTCCAAGTTGTTGTAGTAGTAATAGGTTCGTTGAGACTTGTGAAAGCAAAAGATTTTAGATTTAATGAAATTTAAAAACAAACAAAACTTAATTCAAGATTATTAGGAATAACCAAGACACTGATTCCTCTATCACACATGAATAAATTATGGCAAATAATCCAAAACTCTAATTATCTTTTAAGTCCCTTATTTCTTAATTCACAAAGAATCAGGCAAATTCTCAAATATCAATTGTATTCCCTAAGCATAGATTATCAATTGACTAAACAAAGTATAACCTATCAGATTGAATCACAACTAATTAAGAAAATTATGCATACAATTTAAAACTCTGAAAAAGCAGTGATTGAGTGAATTATAAATTATAAATTAGAGAAAATATAATAGTTACCAATTATTCATGCGTAAATAGCTTCCTCATTGCCTTGGTTGTGGGAGATTTAGCTCATTATCATGTTGGAAACACGCTCAAAAGTTGATTTCATTGCTCAAATGGTGTTTACAAATGATGAAAAGGGAGAAACAATGCAAAACCGGGTTTGTAACGCTTATAATTGTTGCAAACCAAAGAACGATACAGAGGATGTATCACTGCTATTGTAGCTGAACAGTCGCAAATTCTGTAGCAAAAACGACTGCTTCTGTGGGTCTATGTTCTTCGTGTTCTTCAATAGCAGCAGCAGCAGCAGGTTTCTCTGGTGATCGTGTTTCGTCTCTGTGATGTTCCAAATCCTTCCCAAACTCTCCGTTTCACTCTCTGATATCCTAGCAACTACTTATAACCCAATAGCCTCGAGATCTCACGCAATAACTTCCCATAATTTTCCCCTTTGCTAGACAGTAAATAATATTTTCTTGGGAATATTTTCTTCCCTTTCTTTTCTTCTTACGTTGTTATCCAGTGTTTACACGCTCCAAACATTCTTCCAGATCATCAAGCAATGATTCAACATGCTGAAAACGCATGCAAACTTTCCACAACAGCATCGACACAATCCCGAGTATCTTCCAGACTTTCATTCTGTGTAATTTCACGTTCCCTTCCATTTTTATCGAAACTAAACACGTTACCGGCCCTGTATTATCTCAGTCAATGATTCCATGCAATTCCATTCATTTAGTCTCGGTGAATCGTCCCCAAATCTCAAACCAGAAATCTTCCAGTTGACTGCAAAGAATTCCCGCCAAAACAGACCATTTGAATAAAGAAGATGAAGTGCCCCAAATCCAAAATAGGGGTGCCTTTAACAGATGGGGTGCCTGGGGGTGCTCTTATCCAAAATGAGGGTGCCTTTAGTACTTTTCCGGGGGTGCCCTGAGCAACTTTTCGAGCCGAATTTTCCAAAAATGTTTATTTCCAAAAAATACCTACAAACACATAAAAAACCATAATAAGAATGAAATCGAGTACCAACAATACAGAATATTGAGGACAAATTAGACACAAAAATGTGTTTATCAAATACCCCAAACTTATTATTTGCTAGTCCTCGAGCAAAACTAATCTATAAAATAAAATGACTACACTTAGCACGTGCAGTAAGACGTTAAACCGCTAGGTGGCCCTAGCGGCGGAGTGTTGTCTCCGGAGGGTTTACTAGAGGTGTACCCACAAAACCTTTACTCCAGACCCTAGTTATCTACGCAGAACCTTGGAAGGCACTAAAGAATCTCCTTGGTAGGTATACAAACATTGATTATAGGAGGAAGTACCTTGATGCGAAATTCCAATTGTTGTACACGAGGTTGCACTCAGCATACTAAAATTCATATATAAGTGACAGAGGTCTACTCAGATAGTTTCTGGACATCATAACCGGAGTCAACCAATCACATGAAAAGATCAAGAAGATGGATAAAGAGAAAAAATAGATGGTTAAAGTGAACGGTGTTTCCCATATCTGTCTGAAGGCCTCTGCCAAGATGATCCTATCATAATGGACTGAGATACCGGTCTGACTAATATCAACACAACTGGCATATACAAGGGAACCAGTGGTCGATAAACCTAACTCTAGGTCAACACAACTAGCATATACAAAGGCACCAGTGGTCGACTTTATTGAATTTATTCCGGTTGGTCTGATGGTCTGGTCTCAAACTTTTTTTTTTTGGGTATCTCAATCACCCTATTTCACCCTAGCACTGGTGACAACTTGAGTCGTGTGCCCCACTAAATCACTTAAGAAATAAAAACATAAGGGATTAGGATTCAACGAGTTATGGCGAAACTACCATGTTTTTTTTTTAATTCTAACACCTGAACTCTGTGCTTTTATGAATAGACTCTTTAGATGTTTCCATCTAATCAGATTGGTTCCTCAACTCCTACAACCAAGATGTTCCCATCCACTTAGATTGGTTAGTGCAAACCTTAATAAGCATAAATTTCTAGGCTCTGGAGTTTATTTATTGCAACTAAAAGCTAACAAAAAGTTTCTTCCCCACCCCCAAACTTAAATCTAACATTGTCCTCAATGTTTCTAATGAAAGAGGAATACCAAAAAATCAAAGTAACATGAGGAATCAGTAAAGAGAGAAGTCGCAAAGATAGTACCTGGGTGAAGAGAAATCAAAAACTAATATACAACATACAATCGCCTCGATGGTCAATCAAGGGTAAACAGGGTCCTTCAGAGGGACCTCCTCAACATCACCTGCAGGAAAGGGCTCTAAAAAGGGTTTCAATCTCTGACCGTTAACCTTCGAAGAACTACTACCATGCGGTGTCTCGATCTCAACAGCTCCATGAGGAAAGACAGTGCGAACAATAAAAGGACCCGTCCACCGAGAACGTAACTTTCCAGGGAAAAGATGCAAGCGGGTATCATACAGAAGAATTTTTTGACCTGGAGAAAATGACTTCCTTAAAATATTCTTATCATGCACAAGTTTTCATTTTGTTCTTATACTCCTTCGCACTATCGTAAGCATCTATACGAATCTCTTCCAACTCATTGAACTGGAGTTTCCCATGGGATCCTGTCTTGTCAAGTGAAAAATTTAGATGCTTAACAGCCCAATAAACTGTATGTTCTAACTCAAAAGGTAAATGACATGCCTTGCCATACACAATCCGATAAGGCGACATTCCAATGGAGGTCTTAAACGAAGTACGGTAAGCCCATAAGGCATCAGTAAGCCTATACGACCAGTCTTTCCGATTAGGATTAACTGTTTTCTCTAATATACATTTTATCTCCCTATTGGAAACCTCTACTTTACCACTAGTCTGTGGATGATACGGGGTAGCTACCTTATGTGTAATACCATATTTCTTCATCAAAATCCTAAAAGGTCCATTACAAAAGTGCGAACCTCCATCACTAAATATAGCTCGCGGTGTACCAAAACGTGTAAGTATATTATTTTTCAAGAACTCAATCACAACCCTATGGTCATTGTTTTTACACGCAACCTCCTCAATCCACTTAGATACATAGTCTACAGCGACAAGGATGTAAAGGTTACCAAAAGAATTAGGAAACGTACCCATAAAGTCAATACCCCACACATCAAAGACCTCAACAACTAAAATAAGGTTCAAGGGCATCATGTTCCTACCGGAAATGGTTCCTAACTTCTGGCAACGCTCACAAGTAACACAATGACTATGAGAGTCTTTAAACAACGAAGGCCAATAAATACACACTGCAATATCTTAGCAGCAGTCTTCTTAGGACTAAAGTGACCCCCACAAGCATGATCATGACAAAAGGAAATAATATTGGACTGGTCACTCTCAGGTATACATCTCCTAATAGTCTGGTCTGGACAATACTCAAACAAATAAGGATCATCCCAAAAGAAATGCTTCACCTCGGCTAAAAACCTAGAACGATCTTATTTACCCCAATGTTGGGGCATTCGACCAATAACAAGATAATTCACTATATTCGCATACCAAGGTGCTTGAGTAACAAAGAACAGTTGTTCATCAGGAAAACTATCCCTAACAAGAGGAGAATCATTAAGGGTATCCACAACAAGCCTAAACAAGTGGTCTGCTACTACATTTTCTACACCTTTTTTTATCTCTAATGTCTAAGGAAAATTCCTGCAACAATAGGATCCATCTAATCAATCTAGGTTTAATATCCTTCTTGGAAAGAAGATACTTCAAAGCATCATGATCAGTAAAGATTATGACCTTAGAACCTAAGAGGTAGGATCTAAACTTGTCTAAGGCAAACACAATAACTAATAGTTCGTTCTCCGTAGTGGTATAGTTCAACTGGGCATCATTCATAGTTTTGCTAGCATAGTAAATCACATGAATTAACTTATTTTCTCGCTGACCTAGCACAACACCAATAGCATAATCTGAAGCATCACACATGATCTCAAAGGGTAGGTTCCAGTTGGGTGCCTGGACTATGGGGGCGGTAGTGAGTAAATTCTTAAGCTTCTCAAAAGCCTCTAAACAAGCATCATTAAAGACAAACTTAACGTCTTTTGCAAGAAGATTTCAAAGAGGTCTAGAAATCAAGCAAAAATCCTTAATGAATCGACGATAAAAACCTGCATGTCCTAAGAATGACCTATTATCTCTTACGGTTTTTGGAACCTGTAAAGTTTTAATAAGGTCAACTTTGGCTCTATCTACCTCTATACCCTTCGAAGATACGATATGCCCTAGAACAATTCCTGAACGAACCATGAAGTGACATTTCTCCCAATTAAGCACTAAATTCTTTTCCTTACACCTAGTCAAAACTAATGACAAATGATGCAACCGCTCATCGAAAGACGAACCAAACACTGAAAAATCATCCATAAAGACCTCTAAGAACCGTTCTACCATGTCAGAAAATATGCTCATCATACAACGCTGAATGGTCGCATGGGCATTACAAATCCCGAAAGGCATGCGTCTATAAGCAAAGGTACCAAAGGGACAGGTAAAAGTGGTTTTCTCTTGGTCTTCTGGGGCAATAACAACCTGATTATAACCGCAGTATCCATCTAAAAAGCAATAATGGCTACGTCCAGCTAATCTCTCTAGCATTTGGTCGATGAAGGGAAGGGTAAAGTGGTCCTTCATAGTGACCTTGTTCAATTTCCTATAGTCAATACAGACACGCCAACCCGTGGTCACCCGGGTTAGGATTAACTCATTGTTATCATTCTGGACTACAGTAATACCAGATTTCTTGGGAACAACCTGAACGGGGCTGACCCACATACTGTCTGAAATGGGGTAGATAATGCCTGCATCTAACAGGTTAAGAACCTCGGTTCGAACTACTTCTTTCATATTAGGGTTCAGTCGACGTTGCATCTCCCTAGAAGGTTTGGTGTCACTCTCTAAATAGATATGATGCATACAATCAGTAGGACTTATACCCTTAATGTCTGCTATGGTCCACCCTAAAGCTTCCTTGTTATTCTGAAGGACGGTCACTAGCCTACTTTCCTGATCACTATCCAAGTCGGATGCTATAATCGCAGGTAAAGTTTCAGATGGGCCTAAAAACACATACTTCAGGGAATGGTAATGGTTTAAGGTCCAACTTAGGAGGCTTTTCTAACGAAGGAACTAGGGTAGACTCAGAAACGGGTAGAGGTTCGAACTTAGGTTTCCAGCCATTACTAGTGTCTATCAAAGGGGTTGAATCTAACAAAGCATTCACCTCATTAATCACATCGTCATCATCAAAATCAATCCCAAAGTGGGCTAGGCATTTCTCTAATGGATCTTCTAACAAAGTGTTTGGTAATGACTCCTCGACTAATGTTCCTATCATGTTCACCTCTTCTATGCTTCGAGTCATCTAGTTCAGAGGGTAGCTTACTAATATTAAAAATGTTCAGCTCAATAGTCATATTACCAAAAGACAAATTCATAATACCATTTCGACAGTTAATGATCGCATTGGATGTAGCTAAAAAGGCGACCTAAAATCACTGGTATTTGGTTTCTGGGTCAGGGACAGGTTGGGTATCTAGGATAACAAAATCCACTGGATAAATAAACTTGTCGACCTCAATAAGAACGTCCTCGATCACACCACGAGGAATTTTAACGGACCTATCAGCTAACTGAAGTGTCATCTGGGTAGGTTTCATCTCACCAAGTCCTAGCTTAAGGTACACATGGTATGGCAGTAAGTTCACACTGGCTCCTAAGTCAAGCAAAGCTTTCTCGACACGGTATTTACCTATTGTGCAAGAAATAGTAGGGGACCCTGGGTCTTTATACTTAGGAGTAGTGGTATTCTGAATAATAGAACTCACATGACTAGCTAGGAAGGCTTTCTTCTGGACACTAAGTTTTCGCTTTCGCGTACACATATCCTTAAGAAACTTGGCATAAGCGGGAATCTGCTTAATCGCATCTAACAATGGGAGGTTGATAGTAACCTGCTTAAAAACCTCCAATATATCATTAAAGTTGGACTCCCTCTTAGTTGGAACTAGCAGCTGGGGGAACGGGGCTCTGGGAACAAAGCCGGGCTCAGCAGGACCCTCATTGGTCTCTTTGGAGACTCTATCAGTCTCCTCATTTTCTGGCTCAGAAGGGTGAACTACAGCATGTTCACTATCAGGCATGGCAACCTTATTGTCAACTTTCTTTCCACTCCTAAGGGTTGTTATAGAATTCACATGATTGTACGATTTCTCTCCTTTAGGGTTAGGATCAGTTTGACTAGGGAACCTTCCATCTTCTCTTTCACTAAGAAACTTAGCTATTTGGCCGACTTGAAGTTCTAAGTTAGCAAGAGACTGGGAATTATTCTTAAAATTCTGCCTGGTTTCTTCTTGAAAACCATAGTGGTTCTTTGATAACATCTCATGGTTCTTTGCTAACATAGTAAGGGTTTCTTCTAAGGTGGAGATCTTTTTCTCATTCTGAAACTGGGGTTGACCTGAAGAGTTCTTAGCATAACCAAAACCTGGGGAGGCTGAGAATTACTAGACTGTCCTTGATTCTGACCCTTAGACCAAGAAAAATTAGGATGGTTTCTCCAACCAGGGTTGTAAGTCTCTGAGTATGGGTCAAACTTCTGACGGTTCTCAAACCTAGCATTGTTATAGACAGCATGGGCTTGCTCTTCACTAACCTGACCTTCCCAAAACGAGTTATTGGGTTCTACTCCACAACTAGACACTTGAGAGGCTCTAAACCTATCATCAGGTTCAACAAGAGACCTATGTTTAGGATGATTCAATTCCAAAGCTTCTAACCTTCTAGACAAAGCAGCAAACTTAGCATCAGACCCGAAGCTTGTATCTACCACATTGGTGCTACTTCTATTGACCAAGAGTCTTTAGGGGGGTTCAACACAAGACTCCCACTGTTGGGATTTTTCAGCGACAACTCCTAAGAAGGTAAAAGCATCATCAGCACTTTTACTAGTGAACTCACCAGCGCACATACATTCAACCATGGCTTTGTTTAAATAGTCTAAACCATCATAAATAATCTCTACGAGTTTCATCTTATCAAATCCATGGTGAGGACACTGGGATAGGAGATCATTGAATCTCTCTAAGAACCTATAAAGAGACTCTCCCTCTTGTTGCACACTAGCACTAATTTTCTGCCTAACAGACGCAGTTTTATGCTTAGGGTAGAATTTCATATAGAAAGCAGCAATAAGTTCCTGTCATGTTTCAATGGATTCAGATGGTAGGTTGTTCAGCCAGGTCTTGGATTTATCTCTCAAGGAAAAGGGAAACATCTTAAGTTTCAAGACTTCGTCAGTAAGGTCTTTTATTCTAATTGTCCCACAAATTTCCTCAAAGTCCCTAATATGAAAATAAGGGTTCTCATCATCTTTCCCTAAGAATACAGGGATCATCTGAAGAATACTAGGTTTTATCTCGAAATTAGCCGTGGTGGCTGGCAATTTAATGCACGAAGCTCGGGTGGACCTAGTTGGGAACATGTAATCTTACAAAGTTGCCATTGTTGGCACAGCTGAAGTACTAGGGGTATTTTCCTCACGAAGAGACAGATTCTCAAAACTGAAGTTTCCAAAAACAGGGCTCTCAAAAGAAGAGTCTTCGAGCTCCCCGCCTTCACAAGAAGAACTACTAGGTTTATCACTAATCAAACGACCTAGAGTGTTTCTTTTCCAAGACCGCTCTTTAATAACCTTGGGAATACACTAGAAAAACAAAAGAATAAGAAAGAAATCCTAAAAGGAAGAGAAGTTTTATGCAAACACAAACAAGGCTGACTCCACCACAGCAAACCTACTGATTTCTAGCAAACAAAAAGCATGATGGCTCCACTCAGATTGTTTCTAGACCAGCTTCTAATCCTTCTAAAGGGAATTCGTTAAAATTTAAGCAAACCCCTCTGGAATCAATCCGAGTTAAAGTAAGTTGAATCGAGATGAGGGAAGCTCAGTGGAGCTTTGATACCCAATGCCTCACCGACGTTACAAGGCGGTGTATTCAACTCACAGGAACCATCATGAACTTTGAAGCATGCTTAAAAGAGTAACCAATATTTTTCGAATGACTTTCCTATTAAGCTCGTTACCCTATAGGTCTCGTTCTAGTCAAATTTTAGGCTTAGGTTCACGTTTGGTTTCGTTTTCCTAAGGCGGGCAAGAAAGGAACAGTGATGGAATCCGAACCCTTATCTTGTATGACCAGTCCTTGCCCTTTACTAGGAAATTAAAGCAGCCGTTTTCAAATCCTCGGCATATATGCAAACGAAGGAATACAGTAACTCGCTGACAGGGGATTCGCGAGTGTTTCAACAAACTTACCTCCCATACCAAACGGGGGATGAACAGCTGAAGTCTACTTGGGCCACGACTCCTATGTCATGTACGAACCCGAGGGGCCGAGGCGATATCGTAATCGCCGTCCTTCTCTGCAAACAGTTTATATTTAAACTACCCTTCCGTAGGGTTTAAAAAAATAAAGTCCCAAAGTCCACATATAAAGTGCAAAAGAAAAAGATAATCTAAAAAAAATTTGTCTCTCTCTCTTTTTAATTAATTTTTATTCTTCTTTTCTTTCGCTCCTTTCGCTTTGCTTTTACTCTAAATCTTTAAGTATTCACCAAAAACTTTGGCAAATTTTTTTCGCTCCAAACTCCAAAATCTGTAAGGAAAAGACAAAAACCCAAAAACGTAAAGAAGAACAAATAAAATAAAACTGAAAAACAAATAAAAACCTAAAAAAAAATAAAAAATCTAAAAACTCTAGCCTAAAGACAAGTCCGCGTCGGCGGCGCCAAAAATTGATGGGATTTCAAGTTGTTGTAGTAGTAATAGGTTCGTTGAGACTTGTGAAAGCAAAAGATTTGAGATTTAATGAAATTTAAAAACAAACAAAACTTAATTCAAGATTATTAGGAATAACCAAGACACTGATTCCATTATTACACATGAATAATCTATGGCAAATAATCCAAAATTCTAATTATCTTTTAAGTCCCTTATTTCTTAATTCACAAACAATCAGGTAAATTCTCAAATATCAATTGTATTCCCTAAGCATAGATTATCAATTGACTAAACAAAGTATAACCTATCAGATTGAATCACAACTAATTAAGAAAATTATGCAAACAATTTAAAACTCTGCAAAACCAGTGATTGAGTGAATTATAAATTAGAGAAAATAAAATAGTTACCAATTATTCATGCGTAAATAGCTTCCTCATTGCCTTGGTTGTGGGAGATTTAGCTCATTATCATGTTGGAAACACGCTCAAAAGTTGATTTCATTGCTCAAATGGTGTTTACAAATGATGAAAAGGGAGAAATAATTCAAAACTGGGGTTTTAACGCTTATAATTGTTGCAAACCAAAGAACGATACAGAGGATGTATCATTGTTACTGTAGCTCTAAGACTGTCGCTGAACAGTCGCAAATACTGTAGCAAAAACAACTTCTTCTGTGGGTCTATGTTCTTCGTGTTCTTCAATAGCAGCAGCAGCAGCAGGTTTCTCTGGTGATCGTCTTTCGCCTCTGTGATGTTCCAAATCCTTCCCAAACTCTCCGTTTCACTCTCTGATATCCCAGCAACTATTTATAACCCAATAGCCTCGAGATCTCACGCAATAACTTCCCATAATTCTCCCCTTTGCTAGACAGTAAATAATATATTCCTGGAAATATTTTCTTCCCTTTCTTTTCTTCTTATGCTGTTATCCAGTGTTTACATGCTCCAAACATTCTTCCAGATCATCAAGCAATGATTCAACACGCTGAAAACGCATGCAAACTTTCCGCAACAGCATCGACACAATCCCGAGTATCTTCAAGACTTTCATTCCGTGTAATTGCACGTTCCCTTCCATTTTTATCGAAACTAAACACGTTACCGGCCCTGTATTATCTCAGTCAATGATTCCATGCAATTCCAGTCATTTAGTCTCGGTGAATCGTCCCCAAATCTCAAACCAGAAATCTTCCAGTTGACTGCAAAGAACTCCCGCCAAAACATACCATTTGAATAAAGAAGATGAAGTGCCCCAAATCCAAAATAGGGGTGCCTTTAACAGATGGGGTGCCTGGGGGTGCTCTTATCCAAAATGAGGGTGCCTTTAGTACTTTTCCGGGGGTGCCCCGAGCAACTTTTCGAGCCGAATTTTCCAAAAATGTTTATTTCCCAAAAATACCTACAAACACATAAAACACCATAATAAGTACGAAATCGAGTACCAACAATACCGAACATTGAGGACAAATTAGACATAAAAATGTGTCTATCAATTTGGGGTTCATAATCTTTGGTGTGCACAATACTTGTATCGGTATAAGAGGATCCAAATATAATCGGTTTATCCTTGTGGTAGATTGGATTGATTAGTTGTGTAGATCTGTATCAACACAATTCTTTGTGATTAAAAGTATTGATTGCAAAATCTTAACAATTACCATTGGTGATTGAACATAAGATAGATCTGAGAACCTGACAAAGGAGTTTATGTTAAGATAAACATAAGAGCCTTTGTCCGACTCACATCACTTGGTTGAATAGAGTTGATACCAAACAAATTTACTGTTCCTTTACTGTTTGGAATACGAACCAAAGGAATTGTTCCAAGTACGTGGCTTATTCATAAGTTGGAGGCATGGGAGTACAGACGGAACTAGGTGAACTATAGGTTTAGTTGGTTGGTCTCAACTATACGAAGTTGGTTTAATTTTGTGTAGCGGCTTAATCCTGAGAGTATTCAATTCTGGACAAGGTCCCGGGGTTTTTCTGCATTTGCGGTTTCCTCGTTAAAAAAATCTTGATGTGTTTACTTTATATTTCCGCATTATAATTGTTTTATTATAACTAAAGTAAATTACACAAACTTTAATTCCTATTTACTTGATAAGCAATCCTATTGTGTTTGGTTAAGTCCGAACCCTTTTATCAAGTAAACATACTTCATTGTTGTATTGTCTCGATCTCGTATCCATAGACGATCACACGAAGTGTGAACCGATTAGTTGCATTGTCTCGACTCAGTCCATAGACAATCACTTTCGGAGAAAGGACTTATAGGTAGAAAAAGTTTTAACTTGAGGTATATTTGGGTACCCTCGCCTTTTCACTAATGTTTCGAGAAAACAAATTTATAGCACTGAGCTAGCATTTGGAAATAGACATTAGCCTATTGTCCACAATACAAATACACGTTCGAGTTCCTTATAATATTGGTACAAATGTTGTGTATTTTGTAACCTGTTTTCGTCCATTTTCCTAGCATAACGTTGTAAAAATTTCTCATCCCAGCCACCTTTAATCCACAGGCTTTTATTTATCTATACACTGGATTTCCTTCTTTCTCATTTTATGTATAAAGGAAGTTGTTCTTTCCATGTATCTTCTAACTTCCATTTAATTTGTTAAATGGAAGTAAATTTCCCTCACATGGAATTCCTGTCAACATATACAAAAATCTAACGGTGTAACTCATATTTAACAACATATTCATAATTACAGTTTATTGAATTTTATAAAACCAAACACAAAATTTAAAAATTTAATTACAAGAAAAAACAAACTTACTACATTCAACATATTTGAAAAAGAACGTATTTGTATTCTTCTACCATTATTCCAATATAAATTGAATTATTTGAGTCATATCCTTTCTAGGTTGTATATCATATATATGTGACCAAGGATATCTTCAGACTCTTTCTTGAACAAAAGAGGGAAGTAACCTAAACACCGTACGGAACTCAGACAGCCCACCTCTTAGAGCGACTGAATTAACTCGCTACGGATGGCCAGATATGTGGACAGGGAGTACACCATCACCATCTAGTTTTCTAACATGTTGAAACTCATATTTTTTTTTTATCATGCACATAGTTTAATCCACTGTCTAGGACGCTAGTAGATCCTTTGACTTTTCTATTTTTTTTCTTCTTTTTTTGGTTTCTCACTCATATTTGAGAGGAAGTAATCAAAGAATTTTATTTAGAGAGAAGGTGTGAGAGGAGTGAGAGGGTAAGTGTGGCATTTATAGGCACTATAGAGTCGACCGTTAGCGATATTTAATCGAACGTTAACGATACTAATAATATCGAGCGATATTAATATAATAGCCAGCGATAGAGTCTCTATTGCAGACGAAGTAGACAACATCGCTCGATAGGGTTTCAATCATTTTACTTTTTTTAACATAGTGGATTACTATGACATGGCTGTCAAGTGGACAAGTGGAAATGCACAAAAGTTGGGAATTATCAGTAACTTGGCCAAGGTCAGCTAAGCGGGGTGCATGTCTTAGTTGCAACTTGACAAAAGCATGTGCCAAACAGGGTTTGGGCATGGCCAAAGATGCGAGATTAGCATCAAGAGATGCCAAATGATTTTGGCATGTAAACTGTATGATGAGGCATGCAGGAATGCAAGCAAGACTTGAGCACACTTGTATCATCGGGAGAATGATGCTCAACAATGATTGCGCGACTTTGGATGGCAGACGCAATCATTGTGCAACAAGGATGGATGACATGTGTCGGGCACATGGCCTTGACGGTTTCGAGTTGGTTACACGAAAGTTTTTTACTTTATGCTTTCTTAACAGATAGGAAGGGCATGTTTGGCTTTAGGTGAGCGGTTTGACAAAGTTGGCACAGTTGGCTAACTGCCATATGTAAAGTAAATCTGTAACTGCCTGACAGTTACTTGTAGGTAGCTTTTGTAAGGCTATATAAGCCTGATCTTGTGAAGGGATTGGGTAATACGGAACAAGAAGAGTGTGTAACCCTAAGTGTGCAATAAATAAAAGGCTACGGCCTAGTTTAAAGCTAAGTTATGTTGGTGTATTTATCCCTTGTTTTGCCTTATTGTTTATGCATCAAGTGGAGTGTGTGTATTTGATTGAAAGATTGAAAGATTTGTGAGTAGAACCTCTATTTAGTATAGGCTGAATAGAGATTTAGTCAAGAAGTTAAAGTATTGGCTAGGTGCGAGCTGACTGAAATTGTGTTGCGGAGCATAGTTGCCATTGTCAGGTTTGGCCGTTGTATTTGGGTGTTGCAGACCAGTGACACTTTCCATAGTGGCATCGCTGATTTGCCATGCCACCCGGTAGGGCATATGGACTTTCTTTTTTGCCATGGTCCATAAAAATAGGCCTAAATAGTGTTCTATTAGCCAATGAACAAATTTTTATGTTGATGAGTTACGAGGGAGAATATGATGACATTGTTAGATAAATAATATCTTACAACTTCGGTACCAATTTTTCTGCAAAGACCAAATGGAAGCTAATTAGATGTTACTTTTTGGGTAATATATTTTTCTCACCGATCAATCGATTCCAATAAAAAAAAAGAGTGCATCACCAATCAGATTGAATTTCCACTGCTGATCCCCAACATATGATTTATTTGAAAGTTTTTAGATTCTGCAAATTAATTAATTGTAATTAAGAAAATTATCAAGATTTTATAGTTATTAAAAAATCTTTATTTTTGCATGCATGCGGGCGAATCATAAAGAACAACCAAGTATTTGATAAAAAAGTGTAACCATGTTGTGCAACCTTTGGTCGGATGTGGTAGCTAATATTTGGCTCAATGCGTGATGGTTTTCCAAAAGTTGTTGTAATAGTGGTAAATAATATGTTCTTTTCAGACTTGTGAAGGAAATGGAATTTTTAGATTTAATAAAAATATATATACAAAAATATTAACAAAGTGGGCGAGAGGTAACCAAGACACTAGAATCCACTATTACACATGAATGATGTCAAATATTTCATAACTCTAATTATCCTTTTAATCCTTTATTTCTTAATCCACAAATAATCAAACATATTCTCAAAAATTAATTGTATCCCTTAAGCATAGATTATCTAACCAAAGCATAACCTATCTAATTGAATCACAACTAATGAAGAAAATTATGTAAACTTTTAAGAACTCTGCAAAAGCAGCGATTGAGTGAATTATAATTTAATATTAGAAAAAATGAAATAGTTACCCATTGTTCATGTGTGAATAGCTTCATCCATTTCCTTGGTTACGAGAGAATTAGCGCTCATCATGTTGGAAAACCTCTCAAAGAATTTCATTGATGCTCAAAAATGGTTTACAAATGATGAGAATATGAGAAATACAATAAAACCGGGTTTGTAACAATTATATTTGTTACAAACCAGAGAACTATGACCCTCAGTGACAAAATAAGACTGCTGCAGCTGTGTCGCAAACGCTGTAGCAAATAAGTCTGCCTGATGTACGACCCACAAGTGTGAGTCGTTATTACTGTAGAAAAACGACTGCTGGTGCAGGTCCGTTCTTCGTGTTCTTCATGTTCATCAGCAGCAGCAGAAGCAGAAACCGAGTTTGGGAAAACTCGAATTTCTTCTTCTCTAGCTCTCCTCAGCCCCCCAGACTCTCGACCCCCTTTCTACTCAACCCCGGCAACCTATTTATAGCCAACAGACCCATTGAATCTCGCTCATTCACTCTATATAATTCTCTTTAACTCGGCAGTAAAGAAAATATTTCTCGAAATATTTTCTTTCCCGTTTCATCTTCTCACGCGTTTTCAAGCCTCCAAATTACCATATTTAATTCCTTCGCGCTCCAACAGGCTGTGAGGGTCTTCCATGCACGTACAAAACACGTTGAATCTTCTCCAAATCACGTGAAACCCGTGATATACACGAACTGCCCTGTTTTCAACCCGTGAATTGTTTAGCTGATTCTAGCCAATTCTGGTCGAACCAAACGCCCACAGTGTGTTTAATAGTCCATATCACAACTATCTACCAAAAATCAGCCATTGAATCTCCCTAGAACACGTTCAACAATTCGATCAAAAATCTGCAGAAGTGTTCTCCATTTTCCCGCCAAAAACAAAATTCAAATGGAGAAGATGACCTTCCCCTAATCCTGTACTGGGGTGCGAATAGCAGATGCCTTTTGGGTGACATGGGTTTCCCCTTAGTAATTGAGGTGCCCCTTATCCAACGGTGAGAGTCCGAATAACACGTGTCCTCTGGGGCTTTTACCAACTTTTCGAGCCGAATTTTCCAAAAAATGTTTATTTTCCAAAGGTGCCTACAAACACATAAAACACCAAAATTAGTACAAACTCGAGTGCCAACAATATATAGTATTGAGATCAAATTAAACACAAAAATGTGTCTATCAAATCCCCCAAACTTATTATTTGCTAGTGCTCGAGCAAAATTTATTTTTGAAAAGATAAAAAGACTACACTTAGCACATGCAGCAGGCCGTTAAACCGCTAGGTGGCCCTAGCGGCGGAGTGTTGTCTCCGGAGGGTTAACCAGAGGTGTACCCACAAAATCTTTACTCCTAATTGGTCATAAGTATCCAAAGAGCTATGAGGACATACATATTCTCAACCTATCTCCAAGTAAGTAGAATGCCAGAGAAATTAAAGGTGTCAGCTCTAAAGCTGACTGAAGAAAAGGGGAGACACATCCACACCACTGCTAGATAAAGAGATATCCGCTACACAACTAGATAAACATTGTAAGATGCGTCCGCTGCTTTACAGCTGGATAAGATTAGGAGAGAGATAAAAATGAGAGGGACATCTGCTACACAGCTGGACTAATTACGTGTGATGAGTTAAACCAGTGCTAGAAATATTTTGAGCCAGATTGAAAGCAGATTAACAAAGCAACCAAAATGCATCTTTCTTCGACTCTCTCACAGTGCTCAGTAGAAACAACGCCTTCTTCGGTCTTCAACTGTTGATGATAAACTCTCGAACCTCATAGAACCTTGACAATTAACTCATCTCTTCGATTTCTTGCTTGACTTATAAATTTCTTCTTCCCTATGGCTTTATTGAACAAAAAGAACGTAATGATGTTTCATTTTTTATTTTATTTTTTTTGAAAACAAAAAATAAGAAGACAAAAATTTACATGGCCATGAGAGAAGGACTTTCAAAACTTGGATCTTCGTAACTTGTGATGTCTTGGTATCATGGATTCTAACAACTTATATCATTTGCTCTTATAACTTCAACTTTGATTTTTGAATTATTCTTTTCTATTGTTGCTTCTAAACCTAAAACGTTTTCAACTTTCTTCATAGATTTTGATGTCGCTCCGCTTGTTGATGATGATAAGTTTCTACTGAGAGAGAGTCGCAATCCAGTAACTAAGACTACATTGTGAGGTTGCTTTGTCTTTCTGGCATTTCCTGACCTACTTGCCTTTCCATCATGTATGGTTAGGTCCATCACGGTTACCCTCTAAAAGGAACAAGTTCTCTCCTGAATTTCAAGGATCTCAATGTCTTTTTCTCTAATGTATCAAAAGGTTGTTATCCCTAGCATTCCAATTTCTATCTTTTTGGTGAGAAACAGTATGTAAACTTAGCTAACCGGATACCATGTGACGCTAGAAGTTTCAAAAGTGCAACTAAAAAGTTCTTCCCCACCCCCAAACTTAAATCTAACATTGTCCTCGATGTTCTAAAGATAAAATTAAAAGCATGAACAAGGAGAAACTGTTACCACTTGAAGAAAAAGAGTTAAGGAAATATATTACCATGTTGCATGAGCATGGGTTACCTCCCAAGAAGTGCTAAGTTTAAAGTCTTCAGACAGACTTAGGAAAGGATTAGTCAACTCGAACCGTATAACAGTAGCCGGAATAACTGTGGGTCTTCAAAACCAAATAGATCTTACCAAAGGAAACTGCAGTAAACCAAAAAAATGAACAAGACTAGCATGCCCTTACCTAGTTTCCTGATTAAGACAACTACATCTAATTGTGGTTCAGGTTCTATAAAAGCGTCTAAATATATTTCTTTAGGCTGCAACTCCTCAAAAGTGAGATCTGAATTATTAGGTCCTAGAGTCTGTAAAAACTCAAATAAAAATTTAGAAGCACATAATAATAACCTAAATAATTGAGGATCCTCTAAGTAAATCAGGTTTGACTTACAAAATTGACCACAGTGAGGGTAGTAGTTATTCTTAAGAAAATGTGTTGATTCTAATTTCCTAAAGCATTTAGGTTTAGTCTCACAACTAAATATTCGACACATTTGAAATATAAACGTTCCCACATTTGGAAGAAAACTATTTGGTGGGAAAACAAAGTCAATAAGGATATCATAGCCTGGGCTAACCACATCAACCAGAGGATGGGTTTCTAACAACTGAGCTTCTCTCTGGACATCATTAGGTTCAGGTAAAAGTGTACGAAGATAATCTTGTAAGATGGTTGAGGCACAAATGTCAAGTCCTACACGAGGGAAATTTCTAAGATTTAAAGCACCCGGAGACTGATAATCACCCCCAAACTTAGAGTTTTCTGTGTCTCTAGAAAGACTAGTCACAACTTCCCTAATTTCTAGGTCATCTGATTCCTGAAAATGGTCAATTGATTCTTCTAAGTCGGGTTCATCCTCACTCATTTCTACGAGTTCATTTTATTTTTCTAAGTCTAATGTTTCTAAATTTCTAGACTCTAAAACAATATTCTCTGAATAAACTCGTTCCTCAAAACTATCATCGGCTTCGTAGACAGGAAATACTACATCGTCTAAAACGAGGGTATCTCTAGTCAAATCCTCGTCCTTTTGAATAGGTGAATGATTATTAAAATTATTTGGATTTGAAATAGAAATAATATTATCATTGTAAAGCTCAATTGGAGTATCCATTTCCTGATCACTATTCCTACATAAGTATGATTCTCCATCAACACTATCCTCATCATAATAACATGAAAAAGATCGAACCTCATCAAAACAAGTAGTGCTACCAATTATAACCTTGTTATCTTGATTATGTAAATAACTATCTTCATTCTCAAGGGTATTATTGGATACACTATATTGGAAATTCAAGTAATTTCGAGCAATTCTTTCGTTCGTCTCAGCTATCCGCTTGAGGTGGTCTTCTAAAGAATGTTCACTCATTATTGTAGTTCTTTCGTCTATAATTATACTATTCATCTCAGCTAACTTACGCGTCGACTCAGCTAACTTCCTGAGGGACTCTTCTAAAGGAGGAATAGGAACAGAGGGATCATAAAAAGGACTACTTTTCAATAGTTTGATTGTATCCTCTAGAGACGAAGAACTAGTACTATAATCTTCTTGCTCGTAAGACTGATGCATGTGTGGATAGTAATTGGGCTCACCAGGGTATGACCCATATCCTTCCAAAGGATGGCGTTCCCAACCACTATTTCCAACATGGTCATAAAAAGGATGATGTCCATATTCAAATTCAGGTCGATACTCATTGTATTGGCTTCTATCATACCAGTTCGACATTCTTAATTGCAAGGGAATTCTACACAATCACAAACAAGGCTGACTCGACCAAATCAAACCTATAGAATCTAGCAAACAAAAAGCATGATGGATCCACTTAGATTGTTTTCTAGACCAGCTTCTATTCCTTCGAAAATGAATTCGTTACAATTTGAGCACACCCCTCTGGAATCAATCCGAGCTAATGTAAGTTGAATCGAGGCGAGGGAAGCTCAGTGGAGCTTTGATACCCAAAGCCTCGCCGGTATTACAAGGGGGAGCAGTCACGCATTCAACTTACAGAAACCATCAAGAACTTTGAAGTATGCTTAAAAGAGTAACCAATATTTTTCGAAAGATTTTCCTACCAAGCTCGTTACCCTATCGGTCTCGTTCTAATCAAATTTTAAGCTTGGGCTCGCGTTAGGTTTTGTTTACCTAAGGCGGGCAAGAAGGGAACGGTGATGAAATCCAAACCCTTATCTTATATGGCCAGTTCTTGCCCTTTACTAGGAAATTAAAGCAGCCGGTTCAGTCCTCAACATATAATCACCTTAAGGCAGACAGTAAACCCGCTGACAGGAGATTCGCGGGTGTTTAGAAGTTTACCTCCCGTACCAGACGGGCGAAGAACCGTTGTAGTCGACTCGGGCCACTGACTCCGGTATCAGTGTGCGAACCCGAGGGGCCGAGACGATATTGTAATCGTCGTCCTTCCCTGCAAACAGTTTATATTTATTTTTTTTTATATATAACCCTTCCGTAGGGTTTAAAATTAAAATAAATTGTTCAAAGTCCAGTCCAATGAAAAGAAATACAAAAATAATAATAATAATTACAAAAAAAAATGGAAAGTCTCTTAAAAAAATAAAAAAAATAATTCTCTCTCTTTTTTTTTTTATTTTTTTGCTTTGTCTTTTTTCCTTCTCTTTTAGCTTTAAGCTTTGATTCCAAGGTCTTTAGTATCCAACTTCAAACCTGTAATACAAAGATACAACCAAAGAGACGTAAAAAGAACAAATGGAATAATAAAAAAAATAATAAAAACCTAAAAATTCTACCTAAGCACAAATCCGCGTCGGCGGCGCCAAAATTTGATGGTTTTCCAAAGTTGTTGTAATAGTGGTAAATAATAGGTTCTTTTCAGACTTTTGAAGGAAATGGAATTTTTAGATTTAATAAAAATATATATACAAAAATATTAACAAAGTGGGCGAGAGGTAACCAAGACACTAGAATCCACTATTACACATGAATGATGTCAAATATTTCATAACTCTAATTATCCTTTTAATCCTTTATTTCTTAATCCACAAATAATCAAACATATTCTCAAAAATTAATTGTATCCCTTAAGCATAGATTATCTAACCAAAGCATAACCTATCTAATTGAATCACAACTAATGAAGAAAATTATGTAAACTTTTAAGAACTCTGCAAAAGCAGTGATTGAGTGAATTATAATTAAATATTAGAAAAAATGAAATAGTTACCCATTGTTCATGTGTGAATAGCTTCATCCATTGCCTTGGTTACGAGAGAATTAGCCGCTCATCATGTTGGAAAACCTCTCAAAGAATTTCATTGATGCTCAAAAATGGTTTACAAATGATGAGAATATGAGAAATACAATAAAACTGGGTTTGTAACAATTATATTTGTTACAAACCAGAGAACTACGACCGTCAGTGACAAAATTAGACTGCTGCAGCTGTGTCGCAAACGCTGTAGCAAATAAGTCTGCCTGATGTACGACCCACATATGTGAGTCGTTATTACTGTAGAAAAACGAGTGCTGGTGCAGGTCCGTTCTTCGTGTTCTTCATGTTCATCATCATCAGCAGCAGCAGAAACCGAGTTTTGGAAAACTCGAATTTCTTCTTCTCTGGCTCTCCTCATCCCCCCAGACTCCTTTCTACTCAACCCCATCAACCTATTTATAGCCAACAGACCCATCGAATCTCGCTCATTCACTCCATATAATTCTCTTTAACTCGGCAGTAAAGAAAATATTTCTGGGAATATTTTCTTTCCTGTTTCATCTTCTCACGCGTTTTCAAGCCTCCAAATTACCATATTTAACTCCTTCACGCTCCAACAGGCTGTGAGGGTCTTTCATGCACGCACAAAACACGTTGAATCTTCTCCAAATCACGTGAAACCCGTGATATACACGAACTTCCCTGTTTTCAACCCGTGAATTGTTTAGCTGATTCTAGCCAATTCTGGTCGAATCAAACGCCCACAGTGTGTTTAATAGTCCATATCACAACTATTGAATCTCCCTAGAACACGTTCAACAATTCGATCAAAAATCTGCAGAAGTGTTCTCTATTTTCCCGCCAAAAACAAAATTCAAATGGAGAAGATGACCTCCCCCTAATCCTGTACTGGGGTGCGAATAGCATATGCCTTTTGGGGTGACCTGGGGTGCCCCTTAGTAATTGAGGTGAGAGTCCGAATAACACGTGTCCTCCGGGGCTTTTACCAACTTTTCGAGCCGAATTTTACAAAAAATGTTTATTTTCCAAAGGTGCCTACAAACACATAAAACACCAAAATTAGTACAAACTCGAGTGCCAACAATATATAGTATTGAGATCAAATTAAACACAAAAATGTGTCTATCAATGCGAGACGTCCCTTCTATAAAGATATAGTTATTCTTTTCACACATATACCCATAGTTATTCTGCATAAATATAAATATTATCATAAATAAGTTAATGTTTTTTTCCTTGTAAATTATACAAAGGGTAAAACAGGAAAAAAAACCGGATACTTAGTTACGAAATCGAAGCTTTTTCCTATTTTGAAAAAATCGGCATATTCCACCTATTTATAAGAAACTCGCATCTATCTTTGCTTCTGTTAACATGAGCTGACTGATTTAATTCCCTGGTTACAGAAAAATGTTGGGTGCAATAATCAAAAACAAGAAAAAATCAAATAAGCAAAAGTTATTGATACTTAGCTCCTTTATAATGGAAGTGATCGATTTGATGAGACGGACGAGCTTCCCATATCTCCGTAACAGCAACAAGGCAAAACTTTGGAAAAACAGAGTGAGTCACGTGTTCAACACGTTTTCCTTAAGACATTAGCGCCCGGCTACACTCAAGAGTGATGCTATAGCCCTCACAGGATGGATATCTCAAGGATAAAACACCCTACTACACCTACTACTAGCATATGTAGTAGATGCTCAACTTGAGCTTGGCAACTCCGAAAAAAACCATAAAGGAAAATCTCGAACACTTGAGAAAATAATATAAAATATTTTTTCCCTTAGGGATCCCTCTAAATATAGAGCAACCACTTTTCCATATATTTTACAAAAGTAGAGAATTTGTTTATATAATTAACAAATACAACTTAAGAAGAAAAACTCCCGATGTGGGACTAAAAGGTTTATATAGTTTCTTAAAACTACTAAAAATTGGAAACTCCACAATATGGGACTAATAAATTTCATTCACAAAAGAAAACAATCAATTATAATTTTTATTAAAACTTTAAAAAATTATTTTTTATTAATCGTTTTCCAACAATCCCCCACATGAATGAAAACTCAATAAAACATGAAAACACAGATAGATCTTGGTAAATCAACATCCCAATCTCACGATCCAAACAGACTGATCGTGCAAGTGTTGAAATCATACTAGTCATTTCTACGTCCTCTCCCTCAAACAAAAGTGTGTTGACCCCAGGGTCATACTATGGATTGCACAAATCATAATAGTATTGAGAGCTTTCATCTTTAGTTCTCACATGGTGAGACTATAGGTATCTTTCACCAAAGTGAAAAAGCATGAACTAGTGAACCCTTAGTGACCTTTAGGTCCTAAGTTCCAGTAATACCAAAACCATCAAAACGAAAATCACATAAAAAGCGCAGGAAATACCATTTTAAGCAGAGGTGTCCATGAGCTCTTGAACCTTTGCTTAATGAGATATTACCGGAATTACTTGCTAGAGACAGTGAACTATGTCTTGAACTGCTAGCATTTGATGTAATTCGCGATAACAACCACGGGTGATATCTCCAAGGTTGCTGCCAAGCTCGTGAGTTTCCATGTAGTCACTGTTACTGCTACACCCCACTTCAATCTTAAATTGAAACAATAGAACTCATTAAGACTTCTTAAAAGTCATCCTTCACATGCAGTCATACTATCACGTCTACACCATAGGGGAGGGACAGAGAATAAAATTCTCTGATAGTGTTTACCTTTACCCACCACAAATTAGTTGTCTCATTTGAAACCTTGATCTTGGGATCTCCAGTCAGCAAGGTTGAGTATCCTTCATGGAAATTTTAATTTATGAGCTTAAGCCCCTTCCCCCTCGATGCAATTCTAACCATCTCTTGGGATAAACCTTTCGTCAAAGGTTGCGCGATATTCTCCTTGGACTTTATCCAATCAATGGAAATAACGCCGATTGAGATTAGTTATTTTCAGCTTTAGCTATTATAGCTTGGCTAATACAATGTATAGATATAGCTGGCACATGCCTATGCCAGAGAGGAATATCTTCTAAAAAGCATCTTAGGCACTCGGCCCCCTCTCGTGCTTTATCTAACTCAATACTCTCAGATTCCATAATGAATTGAGCAATATATGTTTGTTTGTAAATCTTCCAAAAACAAACCCTCATGCTAGAGTGAAACATATTCACTCGTAGACTTAGACTCCTCTGAGTCAACTATCCAGTTTACATCACAAAGTCCCTCATGGACAACAAGATACCTTTGATAAATCAAACAAAAGGTAATAGAGTATTTTAGGTACCATAATACTCTACTCAGTGCATCTGAATGCTATTGCTCTGGACTACAATTATATCTACTTAACTTACTCACAGTATAGGCAATGTCTGGACTCTTACAGTTCATTAAATTCATCAGACATCCTATAACTCTTGAGTATTCAAGTTAAGATACTCCATTACCCTTTTTTTCTTGAGTTTACAAGAATAATCGTACGGAGTACAAGCAGGCTTTACAATCACACTGATTGTATCTCTTAAGCACAAATTCAACATAATGAGAATGATTAAGACTACATATGTTAGATTATTTTCTAATCTTCATCCCTAAGATTACATCAATAGGGCCTAAGTCTTTCAAGTCAACGTTCTCATTCAGCGCATGTTTGTATCAAGTATAAGCATATCATCAACATACAAGCATACAATCACACAGGCATCCTTAACAAGTTACTTGTAAATATACTTGTCAGATTCATTAACTTAAATCCACTACACATTATCACATGATCAAATTTTCCATGTCACTGTTTACATGCTTATTTTATAAACCATACAAAATTTTGTTCAACTTACAAACTTTGTCATCATAACCTTTCACTACAAAGTCCTCAGGTTGCTCTATGTAAATTTGTTTATCTACTTCACGATTTTAGAAAAGCTGTCTTAACATCCATCTGATGTATCTCTAATTTGTTTATGACAGCAATAACAATTAGCATCTCAACGGAAGTAAATCTCGTCAAATGTGAATAAGAATCAAGGAAATATACACATTCTTTTAGTTTATAGCTTTTAGCTACCAACTTAGCCTAATATTTTTTCACAGTTCCATATACCTAATGTTTCTTCTTAAAGACTCATTCACATCTCATGGTCTTACTCTCTGGAGGTAAACTATAAACCTTCCAAGTCAGGTTCCGACGGATTGAGTCCATTTCACTAAATGAAGCTTCTTACCAGAATGGGGTTTCAGTAGATATCAAGGCTTCTTTACAAGTCCAGGGCTTAGACTAAGCTAGGAATGTCATGAAGTCGGCTTCATAAGAAGTCTCAAGTCTAATTGTTTTACTTCTCCTAGGCTCAACCTTAACTTCATCTTCCATTAAGATAAGTTCTGACTATTTGAAAATAAATCTAGGGGATCAACAATACATCTCTAATGAGGTACATGTTTAAGAATAAACATGTTGAAAGAACTCAGCATCCATAGATTATGTAATAGTATTCACAACAAATTCAGAAAAATCACACCAAAGTATGAAAAATCAGAACACACAACCAAAAATCTATATGTAGAAGTATACTCAGCATACCCTATATGAAGACACAATCAACATTTTTGGTTTCTATCTAGTTCTTTTAGGAAGAGGAATGACAATCTTAGTCAAACACCCCCACACTTTGACGTATTCATAAGAAGGTCATCTACCTTTCCATAAATCATATGGAGTTTCATCTGATCCTTAAGGGTACTATATTCAGGATATACTAGTTAAGAGGACTGCCTCCTCCCACAAGGACGCAGGTAATCCTGAACTAATCAACATGACAATTATCATCTTCTTAAGGATGCAGTTGTTATGTTCAAGGCTTCTAATTGGTTTTCAACTTCAAGTTTATACATCTTAAGGATTCTAAGGCATCATCCTTATCCCTAAGAAAATATACAAGATAGTACCTCGTACAATCATCCACGAAAGTTATAAACCATCTTTTACCATAGTGGTTTTGGGTTAAACTCATGTCAACTAGGCCTAACTGAATTAATTCTAAGGACTTAGAATTACTATGAACATTTGTGCTAAATTTTTTTAAAGCATATTCATTTCACTTTTGTGTTCAAGATCCAAACTAAATTTGGGTACGTAGCCTATGCTAGGCAGTTTATTCATTGACTTATAATTTTACGGTTCCAAGTCTACCATGCAAAACATTCAAAGACACACAAAAGAAAGCACATGAATCAACTATGTTCACTTCATCAGATTTTTCTTTAAACTTATATAGACCCTAAGTCTTATAACTGTTGCCTAAAAAATCAATGCCCTTAGTTATAACAAGTTTTCCACATTTAATTAAGATCCTCAATCTTTTACCATCTTCAAGAGAACAAGATAAAAATTCTTTCATATGCTCGGAACATGAAAACTTCATTCAGTGTGAGAATATTACAGATATGAGCTTATACTCGACCTATCCCTTTTATGCAACCTATGTCGCAGATGAGTTACTCATATAGAGTTTCTCGACATCCCTTATCCTCTGATAAGAGGTGAACAGGTCTCTGTTTCAACAAACATACTTAGTGGCTCCAGAATCCACCCACCAGTCTCTCACATTGGTTATTAAAATAACTTCCGATATCATGTTAATGAACTTGTTCTAATTTGTTTCAACTAAATTAGCATTAATTTTCTACTTATTAAGGTTTTATGTTGACTACACTTTACTGCCGTAAGGTCAGGAAATTTACAAACATAACAATCACCCTTAATTAAAGTAATGCCGGATTCAGTTTTACGAAACATACCTTTCTTACGAAGACTATGCTTAGAGTTGTGTTTGATGTTCTCGCCTTTGTCAGCTTTGGAAGACTTATGTTCATCCACATGCGCCTGGTAGCCATGTTCCTTTTCAATTTCATGTCACAAACTTCGTTTATACTCTGACCAAGGACACGATAATTTCCCAATCACCCCATAAAAACTGCTTTAGTTAACAACAAAATTATGCCCGTCAAAATTTTTCAGGAACGTTTCTCTCCTTTATAAAATATTAAAAAAAATACTTTTACAACTCCAAAACTTCTGAAATTTTACGTGGATAACTATCAGGATGTCTACTACGTTGTTTCAAAAGGGTTCATCGAAATTCCTTCTGACCGTGTTTGGGATCTTTGACTACATAAAGCTTAGCTAGGGAATTTTTTTCTCTAACTTGAGCAGGATTATCTCAAGATGTATTAATAAAGATGATGTTTGTTTTTCCGTTATACCCATCACGGGTTTATCATGTATTATGTTTGTCTCTCCATATTTTAAATATGTATTTTTATAAAATAATTATGTATTATGGATAAAATTGTCGGAGAAAAAAATAAAAACATAACAATAAAGTTAAAAAAATTGAAAATATTTTGATTAATTAAAATAACTACCTCTATAACCGTCTAACCCAGGCAAGGATATTGGTATCCTGGCTATTTTGGAGAATAGCATAACCTTGCTTTTTTAGCTTCCTAAAATCAAGGAAGATTTAGTTGTTCATATCCTAGACTAGAATTAGAACAAGACAAACATAATTTAAATGTATTTTCTTGATAACCCAACCTAGGATAGGCATTTCCAAGAGGCCAAACACGACCTCTAGGTTAAGAGATAAACTCGAAACCTACAGCTGACCAAAAATTCGTTTTTGTTTTTCACTCCATAATTAACATCCATGATTCACAAACCAACCAACCATTTTTGATTATTACAAATTCTAATGCCTTAAGATTGTTGGGTGCAATAATCAAAAACAAGAAAAAATCAAATAAGCAAAAGTTATTGATACTTAGCTCCTTTATAATGGAAGTGATCGATTTGATGAAACGGACGAGCTCCCCATATCTCCGCAACATCAACAAGACAAAACTTTGGAAAAACAGAATGAGTCACGTGTTCAACACGTTGCCCTTAAGACATTAGCGCCCGGCTACACTCAAGAGTGATGCTATAGCCCTCAGAGGATGGATATCTCCAGGATAAAATACCCTACTACACCTACTACTAGCATATGTAGTAGATGCTCAACTTGAGCTTGGCAACTCCAGAGAAACCATAAAGGAAAATCTCGAACACTTGAGAAAACAATATAAATGTTTTTTCCCTTAGGGGTCCCTCTAAATATAGAGCAACCCCTTTCCCGTAGATTTTACAAAAATAGTGAAGTTGTTTATATAATTGACAAATACAACTTAAGAAGAAAAACTCCCCGATGTGGGACTAAAAGGTTTATATAGTTTCTTAAAACTTCTAAAAATTGGAAACTCCACAACGTGGGACTAATAAATTTCATTCACAAAAGAAAACAATCAATTATGATTTTTATTAAAACTTTAAAAAATTATTTTTTATTAATCGTTTTCCAACAAAAAAAAATTTTGATTCCCTCGTAACACCTATCGTTCTTTTCAGATAAGTGAATTTTATTTCAAGCTGGAGAAGATATCACTGTTGTCGATAGGCTCAAAACTGCATTGCATCACCCAGCGTTTTGCCTACTTGGTACTTAGATAGTGCCGTATATCAACTTGAGTCCGATAATATCTATTTATCTTTTGTCTGTAACATGTTCCAACTTTCAACTATGAGTCAACTTTTAAGCATGGAATTCTAGATTGTTATAAATATCCTAAACTCAAAATATCCCATTACTGTATTAAGTAACAATTAAGTGACAACTTGCTGGAGTTCACGCCACTAACAAAAGGGGAAAGCATCAGATTTTCCACTAATTTGAATTTTGTGCACTATAATAACAGATGTATCCAGCATGCCATCATAACATAAGTTCAAGGTACAACTGAAAAAATGAACGACCGATTTTTTGTGGAAGGCAGCAGGTTGTATGTATCATCAAAATTATACCAGAAGAGATGGAGATGCGATGTGCATGCTGTGAGGAGTGTGCACAAAACCGAACTGGAAGCGCAACTTGCAAATTACTTCTTTTAACTAGAACTCGGGGATCAAATAATAAATCACAATAACGAGTACCTTGCTTGAATATTATTTTCTTTTTGTCTAACCACAAGCATTAAAAGCAACCAAAATCAAATCAAATCTGTTACATACTGCATAAACTCAGTATCATTTTCAAGACCTGACATAGCATCAGGTGATAAACAAACTTCAAGATCAACACTTCCACCACCATCTCTCCCTGGAAAAGCTGATATTTTTCCATCAAATTTATTAGCCTTACCACTACGTACAGCTAATGGTCGACCCCACCCAAAATCATTATCATACATCGGAAATCTCGGTGAACTTCCCATTGTGATTGATGCACCATCGAAGTTCCCTAGTGGGAAACATCTTGGGTTCTTCTCCCATTCTTCTACTCCCTGTACCACTGTATCATGATTATGCGCCCTCACATTTTTATTCAACATCTCAGCACTCCAGCACAAATCTCTAGACAACAGTTCGCCTATCGGAACAATGGTCGGGATGCTCTGTATAGCGTTACCGAAGTAATACGGATCCATACGTGGTTCTAAACGGTGACGGCAGTTAACCGCCATACGGAACGTCGTCGGTTTATTCGCCGGAAGTTTTCTTGCTCGTGTCACTGATCTCCATAATTGAGCACTTAATGATTGAAACGATGAAATCTCAACCGTTGGATTAACTGCCGCCGGCTTCCCGTTCGGGTTTTGGTTTTGGTCGTTGCTCAGTTTCCCTATAATCTCATACCCGTTCTCGAATTTCTTGAAATTATTAGCTCTGGATTTCAATTTCAGAATCGATTCTCTGCTGAAATGGAAAATTCTTTCTCTTAGTGGAGCATCAACATCAAACGTCACCTTTGGATTTCCGTCGGGGAATTGAAGAACAGCTTTAGAATCTTTCACATAATTTCGAGTGAAATCAGGTTGTTTCGTAATCTTCTTAACACCTTTAGTAATCTCAGCAAAAGTGTTAAAGAAATTCCAGAAAGATGTACCATCAGTAACGGCATGATTAACAGCACAACCAATAAAAACACCGTCAGACAATTCCGTCACTTGCACAGCAGCTAAAGGTCTGTAATGACCATCGTAACTCACAACTCCGTCATAAGTAAAGAATTCTCTAATCACTTGAGGCAAATCATTATTATCATGATTACTGTTTTGTGGTGGTACAACATCACGGATTGATAAATGTGTTGCATTAGCTTCAACGAAAACGACACCAAGATCATTACAATCGATGTGTACGAAACCGGAAGAATCCGTTTTCATCCGACCGGCGAGAGCAGGGAAATGAGAAAGAGTTTTAGAGAGTGAGTTTTTGAGAAGTGGGATTAGAGAATCAAATGGAATGTTATCTGGACGAGTTAATAAAACTCCTTTTTGAATGTAATGACATGAAAGCATAGGAAGATCAGAAACAGAGAGTTTAAGATCTTTGATAGTTGATGTTTGATCTGGTTTTATTGTGCATCGCGAGATTATCATGGTTTTAGAAGCTGAAGAAGGCATTTTTTTTTAACCCTGTTTTTGTGTGTGTGAGTATCAATCACTGGGGGAGAATGAGAAACAGTGGTGCGGGAGATTGGTATGGAAGAGAGGAGTGGGGGGAAGTTTATATAGGTAAAAAAATGGGAGGTCTGTTTGGGTTCATGAACTTTATTTAAGTTTGTGGTGGGCGCGGATGTTTGGTACTCCCTGTCCCGCTCACTCTTCCTTTATATTGGATTTCTTAACGAACTTGGGAGGAAGGCAGTTGGCCTGAGTGTCATTGATTAAGGTTAAAGTGACGGTTGTATATACAAAATTTATGGGGTTACATCAAAATAACTCGGTATAGTACTAGTTAGTAAGGACATTAATGTTATCTGTAATTGAAATTTGTGTTCTGGAAAATATTTTAGCCCACCTAGGCATTAAAACCAACTTCCATGAATGTGGGCCAAGGACACAAAACGGGATTACGTCGAAGTCGTTACTGAGGTATATTCCGTCATGTGTAACAATAAACACGCGATGCACACGCTTTAATGGCTAGCACAGATTAAATTTGTGCATCGATAGAAGACCACGTGTAACGGCAATAACCATCAAAATAGACATGGGCTTGCCCATTGATGGACAACAACAGACCTGCCATCGTGCCATCTTCTTTCCTGGCTCCTACATCAAGTCCGTACCACTTTGTTTCGCTTAGCTTAGCTTAGCTGGTCAATAGTTGCTGAGTAGATGTCATACTCTTTTTCTTGTCCGGCTTCCTTTCGTATTGCATGTCTTCCACGTTATTCTGTTAAGAAGGGAGAATTTACTTGCACAGAGTCGGAGAAGAGATGGAAATTTCTCTGCCTGATTTCTGATCGGCCGGTATAAAATGTCCGTCAGTTACCACTTGAAACAGAATCCCGAAAGATATCGTTATAAATACAGTTATAAATGTGGCGCTGACTTATAACAGGATTTTGCTAAATTTTCCAAATCCCTAAAAAAAAGTCGGCTCACGAGCTCTTGTCCTAAAATAAAACATACTGACAGTTAAAATAGTGTCAATTTGCTACAATTTGAAGCAAGAAAATAGAAAGTCGGTTATCATCGCGGGAACAAACTCTTTCCTAATTAAACAACCCCAATCATTTCTGATCTGGCCGGCATCTTCTTACCTGTATAACACGAATCCTCATGAAATATATCATACCGTAGAACTTAGTGGACTAATCAGTTGTTTGACCTTATTAGTAGTATGATTAGTACCTCAATCTCCGGAGTATAATTTTAATACAAACAACCTTAATTTTTTTAATAAAAATATTTATTAGTGAATTATTCTATAGTTGTCATGATCACATGGAGTTTGAGAACGTCACACATGGAATTAAGTTTAGTATCGTTTGATTAACGGAAGAGCCGCACAACTTGGATGTGGCAGCTAGTCCTAGTGATAGTTATCTTTGTACGCCGGAATTTACAGTACAAATATCAAATCAATGACTGGATAAGAGATATTTTAACTTTGAACAGTAATGCATGGTATTTGGTTCGAAAGGATGAATTTTCAGAAATCAAAATCACGTTAGAAGTTTTTACATTCTCAGATATCAACTTCGTCTAGGAGCGCGACATATTCAGCTAATATTCCTCGCCTAATCTTAATCTTGTGTTTTTCATGTACCTTCTTCTTTTGATGGAGATACAGTTTCCAGATAGCGATTTCCAGATAGGAAGCTAGAAACTGTCACGAGAAATATCCAAAAACACCAACGATGTCAGTTTATTTACTTAAAATTCTACTATCAACATGCATGCACATTCGTGCATGCGTCACATTTGCTAGTAGTCAATTCTTCTATCTGACCGTCAGTCAAAGGGGTGATGTATGGACGTATATCTATTTAGGTGGTACATAATTGACCAATGTACTACTTCAGACTTTCCACAGTAGCTACTTGCTTGCACTGGTCAATTCTTTCATGACTGCTAATGGGGACCGGAAGTAGCGGGGTACCGTTTGAGTGATCGGACTGTCAGGATTGGAGATAACTCTTTTGTTTCATATGAAACGGTACCCTCAGTTAATTTCGGTCCCCATTAACAGACATCACGGTACTTTTGTTTAATCATACACTTGCTCAGTATTTCCTTGTACAATGTATATAGCGCAAACAGTATTTGGACGGTGGTTAAATTTCAATTTTACTTCTACAAAATGTACGCTACAAAGTTCATTCAGCTTGTTGCAAACCACTTGTTTCTCGTTTGGTTGCTTGGATTGATGTTGTCATTAACTATCTGATTTGAGACTCATAATTCTATCGGTCCCTTTGAGTTGGGTTTAAAATGTTTGGGGTATGTTTTTTTATTTATCTCTTTCTGCTCTTTTCTCTTTGATTTCTTCTTTGGATGATTGATTCCAAACTCGATTTTTCATTTTTGTATCGGTTGTATCTATTGGATTAAGATACATTTCTAAGAGCAACCACAGTGGGCAATCAAACTCATAAATATGGTCTAACAACGAGACATAGTAGGACGGACTAAAAAGCAAAATCCTGACTATAACAAAATCCTGGACTATATTTGGTATGGGACCAAGACCAAATTCAAATATAGCCGAGCGAACTTAAAGTGTACGCTTGTTAACGGGCGCACGTATAATGTACGTTTCATGTGGGACGGTTGTATAGTCCCCGTTCCATGAATTGTTGTGTATGGATCACATTATATCTTCACCTGACTACCTATCAGGCGTACATTATATGCCCGCATTACATATGGGCTCACATTATATGTTCGCTTGATCATATATAGTCCACTATCGTAGCGTTACAACACGGACTAAACCCAAAATTTGGTATTTTTTTTATTCTTTAGTCTTTGATTTCGATCGCACCACTGTAATTGCTCTAGGTACCTCTTTTTTTATGAATATTTTTCCATAGACCCATCAAAAAAAAAAATAATCCATCCAATCGAATATAAATAGCAGTACCTGTATTTCATTTAGACTATTAAACTACTCAATAACGTGTAGAATGTGTACATGTTCTCAGTTATTTTAATGCCTAGAAGTATAGAATAGCTTAAAATGCGGATACCCACATAATTAAGATTTAAGACGTCCATTTCTCATGACGCTCTTAAGTCTTAACCGCACATATCATGGAGCAGCATCTTTGGTGGTTCGAAAAGAAGTATAGGTTTTTGCTTGTTCAAATTAATAAATAATTAGTAAATTAAATGTACTTGTCTAATTAAAATTATGGGTTACCCAATTAATTATGACATCTATTAATTAGCTTTAGGTAGCATGCTGTGGATGGTTGCGGATGAAATAGAGCGAGAGTAGACGTACAACTAGCAACGTAAATAATCCAAAACAGAACGAATACGCAGGTCATGAACACTTTTATGAAAATGACTTCGTCTTAATCCTGAACTTCTTATTAATAAAGAGTACTATTTATAGGTGAGGATTTGATTACTATTTTTTTTAATGACCAAATCATAAGTATTACATCTTAAATAAAAATGTTTGAACAATGGTTTTCAAGTAAAATAAGTACATCATAATATGAAACAAATACATAGAAAGATACAAAATGCAAATAAACAACGAAGAGAAAAGAAATCTACAACCGGTTCAAAAAAGAAAAAAGCGATCCACAAACGATAGTATCCAAGTCTTGTAGATTGGAGAGATGCTTCTATGACAGAGGAGTGATTTCCCAAAAATTCTTCATATGCAATGAATAACCCAGAAGCCCTAGATATATTTTTCTGATAAAGAAGAACTTGATCTATCTCGTGCCGAATTGTCGATGTACTTGTATCAGGATAACCAAACACGAACAAATTATTAGAAAAAAAACACTATAAAAGTGTAGATAAAATCGCCCTAATGACGAAGATAAAAATCGATGTAATGACGAAGAAATTATGAAAACAACAAAAATAATTCCTAAATCAAAAACAACTATATCTAATATTACTAAAACAAAAAATCTTTGCTTAGATGTAGCCCTCAGCAAAGGAAGAAGAAGTTGATGATTTTTACTCTAGATTTTGAGAATGAAGAAAGAAGAGAGAGAAATCTATTCGCGAAACAAATAGACCTATCAACACCAGTATATTTTTTATAAAACTAAAAATAATAATGAATTGGAGACATTTTTGTTATTGGTGTTATGGTCTTTTCACAATGTTTCGCATTCCTATTGAAATTGAGCACAATCGAAGACATTTAACACAGCCATCTACTCGAAGGAGTGTGAATCAACATGTTCGTTTGGTAGGTTGAGTAGTTAACAATGACCTTATTATCATGCGTGTTTAAAATCTCGTCTCTCGATATATAACTTTCAAAACTAAATCAATGGAGGAGATTGAAATTTCACGCTCACGCTCACACTCGTTAGAGAGTGTGCAAAAAACTGGACTCGTTCACAAATTGTGTTTCACCCAACTTTTTTTGCAAGAAAAGATCAAAAAAACAAAAATGACAGGCGATATTTTACGAATATTATCGTGCTCTTTATTCAAGTCGGCCATGAAAAGAACATAAAGACTCCATTTTAATTGGAAAAAACAAAAGAACAAAAGATTTCATGCTACTAGTCTTAGGTAAGACAATCTCGGCTAGGAGACTAGCCAGCCTCATTGTGAAAGAGACGTTAGATTTCGTGTTTGCTAGCAAAATCCCCATGAGACAGAGGAAGGAATTCCGCTCTAGTCAGCCAAACAAATAAAGAGTAATATACCACAATATCTGAAATAAAAATGGGGACAATTTAGAAATATAGGGCTGTTTAGATTGGTCCTTTTCTTTATTGTAGAAAAAAACGGATTCCATCCAGTTAAGTGCAAGGTGGCAGTTATCTTACCTATTAAACAATCTTATTTATCCTTGGACCACATCTCCTTTGTGCAAGGTTGACTTCCCATAAACTAAAATCATGTACCCTAAAACTTGGGAACCCTGATCCTGAACTTGGGAGTAATGAACACTGAATTAAAAATCCCGAACGCTGAACTCTGAACTTGGGAATAATGAGTCATTTCAGGGAATGATGTAATGAATCTGAAAATGGTGAAATGATCATGAACCGAGATCGGTGAACTTTAAAAATGATGATGAAGATCGATGTGGCCATGAGTAAAGGGTAAATAAGTGAAAATATAATAGGACTTAACCAAAGTGGATGAAAAAGTGAAAACCGGCCTATATTTGAAAATTTCAAAAAAAAAAACAACCGTATATTTATAAACCGCGATTTTCACTAGACACATATTGTTAAATAATCTTAATTAGAAAAATACATTTTGCTTATAATATTTTACCAATAAAGGTGGCAATAATTTAAAGTTCGCTATGGCGGGACCCGAATCTCAGAGTTGATGTAATCAGTATTTGTATAAGATCTACCATTTTTTTCACGATTGCTAAAGGCGGGTACCAGCATTAGCGGGGTTGGTACCATTTCAGTGATCCAACGGTCAAGATCGTTTATAAATTTTTGTCTTATATGAAATGGTACCAGCCCCGCTAATGCTATTACCCGTCTTTAGCAATCGTGTTGTTTTTTCTTGGATGTTTTTTACTTTCTGAACAAGAATATAGACAACGCCAAACTTGGTATAGATTTGAACCTAAGATGAACTCTTCTCTCTCCCTTCTCTTCTTTTTCCAATTTTTCTTTTCTGATTATGGAGTAATCCTCCATAGGATAAGCTTGGGGGCTTATCAGGATCATGAGTTAGGGAATGGCAATGCGGATCAACCTTTAATATTTTAGATGATTGGTAATAACAGGCAGCAAATTTTGATTTTGTTTCTTAAATTTGTTTTCCGGTATTCGTCATCCTTTATTTTCTTTTTAATTTTGTTTGGATCTTTGATGTTTCTTTCATTCTTCTCTTCTATTCTGATGGACCTGCTAATATATGCTTCTTTTTGTGAGGAATCTCTTCTATCTCTTCTAATGGATCTGGATTATTTCGTTCTCTCTCTCTCTCGTTTCTTTTTCTTTTCTCAGATCTATGGTTCTTCTAATTTCTTTCTTTTATTTGCTTGGTGATGTATGCTTAAACTAGTAGATCTATCTTTCTGTACTGAGTAGTGCTTGCTCTAACACTCTCTTCTGTTTCTAGTCTTTCTTCTATTTTCTTCTGCTAATTTCGTTGTCGGATTTGATTTATTTACTTCCTTTTTATCCATCCATGATTTAAATCTATTAGAGTAAAAAATTAAGGAAATTATTTATTACCTTTGTTAAAGGCTTTGCTGGAAGATTATTCGCTCTCTATTCTTCTATTTGGGAGTTTCTTCTTTTAAAAAATATTCAAAATTGCTAACTTTCCCTTTTCTGTATGGTTTCCAAGATTTCACCATTAAGATTATTCTTCTTTATCCAGATATACAAAAATATGTCTTCTTCTCTCCCTGATCTTCTGGTTTACACTTTGTTCTTCCTTCTAATCAACCAATTTTTGCTTTCTCTTTTTGATCCATCTGTTTTTTCTAGGAACAAGAAGAAAAATTCCTTGGGTTCTGCTTTGCATTAGGGGATGTATACCCTATGCATCTTTTAATTAATATTGGTTCTTTCTCAAATCTAATCAGTAATCAAAGTAATTTAAAAAAAAAAAAAGCTATAAAGTTTGAGTGATTTTTACTTTCGGATTTTCTCTTTTTTGTCTTCTTTAATTAGGGGTGGATAGTTTTTCTTGTAAATGAGTTTCATTAAATTTATTCAGAGAATATGAAAGGGTATATGTTTCTGGGATTGTCTTCCTTATCTATCTTGAATTAGAGTCTCTGTAATGTTTCTTAGGATTGGTTTCCTCTTCTGCTTATTATTTAGTTTTTCTTTAATGATTAGGATCAAAACCTGATCCTTGTTTAGTTTTCAGTTGTTGGTAGGATGTTCCCTTAGTTTTTCTATGTAAATCTTAAATCTCTGAAGTTTTGAAAATATGCTGTAAAAAAAAAGTTTCAGAAAAAATAATAAAATAAATCTCTTCCCTAAACCCTGACTCTAACTCCTCTGATCCTAGACGGCCCCCATGAAAGTCCTTCTTCAACATTTTCTTCCCTTAAATCAATTTCTTTTACTGTTTCTTACCTCTCTCTATTTTGACATTTTTTTTACAAATTTTCATTCAAAGACGTCTTCTCTCCAAGAATAGTGTCCTGGCAGTATCGCGGTTGGGCTTAACTGGGGCCTTTTCTTACCATTTTTATTTTTGGTTTTGTTATTCCTATTTTTAAATTAAATATCACATAATCTTTAGATTTTAACTCTAGTAGACATCGAACTGTAGGATTGGTTTTGTTATTCCTAATTTAATGACAACATTTCAAGTTCACTAATATAGATTTTTATTGATCATTAGGATCTCAATATTTCTTTAAGAAGTGATACCTTGACCGTGAGATAGTACATCACTAGTACTAGTTTAAATTGCTTTGTTGTTAGGCGTTTGTTTTAAGTCTCTAGTTTTGTTATAGCCCTTCTACTTTATCTGTAGCTTTTTCACCAGAATAGTTGAGGCCGGACAGTAATCTAGACTTCTTAAATTTCTTTCATGTTGTAAAGTCGTGTTAGTTACAAAATGCGTTATTTCTGTTTACTCCCTTTTCCCATTTATTTGTATTGTGCCTGTGTAATGTTAGTGTGTAATTTAACCTATCTTTGTGTTTCTTCTTGGAATAGGAAACTAAAAACTCATGTGAAACAACATGATGTTGAAATCAATACTGGCTATGTTCTATATGGTTGCATTTTTACGAAGATGCAACCTTCACTATTTAAATCTTCGATTGCGGCAAAGACTAAACCGTCATCCTCAATCATGAAGAAGAGATATCTTTCCTGTATAGGCCGTCGTGACACCTTTATCAGACTTGTTCATGGTAGAAGGGCTCAGGAATCCACCTTGATAGTTTTATCGCAAGTTAAGACTCCCAATTTTCACAACTTGCTTGTGAATCAATACATCCTGCCAGTATTAGAAGACTACTCATTGGGTACCGATGGAGAACGAATGCTTCCTAGTTTAATGAAGAATTATAAATGTTTGTGTTATCTTTACAGTTATAGTTTCAGGGTCTTCTTTAGGACCTATCGCGTTGTGCTCTTTTCCTTCCTTAAGATTTTATCCCTACGGGTTTTCCTTTTCAAGGTTTTTAACGAGGCAACAAATGCGTGTCCAACACCTCCGGGTGGTTTTATCTTTTTCTTATTTTTGTTTGTTACTTATTTTCCTGTAATATCTTTAAACTTACTGTTGTAATCATGGCTTTCTAAGTTTCAATGAAATACTTAATTCACAAAAAAAAAAAAAAAAAAACAAGGATATAGATCGTGAGCGAAAAATTGGAACAATCTGTTTTGCCCTACGAGTAGCGACTTCTGTAATAGAGTTACCACAGGGATAGATATTTTCGGTTTTCCCTCCCTTTAACGTCATTCCTTTGTTCAGTCGATGATTGTTGTCACAGATGGGCTAAACCTGGCTCGACCCCGCCACCCCCATATTTCTAAAATCTTTAATTAGCCCTTCATTTCTGATAATTTCATGTTTTAGTTATCCAAATTTTAGAATTTAGTCTCTTTATTTAAATTCTTAGAGTTAAGTCCACACAAACCTATAACCGGCTCTGCCGTTCCATGATTTGTCAGATAATTTGTATTGTTTACCTGTTAACTAATACAAAGATGTGTCTACTATTATAAACTACCGAAATTATGATACAAAAAGAAATTATAAACTACCGAAATTAACAACCAGCACGTTGGCCCTAGCTATTGATAATTTGTCTTAAAGGACAGCTGGTACCGAGGAAATACTTTTTATTGCATATATAAATCCGAAAATGATTGATTAAGTATTTTACTTAGTTAACAAAATATGATTGATAATGATGAGCTATATAAGCACTACTCCCTACTGCTATTAGCAGAGTGATAAAGAGCTAGTCCTACCAGTACCAACATCCAACTAATCGGCAGCATTCATAGTATGTATCAGCAAACCCCCAAAACATTTGAATAAGAGGTTAGATGATTTCCTTTCTTAACGTTGTCCCGACAATTTTGTTTTTGTCTAGTCACGAAGTTATTATTTGGTTGTTTGTTTGTTTTGTAGATGTCACCTGTGACTACTAAGTGGGGTGTGTACATGATACACTGCACCCGAATCCAATTATTTCCTTTTGGTTGACGGGCATCTAAGAAAGTATCCAACCTAAAAATACATGGTGTTCAAGTCAAAAGGCAAAATCCCTCACTTAGTGAAAAAGTGGCACGAGAAAGAAGTAGTATATCTTACTTAAGTAATTGGAACGGGGGTCTAGTTTTACCATCTTTTGGGGAAAATTTCTTTTTTATTATGCACGTTTGGCTCTACCTTCTTTTCTTCTTCTTTTTTTTTTTAAAAAAAAGAGAAACAAAAAATTTAAAATCCTATGTACAGATCGGTTCCTTTGGAGTGGATCTGAGCAAACCAATCTTTATCTCAAAACATTTGGAGCTTATCCTCTTTCATCTCTGTAAATCTAGCTAGTTCTTGATTTTGATTTTGGATACATTTTTTGGCTTTAATTTGTTTTCTATCTTGGTTCGTTCTGTATGGTTTATTGGTTGTTTGTTCTGATATGAATTGTGATCAGATAAAGAGAAGAAATCAAGGCATCCATTTTATGGTATTTGGAGGCAGAAGTTAGTTTATATCAACTCGGATTATTGGTACAAGTAAAAGGAATCCTTAGTTTTTCTCTTTTGCAATTTTTTTTTTCAGAACCTTAAAAATCCTCAAATTAAAAACAAATTATATATAGAAAGACCAAGATCACCTTGGTGCAAAAGAATTCAACAATGCGAATTTTATAACCTTCTTTTTGGCAATAAAATAAAAATAAATTCCAAAATCATTTTGTCGCATCATGATATACATTTTATTAAAAATATATATTTTTTCTGGTATCTCAAGATAATAGATCTTTTCATCCGCTTTTACCATTAGTCCGAGGCTCCGCGGAAGTCCTTGACTGATCCTGACCCCGAAAACCTACTCTATTTAAGCATTACGCGCACCTAAATTGTTGCATTGCTATTAATTCTTTGGCACGGCACTCTATTGTTTTGTGGCCCGGCCAGCCGTCTCAAATGTGCTCTTCTGATTTTTCTCTTTTCCCTTGGGGTGTCTCTTTTCCCTTGGGGTGTTCCATTAAAGGTCTTTCTTCTGATCATCAGCTTCATGTCTGCCTAAAAGAAGGGACAAGAATACTCCATAGTCCATAGTCAATATCACGAGCTTAAGAGGATTTACCAACAAAAGATATGGAATGGTGAGGCATCTTTGTCGGTGAATTAATGGTGGGGAGTAATTTGGTTGCTATCATCTAGCTGCTAGCCAGTACTGCTATGCGCCGTCCTACCTAGATAGATATACAAGTGGAAGGAAGTACATTCATGGAATTGTACCGCCGGAACGGTACATTCATGTGTGATGTCTCGTTATGAATTGTGGACTATATACATTACATGTTCTGAACATTAATATGTACCAGCTGACTAGGTAGCATTTTAACATGGAACTGCATTATTAACCCGGAGAAAGAGGGTTGTCAACTTATCATTAATACTTTCTTGGTCTTCCAAACCCAACGACTCAAAACGCCTCCTTTGGAACAGTAAGCCCTTGATGGAAAGCAAATGTGGCTATGAAAATTATGAGACCGACCGAGGAAAACATTTCATGTGGGGGATAAGTTTGGAATGGTTTATTTACCAAACATATCGAACTTATCTTGTCTATCCGCGATGATTTTGAAGTTAAGACAACTCTATTTATATACTTTAAAGTTCCCGATTTTATATTATCATATTTAGCTCCTTTTGAGAATCATCGAATGGTCTGGTGGTTCTCATACTCCCTTCCATCGCGGAGGTCAGGGTTCGAACTTTGTAATTGCTAAAATTATTAAATAAATGGGATTTAGAAGTAGTCTAGGGACCACTGTACCAAGCTATAAAAAATAAATAATATTTAGCTCCTTCTCAAAACCTAAAAAAACTTCACCACCATCAAAGCTTACTGTTCAGGTCTAGTTCATTTTGGGTTAAATCTGAGCAGGTTTCTTTCTTTTTTTTTTTTGTTTTTCTAGATAACTAATAGTTTAGATTAGATTTATTTAAGTTTTTGTTTCGATCACTATTGTTTTTAGGATATTTTTATGGTGTTCTTATGGGTGTTTTATCCTTTTTGTTAATGTCTTCTCCTTTATGGAGATTCTCTATGCGCTCTCGTGGCGTTTCTTTATGATTTCAATGGAAATTTTGGGTGAAAGTTCTAGTACGGTGATCAAGATTCAAGACTTTAGGCATTTTACTCTCATATATTTATGAGAAGATCTCTTTTTCAAAAACAAAAAACCTTATCAAAATGGTTGAATTATAATCCCAAAACCATTCTTTCAATCTTTGGGTTGCTTGGTACTCTAGTTGGTAGTTTGTTACTTCTCTTCGCGAATTACTCTTTGTTAGTACCTTTTAGTTGTATTTCAATCTTTGATCTTGACGTTCTTGAAGTCCATGTAATTACTATTTTATTATGAATAAATTTATGAGATTTATCAAAAAAAATAAAAAATTCAAGACTTTATTTTAAAAAGTATATATAATATTATTTGGACAAAAAAAATAACTGGATATGCTATTAAACAATAATGGAAGGAGAAAGTCTTCGGGAAATCCTGGACAATTTTAATATCTAGTAAAGGACTACCTATCTTACAAGCTCACTCCCACTCTACTATGTGGAGAGCGATATTTCGATCAATTACGAGGATTTTTCCTTTCTTTTTGAAAAAAAAAATACAAAATCCACCCTCAATAAAAACAAAGATAAAAGTAAAAGAGCTGAAAATTCATTAGTACTGAGATACTAAAAGATTGAAATTTAAAACCCAAAATAACTACTGGCAGTTCAAAACGCACTTTTTACGGTTAACCTTTTTTTTTCGAAGCATGAATTTATTAAACTATTAGGAGATTATTACACGAAGGTATATAATACCCCCAAGATTCATCAAATACAATTTCTATGGTAAGCCAAGAATCGTCAGCAACATGATATTGGAACAGTATAGTAGTCTTCGAATCGGAGTTGCATCGGAGGCGGATGTTGGAGTCGAAGGTCGAAATGCCTTCGGTCAATGCTTTCCACAAGAAAAGTTGTACTTTTGATGGACATAATAGTGTCCACATGAGTTTTTTTGGTGATAGAGGTGTTCGATATAGTTGATTAGAGTTGCTAGTCTGGCCTTTATATCTTGATGTTGCGATGAACTGCTTGATTGATATTTGTATACTTCTTCGTTTTTCGGCTTGATCCGTAATTTTGAATTGATTCCTTAATTTTGACCGAGTCTTGTAGTGAAGTCCAATATCTGGCCTTGAAAGATTACAACTAAAAGTACTAAACTACTCTTACAAAGGTTACTAAAGACTGAAATAAAGATATATTATGAAATACAGACTTCACCAGACTGAACTAGGAAAGAAAACTAGAAACACAAATACAAACTCGCTTGAAGTGTAAAAAAACAAGAAATTACAAAAACTTGAGAAGTAAAAGACTCGAGTTCCCCGGCCCATTCATATATCAATTATAGTATTACTTTCTCCCGAGATGAGTTAAACTGAAGCTGTGAAAATCTTATGTTTTTAGAACCCATGGAATCCAACCTGAGGAGATAAGTATTATGCTGCTAACTGTGATGATTCTAACACCTTTTTCAAGACAATAACTGATTCCAGTAATCTAATAACAGACCAAGGTGAGGAAACAATGATTACGACTTGCTTTTGGTTGCACCACCAATGCACCAAGGATGTTAAATAGCAAAAGATGATAAAAACTTCAATTGAGAAGCTGATGAGAAACTGCAATTCCATCTGAATTCGGGTACTGAGGATCATTGGTTGGGTGCTATAACATTAATCGAGACGAGTGATAGTGCCGAAGAAGGCGACAAACTATGCTATTTGCTTTGATTACTATCATTGGTTGGGTGTTATAACAGGTATCTTTAGGATTAAATTGGACTAAACCAAAACCAAAACTCATGATCAAATAAAAACCAATCCAAGAATAAAACAACCTCCTTCAAACACTATTCTAACTGCACAAGGAGAGGAAAACATGAATCCTAACAATGGAATCCCAACAAGAACTTATGAAAGAACTGCAAAGACACTGCAAAAACGCAACACAGAAAAACAACACTAATAAGGCATGGGAAAGAAACAAAACGAACAGGATACCATCAACAAACTAAACCTAACTCCGATCCAAAAACTATACCGACGAGAAAGCCTTCATTTTAAAACAATCACAATAATAAAAACCAAAAACAGAGGTTCTTCACTAGCCAAGAACATGCTATGAACTACCACAGGATTCAGATGCAGAAAAAACATATAAACAGACTTCACAAAGGCAATAAAAGAAATAGGGAGTGACACATCAAGAGCAAAAGGGGGTTCATAGATCAAGGTTTAGAGGATTTAGATAAACAATTTTTGTATTTTCTCCGAGTTGGATATAACAGTCAAAGGGTTATCATGTATTGAAAAATAAGCAATATGGATTCAAAAGACTCCTGATATAAATTCTGTGAAATATTACCTCAAATAGTTTAAGATGGTTTTAACGGCCAGATTCAGACTTAGAAAGGTAGCTGGCGAAGACTAAATCCGAGATAAAATCTACTGAGAACCAAATCCCGGCAGCAGCAAATTGATGATAAAGCAAGGCATCTCCAAGAAGAAAGTTGGATATCACATAACAACAACTGATGATTGACTAAGAAAGTGATGAATTAAGCTTAGCCTATTATATCGGCAAGAACCAAGACTATTGATTTATGGATTCGAGGTTAGATTTGTTTTTTTTTTCTTTTTAAGATTTGAGACAAGTACTGCCCAGATCTAAGAAGATTTGAACAGTTATGGGAGCCGGAAATTTCTGAACTCTTTTACGGAAATCGCCTTTTTAGAACTTCTCTAGGTTTTGTGGGTTGTTGCAATTATCATTTTGGCTGATAATGATTAACCATATTATTATGTAGAACATCTTTAGAATTCTTGAAAAATAAAGACAAATTCACATACTAGACATTTGTTGACTGTTTCTCTTTTATTTCTTCAAAGAACATAATTGTCTAAATTTCATTTATATCACTTCTTGTTATCACCATAGCCAAGCAAATCTCGATAATTAAAAAGGTTATCATATTTTTAATGACCGAAACAAACATCTTGATCAGAATACAACTGCATATAATTCACCAAAACCAGCTAATTCCCAGCTTATTTTATTATTATAGGATTTTCTTGGTCATAAAACGGGTGTCCAAGCCCATTTCACACCCTTAATTCAGCTTGTGGCATGGGTAGGCCAAATCCAATAAATTTTCAAACTTTTACACATGCGTTCCTATAAACTTTGCCCTGCCACAAGATTTTTTAAATCGAGAATAAATCGGTTTATATTAATAAATGCTAAGTGGCTTGAACTAGAACATTAAAGGTTACCCTTGGGAGAGATATGCTCCCAATATAAGCCCAGATCATTCACTTCATAAAAATGCATATGACATAAATTTAAGAAGTTGAAAAAAAGGACTAGCTTTTATTGCCCGAGTATGGAATTTGATAAAACAAGAACTAGAAAAAAGGAAATGATTAAGGAACCGAGAGATTATTCCGATTCCTGTCCCATGTGAAATAGAAAAGGGTGTGGGCTCCACCCTTTAAGATCCCCCTATTTTCTCCATGAATGTGTTGGAAAATCAGGGTAACAGAGGATGAAAACAAAGAATGAAAAGAATGTTGTATCACTGGAGCTTTAAGGCCTTACACTTCTTTTCAGCAATTATTTCGACCCTTTCCAAATAAATTGGCGAGTACAATCGGTCAACGAAATATTGCTGTCAGGATACAATGAAGCCCTAGCAACGTTGTTGGATTCAAAGGTTGTACTCTCTTGACCCAACCAAGAACATACTGTATTTGATTCTGAAGATGCTTAGAGAGAAAGAGTTTTTGACGATTGTAACGAAAAGAATCCTTCGCTATTTATAAAGGGTTTCATGAATTTTGGAGATGTCGTTTCATCTTCAACATGCGCTATCAAAAATCGTCATCCATTAATGGGAAGAGACACAAAGATAGAAAATTCTGGAAACCGAATCAGGTTTTGAATTTCAAAATCATAAAAAAAGTTTGGCCGAATTATACGAGGGATAAACCCCAGGTGGCTGTATCATTCCCCAGAAAAAATGAAGACTCACTCCAGAACCTATCTTTGATGTCTAAAAAGTTTGGAAACTAAAAAATAGTGGTTCAATTCCAAAAGCCAATTTTAATTAAAGGTCAATAAAACGCTACTACTATTCTATTGAAGGAAAATAGATATTAGAAAAACAACTTTTTCCCAAGTGATGTAATTATCCGAATCGTTTTTGTAATCTTACGGAAAGCAAACTCAACTACTGTAAAGAAGATAAGAGTTATGATAATGCAACAGTTCTGGTGAGTTGGTTTATCCTCCATGCTTAAAAAAAAAAAGAAAAAAAAAAGACAATGACTATCCAATTTCCTACGTAAATGTAATGATAGTAGATGCATGAGTTGATGGATTTGTTCCAAGTACAATTCACTTGGTTATTATGGAAAATCCAGTCGGCGCACTAATGCAATTCATAAGTAGAAATTAGTAGTAAAACATTAACAGATTACTTGATTCTCTCTTTCACTCTTACTTATACGTTTTCTAACCATCCCATCGGCCATTAATTTTAGAAATTAGAATCTCATTAGCTTGCAGAATATAAATATGCCGACCACATATCTCATGCTCGACGCCGAAAAGTTACTGTTTCCGAGACCAAACAATCTTGTCTCTGTAAGAAAATAATAAGTAATAATATAATATTAAAAAAATATATAAACTAAAAGCATGCCTACCATTGTGAACTAAATGATGCATTATGTTATATATATCCAAGTCCAACCCAGCTGTGCAATATCTAAAAGTAAAATCAACAGTATATAATTACTTGGTAGAAGACAACAGATGTTGTTTTTCTTCTCCTCCATTGAAGGGAACATAAGTGGCTAGTGGATATGTTCTTCTCTAACTTGTATATTTATACACAGTGTAGGCCATTTTAGATGGAAATTAATAAAAGCAACAGTTTAATGATTTAGTTGACAAGATACAAAGATACTTATTATTACTATCATTTCGTCGAATACTTGTGGTGCTGAGGGGTTGTTAGACCGTTAGACCAGACACTTATGTTTCAACAAGTAAATGGAAACAAACAAAACCCTACTAGATCATGTAGACAAAGCCTAGTTAGCAATTCGGGATTCGGCAAACGTACGAGTATTATACGGTTTTGTAAAATCCAGATTCGGTCCAAAATTCGGTCAACGGGACGTGATTCGTCAGTAATTCGGAACGGCATACGTACGTGTATAATTCGATTTATAAATGTGAGTTCGGCTCTGAAAATTCGGTATATATATATAACAAATAATTTGTATTTATAAGGTCATAGACCAATTTTTATGCATATGTGTGAGTTATTTAAAGAAAAAATAAACTTAATATGATGATATTAATAATATATACAACATTAGTTATCCAAGAGGACGTCGTATGGTGGTTTAGATGCTTGGTTAGTGAGTTTGAGATCTCTCTCACCTTCACCTTCAAATCTCTTCAGTCGTTTTTGTTTCATAAAAATTACAACACTTTTAATATTCGGTCGTGTATGCTCGGGAGGCAGTAAAGCCCAAAAAATGGAGTCTTTAAAAAGTAAAAGCTAAAGAATTTATGGCGAATTAAGCGGACGTATCATTCGGGATACGTAAAATTCGTGAACGGTTCGCGAATAATCCGGGAATGCCACATAATACGCGACTTGGGTTCGGAGTTGCAAACGTACGCGAATAAGACGGTAAAATTCGTGATACGGAAAAATTCGCGAATGATTCGCGAATCATTCGCGAACTTACTGACTAGGAGACAAAGACAAAACAAATCTAGTGATATTATTCAAAAGATAACTTTGTGATATCCATAGTGTTCTTCTAGAACTATAAGACTTTTTATTTCTTTTTGATCGAATAAAAATTACAGAACTATTCCAGGCATTTATGAAATAAATTTGTAAGCACTTGTTCATCTTCTTTTTAGTTGTGCGCCTTTCAATATTTTACTCATTAAACAAATCCATACGGGCCTGTCTTAAATTTCTCCACCTACAGAGTACAAACCCTTGATTGCTGGAAGCTAGTTACTCGTATAGTGGATCTCTGAGTCATTAGCGTAACTTAATCATTGCCTTCATATTTTTAATTATCAGAGAAATGTTTTTAATCGAGTTCTACTGTCTACCGCAGCGGCAAAGTTCATCCCTTTTCGTCTATAATGCAGGAGAAATTTCTATTTTCTCTGATCTCTCCATCAGTCCATCCACTATAAACAAGGGTGAGGTTGAAATGGTTATTAAGGACAACAAGTTGGATTAGTAATGGAACTGCCCAGCTGACAGGGTCAGCTCATTAGAGTTAACCCAGCATGCGACAAAAAAACAGGTAAAAATGAAAGAAAATTCTTCACTAGTTGCATAAATTTACTTATTTAAGATTAAAAAGACTAGACTGTTTTAAGAATTGACCTAAAAACAGCATTGACCCATGCGGCATGTATGCTCCACCCATTTGCCATAACAGTAAAATGTGACCCCTGCCCTGCATCATGTTTTCCATGTGCAAGAATTACATCGGAAATATCTGCAAATAATGGATAAGGGCGCCTGGGTAGCGGTTACTCCTGATCAGATCAGTGGAGACTTTGCCCCCTCAATTAGAGTAGACAACATTATTATGATGTATCGAGGATTAGACCAATAATTAAGTTTAGCAAACCCTTCAAATGAACATGGTTGGGTCAGAGGTCCATCAAACCTTCCCTTTCGGTTACCGAACCTCATTGGTCACGAGGTTTTGTTCAGTTCAAGAGGAAATCCTTTAGAATATGACCTTCAAATTAATTCAATCTAGGAGTCTAGAACACACATGATTGTACAACAAACAAAGGACGGAAGTGGATAAAATGACACGAACACGTTTGCCACCGTCTAGGATTCTTAACAAATTGAAGGCGGATAACAAGAATAACAAGTCGACTATGCAAATTATCTACAATGCAAGACAAAAGAATAGAAGACTCAATTTGCAAGGTAGGATGGTGATGCAACAAGTAATGTGGTTAGGAGTGAAGAATAACTACGCTTGCCAAAAGAAGTTGGATGAGTTCGGTCAAGTCACACACCTTTTCCTTCCCCATCCAGAATGCGTCCAATTGGCTCTATGCTTCCCACAAGTTATTATATTGGATTGCACGTACAAGACTAATAAATATGAGATGCCGTTGATGAACATTGTGGGGCATACTTCGACAAAGGCACCGTTCACCGTGACTTTTTGTTTCTTGAAAAACGAGAAGAAAGAGAGTCATGTTTGGGCGTTAGAACAATTGAAGTTAATCTTCCGGGAGGGTGCTCTTCCTAAAGTGTTCGTTTCCGATCAAGATTCATCGTTGATGTATGGTATTAAGAAGGTATTTCCGGATGCATTCAATTGTCTTTGTACGTTTCACATATGGTGCAATGTGAGGAAAAAATGCCAATCGAAAATTCAACCACTTAAGTTGAAGGAATTAGAGAATATTGCTAAAATCCAACCGATGGAGACACGAGTAAAGAAAAAAAAGGAATTCTTGAAAGAATATGAACATAATGAGATGTTGTGGGCTTCTTTCCAAGGCGAATGGGAAGCTTTGGTATGGTCAATCACCGAGGATGTCTACGAAGAAAATTTTAAAATGCTTATTAAGCATTGGAAGACCGGCTACCTCGATGTCATTACTTACTTGGTCAAAGATGTGTTGGAACCTAATAAAGAAAGGTTCGTGTTTTGTTTCACAAATCGACACAAACACTTCGACAACCAAGCCACAAGTATGGTAGAGTCGGCTCATTATCGGTTAAAGAAGAACCTTTTTGGATGTGTTGACACTTTTGTCACGGTTTTTGATGCAATTGATGAATATTTCAAAAGTGATGTTGTGAGAATTAAAGCCACCTTCGAGCATAACCTTATCAGACACAAGAATTATGGTAGTAAATGGCTACGGGAATTAACTTATAGAGTCTCACATCTATGCATCGACTTGTTGATGGAAGAAGTGGATTTGATTAAGACATTAGGCGCCAACTTGGAGGAAGAGTGTTTTTGTAAAATGAAGACATCTATGGGACTTCCATGCAGCCACGACCTACTTCGGTACAAGGATGGTATCATACCATTTGAGGATATTGATCATTTTTGGAAACAATTAAGCTTCGATCCTCTCCCAACCGAAGACGACGAAGATGATCTAGAGATATGGGACACGACAAATGGAAAAAAGTTGGCGGAGATGTATAGGAATATGGGCCAAGGTCAAAAGAGATTCCTATGGGACAACATGATGTCGGTCATGTATCCTTTCACCCAAGAAAATATTTTGGAGCCGGAAAAGAGTGAACCGAAAGGTAGGAAGAGTAAGAAAATGAAAACTAGACAAGCCAATAAGGAACTATTGGGTAATAAGCGGGATCCATCCGGCGTTGACTACCATGATGCAAGGATTGAAAAGGCAAAAAAGGAAATTGAGAAGTTGATGAAGGAGGAAGAAGTCAAAGTTCCAAAAAAACGAGGTCGTTCAAGTATTCAAAAAGCCGAAACAAGTAACAAAGAGGTGAATAATAATGATTGTTCGGCACAAGCAAATGATAGTAAAGAGGATGTCAAGGGGAAGGCTAAGATGTATCCTTCACAAACTAAGATAAAGGAGAAAAGGACCGTACATGAAATTGGTAGGATGAGAGGACCTAGAAGAGATAAGCCCGGTAAGTATTTGAGGCATATCAATTTTATATACGATAACTACTTGGAAGATCTACTATCGTCAATAATTCATGAGCATATTGTAGCAATGGACGACGTGCAAGGTGATGGAAATTGTGGATATCACGTCACGGCGGAACAACTTGGTCCTTTTAAGGAAGAGAACAATCCTGTGCCCCCTGAAAATGAAGTTAACTATATTCGGCAACGATTGTTACAAACCCTACGTAAAAACAAAGATTTATAAGACAATGATGAGAACAGGTGTAAGAGGAGATGCAGGGGTGGAAGCGGTGTACATTGCATTCGAAATTAAAGGTTCGGTGCAAAACTAATTCCATTGAATAAGCAGAACCTGAAGAACAAAGGATTCGACGCGTAACTAACATTACAGGATACACCGAACCAGAGTTAAAACATGAAATTCATGGTGTCCATAACACAATACCAGCACCATTAAAAATAAAGTTCAGCACCTAAAACCAAAGGTGTTTGCAACACCATAAAAGTGTACTTAAAACTTAAGAAAACATTAAAAGGAACTTGGAAACATAAAAGGGAATTTAACCACGACCCCTCTTCTTAGTTGCACGACCACCTCTTCTTCCACCTTGGTCTTCATCTTCCGACGCATCATTACCGGGTTGGCCGGTAGCACCATCTTGGCTTGTACCTTCACCAACTTGTCGAGACCTCTTAGTGGTAGGCTTTTGTGCGGGTTCCTCGGGTCCTTCTCCTTTGTTGATGATTGATGATTGCATCCCACTTTTTGTAGAGGTATTTTTGTTCTTCCACGGTCATTGGTGTTTTTCAACCAAGTTTGGCCTTCATTTTTTTCAACATCTCCCTACCCGCGGCAACTTATTTTTTCATTTGTCAACAACATATAACCGTGAGGTTGAAGACATTTTTACCATAACTAATATATGAAAATAGTATAAAGTGAAGTCATTCTTACCATTATCTTGAAAGCGTTGACTACATCTTCGGAAGTAGACTTGTTGGTGATCTTGATTGCCTTCGCCTTCCCCTTATCAACTACCTTTTGAATTTTCTTATTGATAATGAAAGGATAAGAAATTTGGTTATACCAATCCATATAGCTCGGATCCTCTTCACATGGATCATCAAGTAAAGGTGCTAACTTGGACGCATCTAATGTGTGATCTTCTAAGTTATTCCAAAACTCAAGGGTGGGATCAGGATCATACTTTGGTTCCCAAGATGAAGTGGTACTTTTAATTCCAGTACCACTCTTTGGTAACAACCTTAATTTATCATCAAACAAAGGAACCTTTTGCACGCATCCTAATTGACGGAGTATTCGGCGAGGATCGTATATAACATAACCACCGGGATACCACAATGGCCCATGATACATACCTACCGGCATATCCTCATCTTCAACAACTTCATCTTCTTCATCTTCCTTCTCATATGGTTGAAAAGTGACATCATCAACACCCAGTAGGTCTAACGTCTCTTTCAAACTTGTCACCAAGTGTTTTTTGTTCCTTTTCTTCGAGTCCTCGTACTCGTCCCGTGCTGCAGTTGGCTCTGTATCAACATAATCGACATCCTTCCCAAATACTTTGGCCACGTTCAAAATTGGGAAATGGTCATATATCCACACCTACATCCAAAGAACCACATTCAAAAATCAAAGGAATTGAAGTGATAGAAACAATTTTTACTTGGAAACATCAAAGTAAGAATAAAGTTTGCAAACTCAGAGAACTGTTCGGCTTATATGGATCAAGTATTACAAGCCGAACCAAATAAATAACAAGTTCGACTTATACAATTTTATGGTTATAAGCCAAACCATACTCTGAACTCCCAAAAGTTACCTGGAGCAAAGTGAAGTTCCCTCCGATGTTTGTACTTGTCAACCTAGACACGGTGGAGAAGTTGTTCCATCAGGTAAGCGAGCGTATCCGTTCCCCAAGCATACTTGTTACAAGTTTCAAGATTCTTTACCAATTGGAGATAATTAGCATTTACCTTGTTTTCAGTTGTGTGGGGAAAGATGTCTCTACCAAGAGTATAAAGCAATTAGGCAGTTCCGTCTTGCTTCACTTTGACGGGATCTATTACTCTCTGCTTTGTGTTCTCAAACTCCTTTTTCAAGTTAGTCAGCTTGATCTTCTTATTCTTCTTATTTCTGCCATTGGGAGTGCATACAGAATTGACATCTTTAACGGATCGACAAGACTCCAACTCAGTTTTGTTTGAATCCGAACCAAGACTTTCCTCGAACAAATTGTAGAGCTCATCCCAATTCATGTCATAAAAATCAGCATCCACACTTCTACCCCTTGCTTTAAGGCCTGTAATATTTCTAGCCTCATCAGAAGTGATTGCCATCTCTCCAAAAGGTAATTGAAATGTGTAAGTTTCTGGACAAAAGCGCTCGGTAAAGGCAGAGGTCGATATACTATCATATTCCTTATGTACATAATTGATAGCAGGCCATAAAGCACTGGCTTGTACGTAAGCAATCACCTCAGGAACCTCTTCAGAAAGTTTCTATTCCGCTGCCCTCTGGTGTCTCAATACTCGGACTGCACGGTTGTGATCAGGAGTCTCATAAATTCTCTTCGCCCAAGATTTGGTATAATCAATCAACACATTTCCTCCATCTTCCGGAAGACCATGAGGCAAACCATCTGATCAAGGTGTAATTACATCATCTTCATCTGGAATGTGTAACCCAGTGACCCGTCGGTCAACATCGTCCTTCTCTTTCTCGGGTTCTGCCACCTTCTTACCTTTCTTGTCTTTCTTGGGTTTTCCTTGGGGTTGTGTTTCTTGATGAACTTCTTGATTATCATCTCCATCTATTCCTTCTACTTATTTATCTTCAGCTATTCCTTCTTCTTGTCTTTTAACTCTTACTTGTTCAGCTTCTTCTTCTAAAATTCCTCCTCTACCTCCCGCTCCCAATTTTTTCTTACCTCCTCATCGAGGATCGGGAGTTTTAGAAGTAGAAGGTGTTACCTCCATCTTCTTCCTCTTTTTAGATGCATCGGTCCTGACACAAGTATGAAAGTTATATAAGACTACTTCGAACAAGAAAGGGATACGAACTATATGAAATATGGATTTCAAATGCCAAAAACTTGTCAACAAATAAGAAGGCTCGGCTTACCCGAAATAACACATATGAGCCGAATCATGTCTTAGAATTTTCAATAGCTTACACATAGAGTGGTTCGACTCATACCACAAACTATTTATAAGCCGATCTCATTTGTTAGGCTCACAACCAATACTATCGAATAAGCCGAACCTAAAATTATGAATTCAAACATTTATTCGGCGCAAAACTAGTACTACCATATGAGTCGATCCTATACACATGCAAAACTTATGAAATTGAAACAACATTTATTCGGCGCAAAACTAGTACTACCATATGAGCCGATCCTATACACATGCAAAACTTATGAAATTGAAACAACATTTATTCGGAGCAAAACTAGTACTACCATACAAGCTGATCCTATACACATGCAAAATTTATGAAATTTCCACAACACAAATTCGGCGCAAATCTAATGACATCGAATAAGCCGATCCTAAATACAAGGCTCTATGTCACTAGGTTCGGTGCAAAGCTGATATACATTTTAAGCCGAATCGTTCATATGTAGTTTCAGGGTTGAGTTTGAAGAACACTTCGGCGCAAATCTAAACTTGATTTTACGCCGAACCCAACCCTGTAACCGCTGCACAAACCATGTTTTTGACGAATTAAACCAATCATACCAACCAAAAACATCAAATACGAGATGGGTTTGTAGGACTAACCTTCTTATTCTCATTTCAGGAGTTGGTTCTTCTTCAGTCTCTTCCTCCGGTTGGATTTGTGGTTGATTTTCAGTTTCTTCTTCACTCTCTAAATCTTCTTCTTCTTAAACAGGTTGTTCAATTGATCGATTAGAACGAAATACTTTCTTACGACGACCCATTATATAGATGAGTTTAATCGTCGATTAACTTTTCACGAATCGACGATCAAATTTCGGCGATGATGCGATGATTTTTTTGGAGAAGATGAACGGGTTCGGCTGCTGTGGAGAGGAATAAGAAGGTGAATGAAACTGATTTCAGGTTTATTGATTATAGGTTTTTGTATTAGAGTTAGGGATAGATTAGTAAGTTAAAAGATTTAAGGATATATAGGTAATTGAACTACCCATAGGATACCCCTTATAAGGTCACCCAAGTTAGGACTATTGCTTTGTATGCCTAGAAATTTTTTAGGTATGCCCAAAATCAGGGTTTAAAACAAAAACTGAAAGTCATATTTCATCAGTAAGATATCTTCGGAGGCAACAACTATGCGTCTATACCAGGGAATCTAGGCTGGGCCTTATGATTCTCTTGCCCACTAAGTTGGTACAAGATGTTTAACAAGTAACGACGTCCAACTAAGTGAGCTATTTCTTCCACTAGGCACTATACAGTCTATAGTTTGGGGGATACCGATTTTTTTTGTTGAGGCATATCAAATAGAAACAAAACAAGGTCACTAGGTAGTAATTTTAAAAGCCCTTCGTCCATATATATTAGTAAGAGCTCTTTTGTTAGTGACAAAATTGTCCTTATTCATATTTTTTTATACATTTTTTTTATAACACGCTAGGTGCGGCTGAAAATTTATCAGCCGAACCCCCGATATTCTTGATAGATGATGAGAAGTTCGGTTGATAACTTGTTAGTCGAACCTAGGTGTTTTGAGAACATACCTAGGTTCGCGTGACAAGTTATCAACCGAACTTCGCTCCGTAATCGCCAAATTTAGGTTTGGCTGATATGTTATCAGCTGAACTTCACTATGTAACCATCAGTCTTAGGTTCAGCTAATTCGAGCAAAAATGAAGTTCAACGATCATTTCCGTGTTTAATTATCATCCAAACTTATCGGTTGATGTAATAAAAAGAGAAGGGGAGAAGAAAATTATTTTTTAAAAAGAAATTTAAGGAAAAAAAGAAAAAGAAAAAGATCTTATTTTTTTAAAAGAAAATAAAAAATATTAATAATAGGTAACTTGGTTATTTACCTATCCTAGGATACCCCTTACAAAGATACCCTAGCTAGACAAATCATTTTATATGCCTCGAAAAATTGAGATTTGCATCAAAACAAGTATCTAAGAGGATTGTGGACGTGAGCTCTCTATCATCTAAAGCTCACCTAGTTACTGATAAATTTTACTCCCACCTTTTCTAGTTAACAAAGCTATTCCAATTGACAAAAATGGGGACCAAATAAATTTTTGTTAGCAGTGAGTCAAGTATTCTTCATTATCATTACCATGCAAATTGGTAGTCATTGATCTTCCGTTACTTGATGAACTAAAATTATTGTTTCCTTGCTTAAACTTGCTTCTAAGAGCGTCCACAATGGACGAGTAAATGATGGACCAAACCTATATTTACCAATCACAATGGAGTGGAGTAAAACTATATTTGGTGTGGTTCTTTAGGGTTTCAGAGTAAATTTGGTCTGAAATCCGGAGTAAAACTATATATGGTCGAGTGAAGATTAAAAGTGCATCTCGTACCAGACGTATGTATAATAACCATTTGAGATGGGGCGAAATTAAATTACCGTTTGATGCTCAGGCATAAATTTAAAATCCGTCCAATATAGGCGAACATATAATCTCCGCCCCATGGGGCGTGAATATAATCTTCTCCCCATGCCAGGAGAACATATAATGTTCGCCTCATTTCAATATTTGACATGCTTCCCATCAGGCGTTGATATAGTCTGCGCATGTCACTTGTGCGTACTTTTATACCTCCGCCCGACAATATACACACATTACATCTCCGTCCCATAATAGGCGTCAATAATATCTACACCCTATTTGTTAGAGCACTGCTCGGTCGAACTCGCAAGCGTTGCTATCTCAAGCTTGTTTGTCAAGTTTAGTTGCCAAAACTATAAGTCTTGATTTCTAGTCTACTTATAGCTAAGTCTTGGATTAGGATAATAAGTGTAGTTGAGCATTAGACTTCACGACGTTCATTGATTGAAGACGAAGAACTACTAAGGGGAGCTTGTGGAACTTCATCAACAAAAGGTATGTGGAGATTTGAACTCATCTATCACTCAAAAGTCTATATCTACTCTATCTCCCATTTGATACAAAAGTCGTATAGCTATATAGACTTCGATTATACACATTTGATATTTCGAGTTAAATTTAACTCGCTTACATATTTCTCGAAATATGTGTTGATAAGCTTTCGCTTTAACCAAGTTCATCTTATATTCTTGACGAAAGTCAAAAGATGATCATGTGAAAATCTCCTTGTAACATCTTACATGAATTTTGTGAGACAGTCATTTGATGTACACTCAAAATGTTTCGTATTGATCATTCGATCACTTGAAAATTGCTTTGAAGCTAATAGTTTGTGTCAGACAACTATTATCGTCTTCTAACAATGTTGCAATGATTGAAATGGGAGTTTAGAACAATTAACCATGATTGGATATAACACAACATGCGTACTTGTATGCTAACTGTTGCAAGTTATTCCAAGTCAGGGAACCATAGTATGCATACCCTATGCGTACTTATTGGTTAATGAAAGTCCGGGAACTTAGTATGCATACCGGTATGTATACTGGCGAGGGTTTCAAGTTCCGAATATTCAACTGAGTTTGGAAGGTATGCGTACCCGTTCACATACTGGCGAACCCAAACTTAGTTCGGCCACTTAGGTATGCGTACCTGTTTGCATACTTGAGTAGGTTATGTTCTAAAATCGATTTGTTCATGAACTAATACATTTACATAATAAGGAATGCAATCTTTGAAAACCGTGGATATAATGTTCATGAATTGATTCGAATGAATCAAAATCGATTTTGCTTCAATTGTGTCTTATATACTTCTATGAGAATATAAACAATTGAACAACTCTATAGTTGTTAGAGCACTGCTCGGTCGAACTCGCATGCGTTGCTATCTCAAGCATGTTTGTCAATGTTAGTGATCAAAACTATAAGTCTTGATTTCTAGTTTACTATAGCTAAGTCTCGGACTAGGATAGAAAGTGTAGTTGAGCTCAAGAACTCCAAGGCGATCATCATACAAGATGAAGAACTACTCAAGGAACTGGTGGAACTTCATCGAATAAAAACTATGTGGAGCATTGAACTTATCTATCACTCAAAAGTCTATCTACTCTATATCCTATCTTTAGACAAAAGTTGTTTTGCTATATAGACTTTGATTATACACATTTGCTAATTCGAGCCGAGTTATCTCGCCTATCTATTTCTCGAAATATGTGTTGGTAAGCTTTCGCTTTGGCCAAGTTCATCTTTACCTAGTGAAGAAAGTCATGTTATGTTTCAATCACTTTGAAAATGGCTTTGACGAAAAATGGTTTGTGAATAACAACTATATAACGTCCTCTAAGAATGTTTCAATGATTTAAATGAGAGTTTAGAATATATAACCAATGTTGGATATAAGCATTGTGTGGCAACATATATATATATAAGTCTTTATTCCTTAAACCAAAGTATGCGTACTTTGTTGATCATGAAAACCGGAACAAGAGTTGTGAACTCAGTCCGCGAACCCTGTCCGCGAATTGGCAGAAGTTCTCATCCCAAGAAAATATGCTGGAGTTTGTGAACTCCTCCAGGGAACTTAAGTTCGCGAACCTAGTCCGCGTACTTGAGTTGGTTATTTCTAAAGACGATTATTTATGAACTTATACTTATATAAATTAAGGAATGCAAGTTTGCAAACCGTGGCTATAAAGTTCATGAATCGATTCGAGTGAATCAAATCGTTTTTTCTTCGATTGTGTCTTGTATACTTCTATAAGATCTAAGCAACTTAACAACTCTCTAACTAGTTCATTTGAGTCATTTGAACTAGTTTTGGTGAAGAAGAATATGGTTGATATGAAAGTGCTCATATGGCTAACCATTTGGTTAACTATTGTTGAACCAACAAAAGTACATGTTTGGGTACGGTTACACAAACCTAAAATCTTGCATTTCATTTGTGTGTAACAAGCTAAGTTTTCGATCGAACGGGTGAAAGATATTACCTAGAATCTAATCAGGTTTTCATCTCTCGGTGAACATTGAATGCTTTGTTACTAAGATAACATTGATTACAAACCTTGATTTGATAGACTATATAAGGGAGAACTCTAGCAACTAGAAAACCTAATCCCCACACCTCCTGTGTGATACTAGTTGAATTAGCTAGAGTCGATTCTCCTTTAACCTTAGTTTTCTTCTTGAAAACCATGTTAACGACTTAAAGACTTCATTGGGATTGTGAAGCCAGACTTTCTCGTAGTTGTGTGATCCGATCTTGCTGTTTCTATCGTACGAGTACAATCGCAAAGATTGGCTTGAGATTGATATCTCCGATAGGCAAGATATAAAAGTAATCACAAACATCTTCGTCTCATCGTTTGTGATTCCACCATATCTTCTTTCGCTGCGTCGATTAAGATTATTGTGAGGTGATTGATAATACTGAGATGTTCTTCGGGAATATAAGTCTGGTTTGTCAGTTGGTTCGTGTTCACCTTGATTTATCAAAAGACGGAACAAAACTCGAAGGTATTTCTTCGGGAGACATATTTATCTATTACCGTAGACTTTTCTTTGTGATACAGATTTGTTTATTAAAGTTTTTGACTTTGTGTCGTAGCAACTCTTAGTTGTGGGTGAGATCAGCTAAGGGAATCAAGTGGGTAGTATCCTGTTTGGATCAGAGACGTAAGGAGCATAACTTTACCTTGGATCAGTGTGAGATTGATTGGGGTTCAACTACAGTCCAGACCGAAGTTAGTTTGTGGTAGGCTAGTGTCTGTAGCGGACTAATACAATGTGTGTTTAATCTGGACTAGGTCCCGGGGTTTTTATGCATTTGTGGTTTCCTCGTTAACAAAATTCTGGTGTCTGTGTTATTTCTATTCCGCATTATATTTTGTTATATAATTGAAATATCACAGGTTATGCGTTAGAATCAATCAATTAGAATATCCAACCTTTGGTTGTCGATTTACATTGATTGATACTTGAACATTGGTCTTTGGTACCGTTCATGTGATTTCTCTTGTATTCAATTAGACTCGCAAATTTCTATTTGCTTGAGTAAGATTTGAATCGAGAAAGAGATATATAACTCTTTGATATACTTTATTAAGATTGAGTCTACTTGATTATCTTGAAAGTATATCGGAGTTAGTCCATACAGATTGCTAAGCGAAATATTGGGTGTGGTTGTTGTACCCCCGCTTTTTCAATAATTTCATTTTAGTCATTTTAACTAGTTATGGTTAAGATGAATATGGTTGATATGAAAGTGTTAATATGGATAACTTTGCGCGGTTAACTATTGTTGAGCCAACAAGGTGTACACGTTTAGGTACAATTACTCATATCTAAATGAAATCACTTTTCATTTGTGTGTAACAAGCTAAATTCGATCAAACAGTTAAAAGATATTAGATTGAGTCTAATCAGGTTTTCATATAACGGTGAATATTGAATTCTTTGTTACCAAGGTAACATTGATTGCAAACCCTGACTTGAAGACTATATAAGGGAGAACTCTAGCAACTTGGAAATCGAATCCCCACACCTCCTGTGTGATACTAGTTGCGTACTAGAGTCGATTTTCATTTAACCTTAGGTTTTTCCTAAAACCCAGTAGATTAACGACTTGATAGCTTCATTAGGATTGTGAAGCCAGACCCAACTATTTTCTCTGTAGTTGCTTGTTCTGATCTTGCTGTTTTCAATCGTGATTGAGTACTATCTTCTCTAATATTTGCTCGAGATTTAATCTCCGTAGGAAAGATAAAAAGTAATCACAAACATCTTCGTCTCATTGTTTGTGATTCCAAAATATCTTGTTTCGCTACTGTTGATGGTGGGTTTTAGCCTAGGGTTAAAATCGTAAAACCGCATATCCGACATGACGTCACTATGACCATGAGCACATTTATTGAACCAATCAGCATTCCTACGTAAGAATTACCAGGGTACCTTTTTTCTACATATGTCATGTTCCACGGCAGAACCCTTAGCATTGACCGAAATCATCTATACCAAACCCTAATTCTCACGCTACCCTGTCAATGACAAACCATGGAAGACACATCTCTGTGCCAAGGCATGCCAACCAAGCCAACCGCACCACCATGCTGATGGCAAACCATGCCAGCCACGTCTCCGCGCCAAGGCATGCCAACCATGCCAGCCGCACCACCGTGCCAATACCATTCCAGCCACGTCTCTGCGCCAAGGCATGCCAACCATGCCAGCCGCACCACCGTGCCAATGGCAAACCATTCCAGCCACGTCTCCGCGCCAAGGCATGCCAACCATGCCAACCTCACCACCGTGACAATGGCAAACCATGGCAACCACGTTTCCGCGTCAAGGCATGCCAACCATGCCAACCGCACCACCGTGCTAATGACAAACCATGCCAGCCACGTCTCCGTGCCAAGGCATGCCAACCATGCCAGCCGCACCACTGTGCCAATGGCAAACCATGCCAGCCACGTCTACGCGCCAAGGCATGCCAACCATGCCAGCCTCACCACTATGACAAGCCAATCGCACCTTGCCTTGTCCCCAACCATGATAGCCGCATCATGCGCCAATGGCATGCCAGACCCTTGGTCCCAGCATGCCAAGCCAACCGCACCTTGCCTTGGCCCCACCATGCCAAGCCGTCCGTGCCAAACCCTTGCCCCACTATGCCAAGCCAACCGCACCTTGCATTGGCCCCATGCGCCAATGGCATGCCAAACCCTTGGCCCCACTATGCCAAGCCATCCGTGCCACTGGCCTTGGCCCCACCATGCCGGCCTTTCCCATGCGGCTACCAAAACGAAGGCGTGCGACGATCAACAACCACCCTTCCATCCTAGATGCAAATCCTAGCCGTCCAAGGTCGCCAAACAACACATGGTAACCTTTGGCCCAAAACCCTAGTTTTGGCCACGCTAAACCGCGCCCAGGCATGCCATGCCACATGTGCCAATGGCATGCCAACCACCTTGCCGCGCCACACCATGCCGGAGTTCCCTATGCGGCTACCAAAACGAAGGAGTGCGACGATCAACGACCACCCTTCTATCCTAGATGCAAATCCTAGCCGTCCAAGGTCGCCAAATAACGCATGGTAACCTTTGGCCCAAAACCCTAGTTTTGGCCACGCCAAACCGCGCCAAGGCATGCCATGCCACATGTGCCAATGGCATGCCAACCACCTTTCCGCGCCATACCATGCCGGCCTTCCCCATGCGGCTACCAAAACGAAGGCGTGTGACGATCAACGACCACCCTTCCATCGTGGATGCAAATCCTAGCCGTCCAAGGTCGCCAAACAACGCATGGTAACCTTTGGCCCAAAACCCTAGTTTTGGTCACGCCAAACCGCGCCAAGGCATGCTATGCCACATGTGCCAATGGTATGCCAACCACCTTACCGCGCCATACCATGCCGGCCTTCCCCATGCGACTACCAAAACGAAGGCGTGCGACGATCAACGGCCACCCTTCCATTCTAGATGAAAATCCTAGCCGTCCAAGGTCGCCAAACAATGCATGGTAACTTTTGGCCCAAAACCCTAGTTTTGGCCACGCCATGCCACATGTGCCAATGGCATGCCAACCACCTTGCCGCGCCATACCATGCCAGCCTTCCCTATACGGCTATCAAAACGAAGGCCTGCAACAATCAACATCCACTTTTTCATCTAAGATGCAGATCTTAGCCGTCCAAGGTTACCAGCTAACGTATGGAAACCTTTGGCCCTAGTTTGGTCGCGCCTAAACAAAGACAAAACCCTAACTTTTGGCCGCGCCTAAACTGGGCCACATTAAAGCCATACTGATCGTACTTTCATACCACTGGCTACCAAGCGAAAGGTTGCAATAATCAACGGCTACCTTCTTCTTAAGATGCAAAATCTCGACCGTTGAAGGTTACCACTGATAGACACATTTTTGTGACCGAATTGTCCTCAATTTTCAGTATTGTTGGTACTCGATTTTTACTTATTATGGTGTTTTATGTGTTTGTAGGTATTTTTCGAAAATAAACATTTTTGGAAAATTCGTCTCGAAAAGTTGGTATAGAAACTCGGAGGACACATGTTATTCGGACTCTCAGTTTTGGATAAGGGGCACCCAAGGGAGCCAACTGCTAATCGCACCCCATTACTGGTTAAGGGGGCTCCATCTTCTTCCTTGATTTGAAAAGAAAAATTGGCGGGAAATTTGGTTTCAACGGTAAAGGATTTATTATCTTTAAGATAAGAATATCTTCTTGCCTTACAAACATGAAGTTTTGAAGAAAAAGGAAGTTATCTTGTATTAAACAAGAAAGATATCCTTAGAAGATTTTATCTTGGATTTTATTCTGCGAATTAAAGAAGATATGGGTTTAGTAAAGACATATATAGAATAAAGAGAAGGAAAAATTCTTGAAGATGTTTTTAATTAAAAAGAAGAAGATTTTGGAGTTATGGAAGAATATATTTGAGTGATGTGTATTTGTGTGTATAAATAGAGAGCTAGAGAGCACATTTGGGGGGAGTTTTGGAGAGAAAAGAAAAACCCAGTTTTAATTATTTCTCACCTTTCCCGTCATTTGTAAACACCTTTTTGAGCAATGAAAAATTCCTTTGAGTGTGTTTTCACCATGCGGAGCTAGACCCATCACTGGGACGAGGGAGGAGGCTGTGTTTCGTTCATCTGGTAATTAAAATAATTCTTTTATAACTATTTGCATATAATTTAATTGTTTTATGATTTCTATTAATTATTTGTTATTTTGTTTGATGTCGCGTGCTTGGTTTTAATTACTTTTGATGCGTCATGCTCACAACTTACAACTAATGTTTTATGAAATCTACTTTGGCAAAGAATAGAGTTACTGTTTCTTTCTTTTTGAGTTATAAATGTCTAGGATTAATTTATGAACCCATGAACATGAAATGCAGTGAAATCCCGAGTCCCAGTAAATTCTTCATCCCGTGACATATTTTGTATATAATTTCTTATTTTTAGTATTTTTATATTTAATCCTAGAATCAATTCAAAAAAGTCCGAGTGAACGACAACCTTATTTACCACTATCAAAAATATCATCAACCACCGAGCCGGCAAGTCTCCCAAGCTCAACTTTCCAGACAACAACAACATGTACATGTTTTCCACGAAAACACTCGAGACATCAACACATGTCACAAACTGGGGGATGCTCATTGGCTATTGGTTTGGCGGTTTACAGCGTGCGGCGTACACTACTCTCATTATAAGAAAGTGTCATAAGGATGAGGCGGTTAGTAAATACATGGAGTAATGGTGAAACACTTTCTTTTATGTAACATCAATTCCAAGCGTTACCGGTTACCATCTCCTACCATTTACTCACCTGTTTTCCATTTCTTAATGAGACCAGAGTACGTTTCACTTCGACTTGTATAAATAGGCATTACCTATTTCCACCGAACAACAAGTTTTCGGTCAGGAAGATACAACACTTAGAAATCACTTGTTAGCTTTCCCATCTGTTAGCTTTCACTTTCTGATACAAGTCAAACAACTACTCTTCCGGAACCGACTATTCTGGTCTCAACACTCTCTTCGCTTCCCTCCCCAAAACTAACCCTTCTCCTCCTCTTTGTGACCGAAGAAAGTCTGGAACGACCATTTCTTGGTTTAGGCCGGATTTGTACAGATTGATCTCTCGAATCTAAAGTACTCCCTTGTAGTACATTGTTTAGGGTTTAGACTCGTTTCTCACCCACTCACGCGAAATTACTGAAATCAGCAGAAATCGTTTTCACCCTCAAACAATTGGCGACCACTGTGGGAGATTGATCTTTCTGTTACAATGTCAATTTTTAATCCTCGATCTCATATTTCGACCCAGACATCAGGACGATAGAATCAAACGATCCGCTCATGGATCGACGACTCAACTACCAGACGACTCGATTACCAGTCGTGACACAAGGGACGACTGGGGACTTCCGAGGGGTTAGAGGCAAACGATCCGCCCAGGGATCGACGACTCAGCTATCAGACGGCCCGATTACCAGTCGTGACACAAGGGATGACTAGGGACTTCCGAGGGGTTAGAAGCAAACGATCCGCCTAGGGATTGACGACTCAGTTACCAGACGACCTGATTACCAGTCATGGCACGACAAGGGACTTTCCACAATCACGGTGGTGCTTCCCATAAAATTTGGACTTTCACCCGGAAGATTCATTTTTCGTCAGGAGATCCGAAAAACCGAGTAAGTCTTACTTAGACAAAATACATGGTTTACTATTTCAAGTTTTCACGGGAATGATAAAACCGATAGCCATGTTATGTTTTATCCCATGCTCTCTACTGACACGCAACGCTCACAGCTCCATGGTTTCCTAGGATGTTCACGTCACTTGCAATCGAAACCAAGACAACGTTATTCTAAAAAAGTTCATTCCAAGAAGAATAATCCAAAACCCTTATAGATAACAGTTATCTATCAATTCAAATCAAACCATAAACCAGACGCTTTGTTTTCCTTTCAAAGAAAGAAAAACACAGCCACCTACCCATACGTGTCTACTTTGCATAATAACGATTACCCGTCACGTCACTATTCATGAGGTAGCCGACGTTACTACGGTGATATCGAAGAGGAATTATTTATGATGAAGTATATCTACAAGTTTATGAAAGGCATGCCCACGGCTAGGGTTTACACCAGTTCAGAAGAACAATATTTCTACAGATTTATGGGAGGCATACCTATTGATAGGGTTTGCACCAACACAAGAAAACAAGAAAAAGAATTGAAATATAAACGCTGGAGTACATAGCTGGAATATGCTTTCCCACTTTACTGCTACCGCGCTACCGCTAACACCAGGACGTGAGAACAAAGGTACGAGATAAAACGGAGAGCCAACCCCTTTCATAGGAACTTTTGGAATTTTAATAAGGAAAGGGTTTCCTATTTGAGATACGTACGGGAAGAGGAAACTGGGCCCGCAAGAACAAGTCCGAGCTACGCCAAGCTAGCGCCATGCCAAGCCAACAGTCCGCGCCATGCCCAGCCAACGATCCGCGCGATACAAAATACAATCCAGTGTCCATGCCAAGCCAGCGCCCGTTCCAAGCTGATCCAGTGCTAACAGCTTGCGTCCTTCTAGCACCGGCAACTTACATCTTCCCAGCGCAAACAACTTACGTCTTTCCAGCACCGGCATCCTGCATCTTTCCAGCGCTAACAGCTTGCCTCCTTCCAGCGTTGCATTTGAACGCCCAGTAGAAGGGAATCAGCAATCCAATTTCATCACACGTGAAGATCAGGAACGACTTCTCCAAAATCGAAGCAAAGAAAATCAGCAACCCCCCTGAGTTCACAAAGGCTCTTTTCTTGTCAGGAGATGCATGATTTCTGGGTACTTATGTAGGTATTTCACGCGCTTGCGACTCACTGCAGCAATGATGGCTTGGCCCGAAGGGGTGTTACGAGTACTGGAGGTAGTGAAAGGTGAAATTCCAGTCACATCAAAGCACACATCTTTGCCGTCCTCCCAATTATAGACCATGATATCAGCAGGTTTAAGTTCCTTGACAGAGTTTGAAAGAAACCCCAAAGAGACTTCTTTACGAGCAATAACACCTGACCTGTAGCATATGTCAATAAGAGCGTCACGAACCATATCATGCCTGAATTTTGAACCCACCTCACTTGCACAGTGGACTGCATGGTCGGCATAGATATCCATCGCCCTGTTACATATCGAACACCTGCTGTTTTCTTCAAAAAAGGGTATGGCAAGTCGGTATTTATGGATTGATTGGTATTGTCTTGGTGCGACAGCTTGGTTCAGTCCACTGATAGGAACATCCTTGAGAAAATCCATTGCATGATCACGCCTGTTGCATTGCAAGACTAACGATTCTCGTTCATTTAAGTTGAAGCTGGCAGGTAACTTTTCCTTAACAGCGCCAAAGTATAGTGCAGCCAATAATTTCATGGGATGAGGGGCGGCATCAATGACGCTGGAAATAGAAGCAGTAGATCCACAAGCTTGAGTAAATGATTGAAGAGCTAGTTCATAACTTGGACTGAGGTTTGCAGGCGTTGATAGTTGAAGAATGGTTTCCTGCAGATGTATGGTCTGAATCTGAGAAGCCAAATAGCAGTATTTTGAAGTGTCTGCCATAGTGTAGATGCCAAACCCTCCATCCTTGATTGGCAAGGTGGCTAAGCGTTGTTGGAAGAGGCCAAATCCAGCACCATCACCTACAGTGAGTTGTCGTAAGTATTGAAGTAAGTGCTTGTCATAAACTGTAGAAGCAGGTTGCAGATGAGCCGGGCAGGTGGTGCGCATAGCGAAATATAGTCTGGAGACCCCAATACAATTTCGCAGAAGCAACATCTCACACTGTGGGTCGTGAAGTTGTTGTACTTTCTGCATCAACTGGATGGTTTTATCCACTCTGTGAAGAACAATGTCACTGCAGTACTGAGATTCTAGGCTAACAGGGCCTCCCAACAATTTTACACCAAGCAATGGCCTGCCAATATCACTTGGGAAGACACCACTTTGACTGCATCTAGGATCTGGTGATGGCCAGTAGATTTCAGTCTTCTTGATGTTCAGTTGTAGTCCACGCTCAGGCCCTGCCAACTGGATGATGTTCAAAGCCTTAGCTACTTCCATTGTATCTCCTGGAATGGTGCCATCATCCAGGTACCATGCATGCAGATCTAGCTTACATTGGTTAGCAATCATGTTGACAAGAGGTTGTAATGTGAGGGCAAATAAAAGAGGGCCAAGAGGATCTCCCTGCTGCACGCCTTGTGCTGATGAAAGTATGGAATCATTATAATAGAGCCAGGCAGGATTTGAATAGCAAAACTCCACCCACCGAGATATGCTTGGGCAGTGGTTTCTAACTTCTCTAATCATTGAGGATCTGTCTACAAGGTTGAAGGCATTGCTGAAATCTATGAGCATCATAGTGTTAGTATTACACTCGTCTTTCATTTCAAGCAGTTTATTTGCCGCGTGTAATATGGCCTCTCCACCACACGGCATTCCCACTCCAAATTGATATGTTCCAAAGTAAGGAGCCAAGTCTTTACAGACTACAGTTGCAGCAAGCTTGGAACAAAGCCTCCTCCATATAGTGCCAACTGCAATGGGCCGTATACCACCTCCTTGTTTGAGTAATGGGGTCAATGGAGCACTAGCAATATATTCTCCTAGTATTGAAGGGCATTTCCCATCTAGCCACAAATTGATTACACCTGCAATTGAAGTTAAAAGCTCTTCACTAACAGCTGCTGCAGGACCACTCAGGGCATCCAGTAGATGTTGTGCTCTAAGCCCATCTCTGCCACATGAGGTTCCCTTAGGAAAACTTTTGATAGCTGTCAGGACTTGTGCAAGATTTACAGATAAAGCAGGAGCATTGATGTCTTCTGCAGAAATTGAAGGTGGTGGGGATTGTGGGTGTTTCATTTGGAGATCTTGTAATGTGTCAGGTGTAGGGGGGCTAGCCCATCAGAGGAGAGTATGCGAATGGCCGCAGTGTAATGGCCATATGTTAACTTCTTCCTGCAGGCATCCACATTGGAGTTCTTTTGCTTCTTCTTTTTGCCACTGGATTGTCTGTGTTTGTCATTCTGGCTAGAAGATGTAAGCAAACACTGCGCCAACTTACTGCACCCGTTGGGATCCTTCCATTGAGTCAATGAATGGTTAATAACAACAATTTGAAGCTTCTTTCTGTTGCCAGATCTTGCTTCAGACGAATTCTTAGGCATATACAGGTTTAAAGTGCACACAGGCAGAAGCAACAATTGCAGCCATGACTCCACATTATTATTATTTTATTATTATTATTATTATTATGAGATCTTGATTAATACTACTACTACTAATAATACATTTTTAAAATTTTATTTATCTTTTCATTTTTATCCTAATTTTATTTATTGTTAATATTCTATTTCCACTCTAACTTGTAGCCTTTCTGGTTCAAACAACCCAGCGAGGCTATGACAAAGGAAACAACCTAAACCACCTGGTTATCTAATTTGGGTACAACCCTACCCGACCGTAACTAAAAATAATGGGTTATTACAATCTCATTTGACTCTCTGTGCACAAAAGTGCATTTCCATGACTGAAAACATGACAACAAGACTCTACACTTATAATACTGTTGTTTGTCCATCTGACAGACCCAACTCTCCCATTTATTGCATCCACAACATTCTGACAACCTCCTTCTATGTGCACACTTTGTACTCCTGCCCATTTTATTGCCTCCAAAGCTGCTAGTGCTTCAGCCTGTTCCTCATCTTATACTAGTCCATCTTTTGAAACTGCAGCATCACATGTCCGTGCATGAGAAAAGCTTATTAGTCTAATGTCCATTGTACTATTATCTTTTAGAAAGGATGCATCAAAGTTAAGTTTTTAATATCCATTCTATGTTAAACTCCAAGAAGTATGAGTCCTTAATTGTCTATTCCTTCCAGCTAAGTTAGCATGCTTCAAGTACTTCTTTAGTCACTAATCTAGTAAAACTTGTGACATTAACAGAAGCACCATCGAAAACAACTGCACATCTAATTAGATGCCACTGACTAGTTTAACGAGTCAAATATATCAGCGGTGCTGCAGCCAAAAACATTGCATTTTTCTTGGTAAAATTATAAATTATTGCAAGCATGGTTTTTAAAATCGTGTGATACAACGAAAATTCTGAAATTGACGATCCAAATCCTGCTTCTGAATGGCTAAGGAAAGTCGAACCTGGGATCCCCAGGTTATTGAGTGGACCCTTTACCACTGACTCAGCTTGGTTGCTGATGTTAATATTCAACGTATTTTTATCTATATTTTTGTACATCAAAGGTCAAAACATAAGACCATTTTATTTCTTCAATGATGCTTACAGACATACATGTGGCGATTTAATAATCAACCATGAATCTTCGGTTCAAAATTTAACAGATGATTCGATTCTTAAACTTGAAAAACGGTACGCTCCACGATTCACAATTTCACAATCTTGGCTGTAAGTATTTCCTACGGGCAGTTGGATGATTGTGCTCTTGGCTATCACAAAAGTTTGGACAAATTGCATTATCAACATTCTTTTGTAAATGTAAGGCTACTTTCATATCCGAAGTCTTCCATCATCTAGAGATTGGATAGGAATATAGGATGGTTCTAAAAACAAATTTGGATAGGATTGTTGGCTGTGGGCCTAATACAGACCCTGATCTTTTGCTTCTAACGATTGTGAAAAACAGAAAGTCCTTATTTGCAGCATCACTTGAAAATGAGCTTTGGATTGAAGGATTTGCATTTATTTTATAAATTTCTAGGTTGTAAAAAGTTTATGAACCAAGAAGCCCAGTTTTGCTTCAATGAAATGTACAACTTGTTTGCTGAAAACATCAAAAGTATACCAATACCAATAGGCAACGCAAATAAGCTTTTTCGTTAATAAATTTAATCACAACCCATTAGTGCCAGCAACTAGTCTTCTAACCAAGTAATAAGGATCATTACTTGTTGTGCATAGAGCATTGCTCCCTAGTGAATCAACGTGATGCATGCTGATATTTGGTTTCTTTTTTATCAATAGTTAGCTTTCAGACATAATTGGGAGATCCTTCACTTCCATCGTTTTCTTCCTTTTCCACCTACCAAGTAGCATGTTATAAATCGAGAGGGAGATTTCTACTAACGGAATGACTCAGACTACAAAACACACACACAATGGGTACCTATAAAGAAATCAATAAGAAGGGCGAAAGCGACCGTAGTTGCGCTAGTTTTCTTCTAGGTTTACTGTTTTCTATAAGTCTCATGTCATGCCATTCGCGTAAGTATATATGCATATGGATTTCGTAACTCGAGCTGTTTTATCATGCATCATTGTTTTATAGCTTATGTTTTTGTTCAACTCATTGACTATGCAGAGGCAGTGGCTGCAACCATCAACAAAAATTCATTACTTGGCTATAATCTTCTCAAGGAAACTCCAGTACAGCGGTGCGCACGAACTTGTGGTGTAACATGTCCGGATAAATGTGGGTGGGACAAAATTGTCGTAGATTACTCATGTGATGATGGAAGTTGCAAATGTCAGTGTCAAGCATTATATCCACCACCATCCCCACCTCCACCACCACCACCACAACTCTCCCCTCCACCACAAGTTTCACCTCCTCCCCCTCCCCAACTCTCACCTCCGCCTCCACCCTCTCCACAAGTCTCAACTCCTCCGCCTCCCCAACTCTCACCCAAACACTCTACTCCACCCCCACTCCAACCATTGCCCACGCCTCCATCCCCACCCCCAGCCTCCCCAACACCAACAGCACCTCCAGCTTGTCCAAGTAAGCCAGGAGGACATTGTGATAGAGAAATCAGTATTACGTTGCCAAAATTGAATCCAAACCAGCCGAAGATATTGTGCAACTACGCTCTAACTAATCCAATGATGATTCAGTTGCAGCAGTACTAGCTGGTGGTGTAATATATGCTACTAAAGCTAGCTTTAAGTATTTCTGCTATCTTAATAAACTCGGACTTAACCAAACACGGCGTCTGCTTTCTCATTTGTTTGTCTTGTTTTCACTTTGTTCTTCTTACCGGGCATGTCCGATTCGAAAAGATTGCTCAACAGAATTTGTTGTCTTCAATTTAATTTAATATGTTGGTAATACTTTCTTCAATTTATTTTTTCCAAGCATTTTAAAGAAAACGAAATTGTTCTGCAAGGTCTATAAACATTTTTTCTGACTAACTGAAATGGTATTCACTAATGCAAATAAAAACATCCTCCGGTTAATCCAATGGCAGAATCAGTAAAGAAAATGAAACTGTTAGTTCACTGATGCCCAGCGCCATGACCCAATTACCTGATTAAATTCCCCTATATAACTACCCAGAATCAGTAAATGAGCACTAAGACCATATATTCCAATGGCAGCCTTCAACTAATGCTTGTAAAGGAGTTTATCACATCAACGTTTAGTCAGGAACTACTTCATGCCTTAGTGTTAGCTAGCTGCGTCTAGCGTATTAAGAAAACAAACAAAAAAAGATGAATCAAAGATCATATTCCATCGGCGGACCTAATAAAAAAATAACTAGTATTATTAGTGAAAAAATCAAAAATGTAATTCCTCTCTCTGTTTCATGGCCCTATTCACCTGCCAAATGTTATTCGCATTTAAATTTCGCTCTTGAATGGATAATTGTAGGGGTCGTTCATCTATATCCGACATTTTCAAATTTGGTGGATCTCTATCCCTGTTTAAAAGACCTCAAGGGCGTTTGAAGGGTCGTTTGGTTTTGCTTTAAATCTTCTGGGCCACTGTGTTGAATGTGGGACTGAACAACATTATATTAGCTGTTTCATTTTTGGGATTTTAATTCCGAGAAAAATCATTACTCCACCGATTTAATCGGTTCTTATTCGTGCTTATATTCGTCATGTTCCATTCATCCTTCTCTTTCTCTTGTTGGATTTTTCGGCGTTGTACTTGTAAGGCATATTCTTGTTACTTTGTATTCTCTAATTTTCCTTTCTAATGAAAGATTCATATCAAAAATAAATAAAAATGAAAATAATAATAATAATAATAATAATAAATTGAGATTTAAAAATCAAAATACAATAGTACTACTACTATTATTGTGATCTTCAAAAAATAAACTAAATAAAATTGCCATAAAATATATGTAAAGATGAAAAATATACCATCCAGCAACAGTGTCCCAATAGGCTCACCCGAAATAGGCGAGATTCTCGTGTAATATTGGTGTTCCTGAATCGGTAATTACCCACAAAACCCATCATATTACATGTTGCTTTTTCCATATAGGTTATAACCTTCAGAGCTCCATAAATTATTAGAATATGTTATAAATGAGAATAAAACCCAAACTTAGAATCCATATAGAATAAGAAAAGTAGCAAACAGAAATGGGTTGTGCAGAAAAAATAAAGATGACCCGGAGTAGTAGTTGCACGAATTTTCTTCTATGTCTTACGGTAGTCATGTGTTTCTTTTCACGTAAGTATCCGGCAATTTCTTACTTTTTTCCGGAAATTTTCTTTTCTTGAGACCGATTTGTTTATGTTTTTCTAATTTTGATATTGTTGCTCCCAATTCGCAGATACTGCTATTGCTGCTATGGAATGCAAGTCTGGTGAGACATTTGCCTCAACCGGCACTTTGGTTTGCCTCACTTGCAACCCTCAATGTGCAAGCGCTTGTCCCAAGGGAAGTACAGTTACCAAAACCAATTGTGTTCCAATCAGGCTTCTTAACACACCTTTGTGTGAGTGTTGTTGTAAAATGTCACCGCCACCACCGTCACCACCACCACCGCCTCCATCACCACCACCGCCTCCATCACCGCTATCACCGCCCCCGCCGCCTCCATCACCTCCCCCGCCTTCTCCACCACCACCATCACCGCTCCCGCCGCCTCCATCACCACCCCCGCCTTCTCCACCACCGCCACCCACCACCACACCACTCACTGCCTCTCCTCTGCCGCCTCCATCACCTCCCTCGCCTTCTCCACCACCACCACTGTCACCATCACCTCCCTCGCCTTCTCCACCACCACCATCACCCCCCCGCCGCCTTCTCCACCACCATCGTCACCATCACCTCCCTCGCCTTCTCCACCACCACCATCACCGCCCCCACCGCCTCCATCACCACCCCCGCCGCCTCCACCACCATCACCGTCCCCACCGCCTCCATCCCCACCCCCGCCGCCGCCATCGCCACCCCCACCAGCTCTTAGCTGCCCTGAAGTCTGTCTAAGTGAGTTCGAGTTGCAATTGTCACCTGACCAGCCACCATGCACATATAAGCTGGCTAGTGAGGTCATGATTATGTAATATGATTGTTAACTAGCTAGCTCGCATAATTTTCTACTAGAGCTAGCTAGTTTAGTGTTATGTCATCAATCCGATGTGTTACACAAAATCACGAATGTTGTATTTGCACTGCGTTTTGAAATAAGAATGCGATGAGTGACATGGGTCCACGTTGCTAATAATGGTAACAAGTTACTTGGACAGCCCACACCGCCTGACTGGATTATCATACAGGAGTAGAGTCAGAATTCGAGAAGAGAAATGGGTGGGCAAGTTATCAATCAACACATATTTTAGAGTGCAAAAGGGTTAAAATGAACAAAAATTGGATAAACTAGTTCAAATTGGGCTTGTGAGCTTACTATAGTATCTAAGTGTTTTCAGAGAACAATATCCTGTTGGCCAATTGTTTTTAACTATTTAGTCCGATGAACACGAAGCTTATTTTTCACCAAGTACACGGGGTGTATATACTATCAGCGGTATAAAACCATCCGGAAAACGAATTCTCACCATCGTCTTCCTTAACAACGCTCTAAACGTAACTTGACAAGGCATGCCATCGGCATCATTTACTATTCGGTATATCCTGGCGTGCTTTACCTGCTCAAATAGCTGGGTTGGCCTTGCCGGTCCATAATTGATAATCTTATCCGTACGAGAATGACGTATGTGGTGTTCTCGAATCAATAATTTAGCTACAAATTAAGAATCGGTGATGCTATTCATCTCACCTTTCACCGCTCTATTCACCACTCAAATGACGTGGCAATACAAATGTAATCCAAAATTTGGGAGAGATGGTATATTTGGTCAATTCAAACGTGTTTGCAGATTTAATTTTTTATTTTCTTACATTTTTTTCTCTCACTATTTTAACGGTAATGCTAGTTAGGCCCTTGGGGCTTCCATCGCTCCAAGGTGAAGAGCTTCCGTCATTCCCGGGTGAGGAGCCTCCATCGCTCCAAGGTGAAAAGCTTTTGTCACTCAAGAGTGAAGAGCCTTGCTCACTCGAGGCGAAGAGCCTCTATCACTCTGAAGCGAAGAACCTTCACCACTTGAAGGAGAAAAACCCCGGTCGCTCTAAGGGCAACTCCTATGGAAATTGCCAAATGAAAATTTTTGTTGAGCCCGGTGGATGGCCAAACTAGGTTTTTCATTATGGTAAAGCACTCGACATTTGACAACCAAGCGCGCGAACTTTAAACACACTTTGGCGTTGGAAGTAAAAACGCAGGCGTTGGAAATCCACACGCTGGTGTTGGCGACAGAAACGTTGGTGTTGAAGACACCAACGCGGGCGTTAGACACAAAAACGCCAATGTTCGATTCTCTAACGCCCATATTTTCAACGGTATTATTTGCACAACTATATATTGCTTCAACTGAATTCATTTTCAGTCACACCACTACTATTTCTTTCTTCTAAAACTCTTCTAAATCAAAAAAGTTTGATACAATATGAGCGGCATTTTAAGAAAAGCGGTCAATAGTGTAAAGAAGAGAAGAGATCGAAGAAATGAACCGGCACCGCGGCCTGCTACAGGTGTATATTTTTCTCAAAATCGGAAAGCAGAGTTTTCTTCGCCGAGTGTCGTTGTTGCTCCATCATTAGTCCAAGGTCATGTGTTGGGGCATCAAAATCGGTCGGAGGATTATTTTGGAATAAGAGGTGGATTTTCATACTTACATGTTTTTTATGTAGTTTTACCCCCTCAAGTCCGAGAAAGGGTTGACAGATATCCCTGGGGTGCGCTTTATAGTGTGAAGCCTAGAAGACCCAACAATAGAATTCCGTAAACAGTGGTAGGAAGGTGATGGGCGACGACGCACACATTCCATTTTTTGGATTTTGAAATTGGTAAGCTTGTTTAACTTAACTTAAATTATATTTTTTAAATAATTATTAAATAATCAAAAGAATTAATCATAGTTGATATTATACTTGTAATAGGAATTACTCCCCTTGATTTGTATTTCACTTGTGGGATCCCAAGTGGAATGGGAAACCCGTCAAATTCAACCAAGACGAATGGATATCAAATAGTAAATGGGAAACACTTTTTCCCTCGTTTATAGAATCAGAACTATGTGAATATTATAAACAATTGAAAAGAGGTGGGATTAAATGTTCAGCGTTGAAATTTTTTCTTCTCCAACCCAGAAACCCACAACATGTAGATGACTATCCTGAACTCGAAAGGGTGTTTATCTTATGGGTACTGGGTTAGACATTCTTTCCAAAACTCAACTTTTGTTCCTCGTGTTGGTTGGCTTCAAGCGTTAAAAGATCTTGACAAAGCACCAGATTACGACTGGGGATCTGCAATTTTAATAGAATTGTACTGTGGGCTGGATCAAGCGTTCATGGGAGGAGATAACTTCACTGGTTTCTGTGGAATCATAGAGGTAAATATCAAAATTATTATTTTTAAATTTAAATAATTTTTATGAGCAAATGTAGATTAAGTCAAAGTAATAAAATTATGGAGTAGTTTGCAGTATTGGTGGTATACCTACTTCGGTGTTAGTAAACCTATCCTTAAAGACTATGCCAATAGATTTCCAATGTTGGATATGTACCTCTCGACCAACTTAGTGAAGGACACTGGCAGCGACATCTCGGGTTCCAGTTTTGTTCAGAGGTTTCATCAGATGACTCGGAGCCACAACAACGTCGTTGTTCACCCTTACATTGACTTTCCTCAGTATGGTGCTAATGTTGGACAACATATTCTTGATTATTCTCTGCGTAGAGTTGTATTTTACAATCCAGAATCGGAAAGAGGGGTTTGGTACCTGGGAGAAAGACTGCAGTACCAAATGCAAGGTATATATGCAATTGCAATTAACCCGCCACAACAGATGCAAACCTCTGGATCATATTTTCAAAGGTTGAGAAGAACTAATTAGGAGAGGTATGAACTAAATACACAATTGGATATTGGTGAAGTGCAGTATGTCAGTTGGTACGAGGCGATTGCGAAGCCTGTAATTGAGAAACATAACATGCACATCTATGGGTTTTATTTCCCAGGGTTATCACGCCCGTCCCATGATGCAAATATCGTTCCTAGCCAGCCACCTCCAAAAGAGCCATGCTTTATGACTTACCCCACCACCGGTGCAAGTTCTTCATCATCTTCGTCAAATATGCCCGAAATTCGTTGAGAGATGCCAAGTATTGCTTCACAAGGTGATCCAACCACGATCCCCATTGTTTCCCAATCTATGGATCGTGATTATCCTTACTACAATGTCACTTCCACTGACGAAGAGTTGCGGAACCAACTGAACGAGTACCATTGGATGACTCGGTAAATGAGGGATATACACTTGAATGTGTGTCGGAAATGGCACGAGGACAAATGTTTGGATTGAGTCCAATTATAAATGATGATGAGCAGCGGCCATAGTCTTACGATTCCACCAGGAGCAACAGATCATGGCACGATAGTGATGAAATAGTGGCGGGAGAAACAGAAGTAGGATAGAGTTCTTCTTCACCACACATACGACACAATATTTCACCACAAATTGTGCCTGTATCTCAACCTCAAGTATTTCGGGTAGATCCTAGGCGCATTTCATCATCATTCTCGACCTACAACCCAAATGATTGTTATACACCACTACCACCACAACCACAAACATCTTATATGCTTGGAGGACCGAGTGCTTTCCAATCGCCTAATGTTGTTCAACCATATTTATCTCCTTATGGAAATTTATTATCTATGTTGGCAACTGGGGATATCGCAGGTCTATCCCCAGGTCTTGGAGAATTCTTGACTCCAGAAGATAACAATGGAAGAGCTTGCGACGTTAGAGAGACTGTTTGTAATTTTTAGTTCTGCTACATTTATTTTAGTTTTAAAAGTATGACGATAGGAATTAAATGAAATTAAATATGTTTAAAATTAAGCGTTTTACATCAGCTTCACTGAATATTAGCTTCAAATAAGGGGTTGAAACTGTTCAACACCTTAAGAATTTCGAAACATTTTTCGAAAGGAAAAGCCACATTTTTCCATCTTCGCCATTCAACCAAAGATCTTGTTACCATCTCAGCATCAATTTCACCTCTCAGTCTACATCAATTGGCTTGTATGGTTAAAGATACAAACTCACTTACTTCTTTCTTAATTTTATGAAAGCGATTTTCTACGTCGCATATAGCACGACAACTCGGATTACGAGTGTCACTCTAGAACCCGTCGTGAATAACCGCCCAGAAATTCTCCCATGGATAGTTTGCTGAAGCAAGCTGAGTAAATAAAATAACATAGCTTCTACAAATAGATTCATCTTCTTCTTTTTAGTATACGGAGCGTGCCGAACTAACAAGGGCCGAAACATGTTTAAGAATTGAAAAATATGTTGAAGTTGAAGAATTTTTTTAAGCTCGGAGAAGAGTAAAGAAGACTAGATGTGTGGATGTGAATTTGGAGTTGAAATGGAGAGTATTTATAGAACTCAAAAACTATAGCCGTAAGATCACAAGAGTTTTAAACCGTCCAGATTCAGCCGTTCGCGCTTCCGTGAAAAACACAACGCTTTTAGGAAAGACACTGACGCGTGAAGTAACAACTGGCGTTGCAAGGACAAGCGCTAGCGTTGTTGGCTCAAGCGTCAGCGTTGGTGCCAAGGCCGTCCGTCCTTCCACCACGCGTGTGCTACATATGCATAATCCACATCCATTTTTCATGTTTGTTGAGTCCATAACGGGAACAAAATGAACAAACTTTAGGAACAACTCTAAGGAATTACATGTTGTTGCTTTTTCCATATCATTCACGTGTATATATAAGTTTTATTCTTTTTTGAAGCATGCATATATAACCATCAGATCTCGATAATAAATTGTTAGCTGAGAACATTAAATTTTGGCAACTGTATTATCCCACTCCCGACCTAAATGTTATAAATGAGAATAAAGCCCAAACTTAGAATCAATATAGAATAAGAAAAGTAGCAAACAGAAATGGGTTGTGCAGCAAAAATGAAGATGATCAGCAGGAGTATTTGCCTGAATTTTCTTCTATGTTTTACGGTAGTCATGTGTTTCTTTTCACGTAAGTATCCGGCGATTTCTTACTTGGTCATTTTTTTAATGAAATTTTCTTTTCTGTAGACCATTTTTATTTATGTTTCCAGCTGATTTGATCAAAACGAACGAGAAAAGATGTTATATAGAAGATTGCAATTGGTTACACAGTACTACTTGGTTAATTTTGATATAGTTGCTATGAACTCGCAGATACTGCTATTGCTGCTATGAAATGCAAGTCTGGTGAGACATTTGCCTCAACTGGCACTTTGGTTTGCCTCACTTGCAACCCTCAATGTGCAAGCGCTTGTCCCAAGGGCAGTACAGTTACCAAAACCAATTGTGTTCCAATCAGGTTCCTAGACACACCTTTGTGTGAGTGTTGCTGTAAAATGCCACCGCCACCACCACCCCCACCTTCACCCCCACCACCACCGCCGCCTCCCTCCCCACCCCCGCCATCACCACCACCATCACCTCCCCCACCATCTCCATCACCACCCCCACCATCACCACCACCACCGTCGCCATCACCCCCACCACCTCCCAGCTGCCCTCAAGTCTGTCCAAGTGAGTTTGAGTTCCAGTCGTCACCTGACCAGCCACCGTGCACATATAAGCTGGCTAGTCAGATCATGATTATGTAAAGGAATTGTTAAATATAGCTAGCTAGCCAAATATGCTACTAGAGCTAGCTTATCGTTATATCTGTCATCAGTCTGGTGTTACAGAGAGATGTTGTATTTGCATTAATTGTGTTTCGAAATAAGAATGTGATGGGTCCGTATAAATCGCTAGTAATGGTAAGAAGTTACTTGGACAGCCATGACTGGATCATGACAATGGATTCAGTAATTCTTACTAGCTAGTTATTTTCGGAGAACAGTATCATGTATCGAAGAATTAATACTCAATAAAAATAATTATTTTGATAAATTAATATCTTCCTTAAAATAATGATACCTTTTGATCCCACGGCTTTTAATTTATCGAAGTGCAATTTTCTGGTTTCACTAGCTACATTGTGCATGTATCAACTATATAAGACCATCCCGAAAAACGCTCTAAATGCAACTGGAAATTGGCTAACAAAGGATGTCGACCACCCTACACGAGGTATAACTGGATAAGATAATGCAGGCCATTGGCATCATTTACTGATCGGTGTATCCTGCAGATTCGAATGACTTGATTAGTTGAGATGGTCCTGCCGGTCAAGTGGAAAAAAAAGTATCTAAAAAAGCAATTTACTGCAGGTTCCAATAATTGTTCGTACGAGAATGACGCGCATAAATCAGATATTTGTGTGGTGCACCCGATTCAATAATTTAGCTGTAAAGAATTTAAATTATCTTGTTTTGTTTTCTTTCCCCGTATCGTGATTCACATGTAGAAATGTATGTGGTGCTGGTAAGCTAGTACTGTACAAGCCTGCAGCACAGTAAATTTTAGTAACTGCTTTTTCCTACTCTGATCTAACACATTACGATTATAAATAGATCCAACTTCAGATTGATATACAACGATTTCCGGTTAACGGAAATGGGTATTGCGAAAGAAATCAAGATGGCCAACAGGAGTAGTTGCCTTAATTTTGTTCTAGCTCTTCTGTTTTCTATGGCAGTACTCTTCATGTCTTCACGTAAGTATATTTAACAAGTTCTGCTTCGGGCCACTAGAAATTTGTAAATTAGTCAATAGTTGCGTACACATGAATCAACTAGGGTTTGCTGCCGCAGCCTGTACAATGTAGCATCTTAGTCTATCAGTAAATTCAGTCTCTTCCATATAATCTCATGATCGTACAAGGATCCGCCATCCCGCCGGAACATATATATGTAGGATCAGAACATATACCTGAAATCTGATGAATTAATTGCTATAATCTCATGGTCAACGCCTAATTTTGATATTGTTTGCCGTTAATTTGTTGTTGCACAGATACTGCTAATGCTATTCAATGCAAGTCCGGTGAGATATTTGCATCTCAAGTCGCTGTGGTTTGCCCCCCTTGTATAAACTCATGTGAAGTCGCATGTCCCCATGGCAGTACAGTCACTAGCACCAACTGTGAATATCGGCTTTTTAAGTTGCCTTTATGCGAGTGTTGTTGTAAGATGCCGCCACCACCACCACCATCGCCGCCCCCACCATCTCCGCCTCCGCCCCCGCCATCTCCACCACCACCATCGCCGCCCCCACCATCTCCACCACCGCCATCACCATCGCCGCCCCCACCATCGCCCCCGCCGCCATCCCCGTCTCCACCTCCACCATCGGTGCCACCACCTCCCAGCTGCACAGAAGAGTGTCCATATGAGATGGAATTCACAGCCTCACCTGACCAGGAGCAACCGTGCAGATACGTGCTGGCAGATGCTAATCAGATTATGATGGAGTAGGCACCAAAAGAGTTAACGTAATACTAGTAATATTTAAGGAAGCTTGTTCAGCAGATTTTGTTGTATAGGCACTGTGTTTTGATGTCAATGTGAAATAAGAATTGAGAGTGTCGTGCCAGTCCACATTCCAATATAAAGTGCTTTGACCAGTCAAAATCCTTTCTTATTATATATATATAACCCTCTAGTTAAGACTTTTTAAAATCCGAGCAAGGGCTAAAATGGTACTTGCAAAAGGAGATTTCAGATATTTCAAATAGAAAACCGAAGAAATTCCTTCAAGAAAATTGTGTTACAAAGAAGTGCCTCTCCCTCTCATATGTATGGATTAGAGTTATCAATGTTGAATGTTTAAACCGACTAAAGATACAGAGAGATTAGAGATAAGAGACATAGTCACAGAAACATTATGTCAACCTATTAACCAAAGCAATTGACGCCCAAATTTAGAATCACAGAGCTACAATTGATCAAACCAGCATTGTGTAATTTCTAAGCTCACAAGGTTTTGCAAATATGAGCACCACGCAAGGAGGAAAACGGTGAATAAATGAAGTCATTTATTTGCATTCTAAATGTATAGATTTAATGTAAGAGATGATTATATGGTTAGGTTTTCTTTTGTTTGATGTTATTATTATGATTTGGATGTTGTAAATGAAATAATGTATGTGCACCAACTGTTTGATAAAATGCGTCATTGGTCCGTGTGTGTGACCAAGTGAACTATTTCTGAAACTGTGTTCCAAAATTACAATGTTATCAGCTATCTAGTTGGTTTCATAACAAAAAAAAAATTGAACATATTCTTTAACCTTTAGGTGACAAGGCATATTTGAACTATAATGGTCATCAATTACAAATACTTTCTGTTTTTTGTTTATGATTTGCATGGTATAGTAAATATATTCTAACTCAAGGAGATTTTCCACCATCTCGTGTCAATTCTACTTCCCACCTAAAGATAATACAACAAATTGAAAGAGGCTTCAATTATGGAGGTGAATATTTGGAAATTTTCAAGAAGACGTCAGTTGGGCATTTACTTGATATGAACGGTTCCAAATTTAGTGGTGCAACTGTCAACTCTATGCTGCGAAGAATGCTTGAGCCTCTTGAAGGTGACGATCCAGATTCTATGTACTTTCGCATTGGAGGTAAAGTCATCAAGTATGGAAAGCGGGAGTCTAAGCTCATGACGGGTTTGAGTTTCAAGGGAAGTGATGTCATTCCTCCTCATGGCTGCGTTAACTATGCTGGATCAGATCTGGTTGGTAAATATTTTCCTGGAAAGAGAAGTATCAACTTAGAAGAATTGTCTAGAAAGTTTGATTCTATCGAGCAGTCAATGGATAAAGTGAAACTCGGGCTGGTTCTACTAGTACAGGGTGTCTTAATTGGCGCCGACTATCCACATGAAGTTAATCTTGCATACTTCAGCATGGTGGAAAACATTGAGAAGTTCAATACGTTCCCATGGGGAAAGCTGTGTCACCGGAGGATGCTGAAATGTTTTAGAACTGCTGTCAGCGGGAAAAATGAAAGCAAGGCAGCTATAATTACTCATAAATTGTATGGATTCCATACACATTTCAGGTACACGGCATATAATTGTTTATAAGTTTAGTTTAGAAATGAGGTTGAATAATTGTATTTACGTTTGCTTTTCAAATGCTGTAGGTCTGGGCCTTTGAAAGCATTCCACTGCTACAAAAGACTTTTGCTAAGAGATCAGAATTCAAACATTTTCCACGCGTGCTGCATTTTTCTTTGAACAGCATGGTTCCAGAGTCTTTTGCAGTGGAAAATATGTTGACATCTAAGTAGGTGTGTTCAGTTAACAGTTTTCTATATCCCCTTAGAGTTTATTAGCGAAGTCCCACTTCTAGTCCTGCATTATACATTTTATTTCTTTATGTAGATTGAAGTCCTGACTTGCATAGAACCTACAGAGGGAGAGATGGCGTTAAAGCACATGTGCTCTGTCCTCCTGATGTCTGCTGACTTGTCAGAATCAGAAGATGGTGATGAGGACAAAGCTGAGGAGATGGAGATATCGACAGAAATGCAATTTGCAAGACTGGGAGGCAGCTAAGGATAAAGAAGATGGAACACAAACACAAGCACCTTAATCCTGTCCCAACCAGGTTCTCTCTTTAGTTGGTTGAACACTAAATGATTCATTATTTGATTCATAGTGATTGTTTTTAACTCAAGTAGGTGTTTTAATTCAGGATTCCCAGCTTTTGAGAGAGGTATTTACACAGGTTAAGGAACTCACGTCAAAGGTTTCCAGAATGGACGAAGAGATGTCAAAACTTAAAGATAGTGACAACCGCAATTACCAGGCTTCTATGGACATGGTAATCTAGTTTTTGGAATGTCAAGTTCAGTGTCTTAAGTGAAAAACCCTGACCCTGCGCAGCTTAAGGGTCTTGTTTCCGTAAAACATTTATCCATTTCTTCCTAAAGATAGGTCCCCGTGGTGAAATGATGCTAGTTTAGCGGAAAATGACATGTACAAAATCCGTGGAAAACAGTGCCTAATGTTTTGATATCATAAAATCGGTCTTGATTATAAGGATTCAGTGTACTTACCTGTCTTTATTATTACTATATATTAGAACTATATATATTGATTTTTTTTGGGGTAAAATGGTGTGTTGCTGAAGCAGGAGGTTGTAGATGAAGATGAGAGGCTGAAAGGCCTTACAAATGACTTGGGTGAGGAGGTCTACAAGGCCGTCATGACTGTTCTTTCGGAGATGAATGACTACAGTCTGAGTAGAAGGTATACTTTTCCTGAATGGAGGAACTTTAGAAATGGTGGAATGGAGATACTGATGGAAGTTGCTTCATGTACACTGGAACAATGGAGGGCCCTTAAGAAAAGATTGGAAAATGATAAAGAAATCAAGAGTCTGGAAATTAAAATGAAAGAAATGAAGTACGAGAATAAGAACTTGATGTATCAGAATGACGAGCTACGTAAACATTATAATGAAGGTACTCTATGTGGTCATGGGATTCAAATTTTTTAGAGTTAAGTCATTGGATTGAATTAAGAAAAACTTAAGATGACTTCAGTTTCAAGTTAGCGACAAATGAGTTCTACACAATAAAGTGCTACTTTCATTTTTTCCCTCTCTTCTCCCTTAAAAGCTAAGTTAAATGATAATATATTTCTTTTGATGGTGCAATGCTCTTATAGTTTTGATATTTAATTTGGTGTTTGTATCATATTCATTAGAAATAAACAAGATGCAACTGGACCATAAAAATCATTTGGAAATGATCATCAGAGAGCATGAAGATCTTAAATCGGAAGTGGAATCGCTACGGAAGGAGGTAATTTCTGTGATTGATCATTTAAGTTTAAATTAAATTAGTTGTATGATATCTAGCCCAATAGATAAGTTTGTAGATATTGTTGAAGGATTGAAGCTGGTAAAGAACCAAAAACCGAGTTACTGTAGTAAGTAGCATGATGGAGGAGTGTACTTTTTCACATGTTATAAGGCACTCCAGTAAGTCTCCACTATTGAAGAATCCAGATACTTGATTCTACCGAAAGGCTAAGTAACTGTTGTAGTGTAATGCGATTGAGATATAGAATTCTGATACTATTGAAGTCGTTAACAATTTTTCTTTTTTTCTTTTTTGAGTATTCGGTTTGTGATGAAAAGTAGTTATCTTGAAATGGTTTTAGCATGGGAGCAGAGGAAGTTACATGAAATCGAATTGAGAAATGCTGTAGAGAAAAAGATTTAAACTAATTGCTGTAATAATTAGGAATTCCGTGATATACAAACTATGACAACTTGAATATCATGTAGTTTATTCTCTTCTTGTAACTGTTGATATCAGAGATTAGAAGAGGATCTTCGAAAGGGAAGAATTGACCTTGAAAATGACATGGCCAGAGATAAAATGGAATCAGAACTCGAGGCATCCAACTGTAAGATAAAAGAGATGAGTGAGAAATTGAAAAAGATGGAAAGAGAACATGATGATCTTGAATATCTGAACCAAATTCTTATTGCCAAGGAGCGTAGAAGCAATGATGAGCTGCAGGAAGCTCGTAAAGAACTGACCAAGGTGAGTTCTCTCTCTCAAATAGGAAAAAAAAAAAAAAAAATCTTAAAACAGTTTCCATATGTTCATCTTGTATTTATTAAGAGACTCAATTGGAGGTGGTAACTATTGGAGCCACCCTATGTAACTGTCATGTGAGCTATTGAATTCTTATGCTTTAACAGTCTTTCGGATGGTGGGTTCCTCATTAGCTACCTTGATGTAGCTAGAGTTGTAGATGAACTAATATTACTTGTGGTGGCTGAACAAACATCCATTGGCTTGTAGGAACTAAGTGAAATGTCTAGTCGTGCTTTTATCGGGGTTAAGAGAATGGGAGAGCTTGAACTTAAGCCATTTTATGATATGTGCAAAAGGAAATATTGCAGTGATGAAGCAAATGTGAAAGCCGTAGAGATCTGCACCTCTTGGGAAGCATGTCTTAGAGACCCACATTGGCATCCTTTTAAAATCATTGAAGTTGGGAATAACCTTCAGGTATCTTTCTCCAATCTACTTCTGTTTGATGGACTTGCTTTGTGCATGAATTTATGCAATTTATATTGAAACTTCTTTCCATTTTATCCTAAGAATTTCTTGTGCCCATTGTTATGTTCGGGACGGCAGAAAATTTACTTTTGTGGTTTTAATTATGGAAGGTCCGTGGGTTCATTTCTCATCCGAGGGGTTTTGTTTCTTATTTCTAAGTTGTGTGCCCTTTCATTGATTTTGTTAATACCGTATAATATTGGTTGGAGAAATGGTACACTGTGGTATTAGTCCCCAAAGAAGAATGGAATAGTCACTTATTATCATCACTGATTCCTTGGAGTTACCCTGACTAAAGAGGGAGTATAAGGTGAAAACATCTGCAGATTGAGACTTTAAGGAATCAAGGAGTGATTGTAGATACAACTTCGTCTACATTCCAAATATCAATGGAAAAAATTAGTCCAAATGTTGTCAATCCTTCACGCGTGATCGTATGGAGTCAGTTTTGATTTTCATGTTTTATAAAAATCAGTGGCTTAACTCTGTTTGTTCTTAATAATACTGCATACGGTGCCTTGATTTGCAGGAGATAATAAATGAAGATGATGAGAAGCTGAGAGGCCTTAGAAACGAGTTTGGTGAAGAAGTGTACAAGGCTGTCACAACCGCCATCATGGAGATGAACGAGTACAATGCAAGTGGGAGGTTTGTTGTTTCAAAACTTTGGAACTTCAGGGAGGGGAGAAAGGCGTCGTTGAATGAAGCAGTTTCCCATCTACTGAAACAGGTGAAGACTCTTAAGCGGAAGAGGACCTGATGTTTGTATGAATTATAAACTTCCAATGTCAGATGTAGTTTTAGTGAAACTTAAAAGTTGGTGCAAGGGGTCTATGTAAATGATTGTATATATCTGTCTTGCGGAGCTTGCGGGTATCAAGGCTATAATGATTGTTAGTCTCTGCACCACATTGCTCTCCCCTTTTGTATCTGTTGCAGGAGGTCTGTGTGTTGTTTTAGCAACGGTCAGCAGTTGCGGTATACCAACCTTTTGTTATGATTATCGCCGGTACTATTTCGAAATATATCACCCAGTTGTAAACTTTTGTTTTAGAGCAGGAAATATGGTTAACACACTAGTGGTTTGTTTTATTAGGTTCATCTCTGTACATTTCCTTCAGAAACTTTAGAAGACTTGGAATTGAATGATTTTAGACACTTGAAACTTTTAAGAGTTCCAAGTTTCTTTATGACTTTCAACTTAAGCAATTCAAACACATTTGCCTGGTTGGATATTTCTGAACCTTGTTCTCAAATTTTTCTCGCTGCCAGAAACTGTGCAAGAAAACTAGCTAATAGTGCTGCACTTGAGGGGTTTAAGTGACTACAAGAAGAATAGCACGGATCATTAACCGGCAACTTCCCTCAAAAGATTGAACTGTCGGATACCGGGAACCGACACGAACTCATATTATATTTTCAGGTTCGGATATTCTATCCTCTTCTACAGTCACATCAGAGAAAGGTAGTTCTTACCAATGGAGCAGTCTCGATTCAGCTTGCTACCCTAATGGAATTGTTGGCTTTTCCACGGTTTTTAGATTCCAAGAAATTGTTCCTCATGGTTTCCATGTGCAGAATCATATGGAAACCATTAGAAACTGGTATAGCAAAATTTAACAAAAGAAAGGAGCTTCTTCGACGGTGATGAAATTTCCAGACGAAGAACATTGTACAGTACTCACAAAGATGTCTCTTATAAGAGTTCACAATGTTGAATGTTTGAACCAGCTAAAGATACAGAGAGAAAGAGTTAAGAGACACAGAAACATCGTGGGAACCAAGCAGGCAATTGACGGTTTTTGCACAAATTTAGCACCACAAAGCTACAATTGCTTCTAAGTTACAAAAGTTTTGCAAGTATGAGCATCGCGCAAGAAGGATGTGTTTCTGAACAAAACCGGTGAGTAAATGAAGTCTTGTTTTTACATTTTTAGTGTATAATTTTCATATGAGATGATATGTGCACAAGTTGTTTGATAAAATGCGTATAAGGCAAACCATGTCACTACTCTCCGTTGCAAAACTACAGTGTTATCAGCCATCTAGTTTTTCATAACAATCTTTTGGATTTTAACATATTTTGTTCTTTCTTGTGAAAAGGCATATTTGAATCATAATGGTTCTTAATAATATGTATTGTTCTGTTTTTTGTTTGTGATTTGCATGGTATAGTAAGTACATTCATCCTCAAGGAGATTTTACACTATCTCGTGTGAATTCATTATCCTACCTAAAGATAATACAGCAAATTAAAGAAGGCTTCAACGATGAATACTTGAAAATCTTCAAGAAGACGTCAATTGGGCATTTACTTGATATGGAGCCGACCAAATTAAATGGTGCAATTATTAACTCTTTGCTACGAAGAGTGATTGAGACTCTTGTAGGTGATGATCCAGATTCTATGTACTTTTGCATTGGAGGTAAAGTTGTAAAGTACGGAATTTGGGAGTCTGCACTCGCGACGGGTTTGAGTTTCAAGGGAAGTGATGTTATTCATTCTCGTGGTTGTGCTGGATCTGAGCTGATTAATAAATACTTTCTTGGCAACAAAAGTATCAAGTTGGAAGAGTTGTCAAGAAAATTTGATTCTGTCGAGCAGTCGGCAGATAAAGCGAAACTCGGACTGGTTCTACTACTCCAGGGTGTTTTAATGGGGGGCGAATATGGAAAAGATGTAAATCTTGCATACTTCCACATGGTAGAAAACATTGAGAAGTTCAACAAATTCCCATGGGGAAAGCTGTGTCAACGGAGGATGCTGAGATGTTTTAGAATTGCTGTCAGCGGGAAAAAGGAGGTGGAGCAAATTGGAAAGGGTAAGCCTAATGCAATAAGCAAGTCAGCTATTGCCGGGCCTGGAAGCTTTAAATCTTGGTATAATTTGTATGGTTTCCCATACGCTTTTCAGGTACATCGCATAGAGTATTTATGAATTTATTTTAGAGATGATCTTGAATAATAAATGGGTATTTATGTTTGCTTTTCAAATGCCATAGGTCTGGGCCTTTGAAATCATTCCAATTCTACGAGAGAGTTTTGCAAGTAGATTACAACCGAAACAATTTCCACTTGTGCTGCATTACTTTTGTGACAGTACACGTCCAGAGTCTTCTGCAGTTGAAAATATACTGACATCTAAGGTGTGTTCACTTAACACTTTTCTATATCCCCTAAATGTTTATTTGCGAAGTCCTACTTTTAATACTGCGTTATACATTTTATTTCTTCATGTAGATTGAAGTCCTGGCTTGCATAAAACCCACAGAGAGGGAGATGTCGTCAAAGCACATGGGATCTGTCCTCCTGATGTCTGTTGACTTATCAGAATCAGAGGATGATGATGAAGACAAAGCCGAGGAGATGGAGATATCGATGGAAATGCAATCTGCAAATGAAACCTGGGAGGCAGCTAAGGGTAAGGATGATGATTCAGAAACACAAGCACCCCAATCCTGTTCTAACCAGGTTCTCTCTTTAGTTGGTTGAACATTAAATGTTTCATTGTTTGGTTCATAGTGATTGTTTTAAACTTAAATGGGTGTTTTCGTACAGGATACCCAGCTTTTGGGAGAGGTTTTTGCACAGGTTAAGGAACTCACATCAAAGGTTTCCAGAATGGACAAAGAGATGTCAAAACTTAAGGAAGATGACAACGGCAATAACCAGGCTTCTATAAAGATGGTAATCTAGTTTTTGGAATGTTAAGTTCAGTGTCTTACGTGAAAAACCCTGCCTCTGCACAGTTTAAGGGTCTTGTTTCGATAAAAAATTTATCCATTTTCTTCCGGAAGATAGGTTTCCATGGTGGACTGATGCTAGCTTAACAGAAACGACATGTGCAAAATCAGTAGAAAATAATGCCTAGTGTTTTGATAGAGTTCGTAAAATAGGTCTTGCAAAATCAGGAGTGATACTATACCTTTGTTATTACTATATATCACAATGAATTATTAAAAAAAATTGGTTAAAATGGCGTTTTGCTGTAGCAGGAGGTTATAGATGAAGATGAGAGGCTGAAAGGCCTTGCGAATGACTTGGGTGAGGAGGTGTACGAGGCCGCCATAACTGTTTTTTCGGAGATGAATGACTACAGTCTGAGCGGAAGGTATAGTATTCCTGAATGGAGGAACTTTAAGAATGGTGGAATGGAGATATTGAAGGAAGTTGCTTCATTTACGCTGGAACAGTGGAGGACCCTTAAGAAAACATTTGAAAATGATAAAGAAATCAAGAGTCTGGAAACGAAAATGAAAGAAATGGAGTACGAGAGTAAGAACTTGATGTATCAGAATGATGAGCTACGTAAACATTATAATAAAGGTACGCTATTTTGTCATGGGATTCGAATTTTCTAGAATAAGACAAAAAAAAATTAAGATAAACTTCAGGTTTAAGTTGGACACAAATGAATTTCGCACAATAATGTGCTGGTTTTGAGTTTTCTGAATTCTTAGCTACTGAAGCTGTAAAAATGTCATCAATTCCATATCGGGATCTTATTAGCTCCTGTTGGTATTGGGCTTTACTTTTTCACTTTTTCCCTCTTTATCCCCTTAAAAGCCGACTAAAATGAAAATAGATTGTTTTGATAGTTCAATGCTTTAATAGTTGTGATATTTAATTTGGTATTTGTTTATATCCATTAGAAATAAACAAGATGCAACAGAACCATAAGAATCATTTGGAAAGGATCAATAGGGAGCATGAAGATCTTAAGTCGGAAATGGAATCGCAAAGGAAAGAGGTAATTTACCGTGACGATTCATTTCATTTCAAATTAGTTGTATGATATCTAGCCCAACAGATAAGTTTCTAGACATTGTTGAAGGACTGAAGCTATTAAAAAACCAAAAGCCGAGTCATGATGGTAGCATGACGGAGGATTGTACCTTTTCACATGTTATAAAGCACTCAAGTAAGTCTCCACTACTAAAAGAGAGCCGTAATAGGATTCATATATAGGAATTTGACACTGTCTATGGGAGCCGTTTAACAGTTTTTCTACATATACATTTTTTTGAGTATTCAGTTTGCAGTGAAAAACAGTAATCTTGAAATGGTTTTCTCATGGAGCAGAGGGAGGTACGCGAAATGGTATTGCGGATTGCTGCAGAGAAAAAGGTTAAACTTTGAACTTACTGCTGTGATGTACTGATAGATTAGATAATTAGGAACTACTTGATATACAAACTATGACAATCTTGGATATCATGTAGTTTATCCTCTTCCTGTAATAGAAGAGGATCTTCTCAAGAAAAGAACTGAACTGGAAAAAGATAGGGCTGGAGGTAAACTGGAATTAGAATTTGAGGTATCCAGCTATAAGATAAAAGGTGTGTGTGAGAAACCGGAAAAAAAGGAAAGACAACATGAATATCTTGAAGATCTGAACCAAATCCTTATTGCCAAGGAGCGGAAAAGCAATGATGAGCTGCAGGAAGCTCGTAAAGAACTGACCAGGGTGAGCTCTCTCTCTCTCTCTCTCTCCCTTTCTCTCTCCCCCCCCCCCCCCCCCCCCCCCCCCCCTCTCTCCTCTCTCTCCCTCTCTCTCTCTCTCTCTCTCTCTCTCCAATTGGCTTGTAGGAACTAAGAGAAATGCCTACTCGTGCTTTTATCGGCGTTAAGAGAATGGGAGAGCTTGAAATGAAACCATTTTATGAGATGTGCAAAGAGAAATATTGTAGTGATGAAGCATATGTGAAAGCCGTAGAGATCTGCACCTCCTGGGAAGCATGTCTTACAGACCCACATTGGCATCCTTTTAAAATCATTGAAGTTGGAAATAACCATCAGGTATCTTTCTCCCATCTGTACTTCTGTTTAATGGACTTGCTTTGTGCATGAATTTATGCAATTTATATTCAAACTTCTTTTCCTTTTATCCTAAAAATTTATTGTGCCGTTTGTTATGTTCGGGACAGCAGAAAGTTTACTTTTGTAGTTTTGTGGAAGGTCCCGTTCGTTCATTTCTCATCTGAGCGGTTTTGTTTTTTATTTCTGAGTTGTCTGCGCTTTCATTGGTTTTGTTAATAGAGTATAATATTGGTTGGAGGAACAGTATATGGCAGTACAATATAGATTGAAATGGTCACTTATTATCTTCACTGATTCCTTGGAGTTACCCTGACTAACAGGGGAGTATAGGGTTAAGACATCTGCAGGTCTGAGACTTTAAGTAACCCAAAGAGAATGTGGAGTGAGTATAGATACAACTTCATCTACATTCCAAATACCAATGTAAAAAATTAGTCCAAGTGTTGTCAATCCTTCGAAAATCAGTTTTGATTTCCCATGTCTTAGATAATCAGTGGCTTAATGTTTTTTATAAATGAAAAAAAATGTGTTATGGCTGCATATGGTGCCTTGATTTGCAGGAGACAATAAATGAAGACAATGAGAAGCTGAGAGGCCTTAGAAACGAGTTTGGTGAGGAAATATACAGGGCTGTCACAACCGCCATCCTGGAGATGAATGAGTACAATGCAAGCGGGAGGTTTGTTGTTTCGGAACTTTGGAACTTCAAGGAGGGGAGGAAGGCGTCATTGAAGGAAGTAGTATCTCATATACTGAAACAGTTGAAGACCCTTAAGCGGAAGAGGACCTGATGTTATTGTTATGGGTATATTTCAAACTTACAGAAAGAATGTTGTGCTGAAATTGGATGTAAATGTAGAGAAACTTGAAGTTGGTGCAAGCAGCATGGATATCCTCAAGGCCATAATGTTATTCTCTGCCCCCACATTGTTCTCCCCTTTCTATCTTTAGCGGGAGGTCTGTATGTGGTTTTAGCAGAGGCAGTTGTCATATTTATGGTCGTAATATTTCGAAATATATCACCAAGTTGTAAGCTTATGTTTTAGAGCGGGGAATGTAGCTAACACACTAGTGGTTTGTTTTATTACATTCATCTGTCTATTCTCCTTCAAATTACATAGAAACTTTGCGAGACTTGGAATTGAACGAGTTTAGATAGTAAAAATTGAATAATTTTAGAAGTTCCAAGATTCTGTGTCTTTCAATTTGTCGCCCCTGCGTTGGGTTTGTAGGAGATTTCTCAACCTTATACCCAAATTGAGGTATGCTGCAAGAAAATGTACCAGAAAAGTAGCTAATAATGCTGCAGCACTTAAATGGTCTAATCACTACAAGAAGTTCTACAAAAGGATTTCTAGTTTCTTTAACAGGGAAGTAAACTCATTGATACGTTTTTATCACAGTAAAGATTCACAGGGGAGTCGACAAAATGCCACATGAATATATTATGGAGGTATCTCTGGTGAAATGCCACATTAATGCTATAAAAATTCTAGACACGGTAGTCAGCAGACATCGAGTGAATTGCAAGAAAAAATTACTCATTCTCAAATCACAAAATTGGTCTAATAATCCTTATATTCTTTTTTGTGGGTGTAAAATAGTATACTCCTCAAATACTCAAAATTCCTATTTCACCTAACAATTTTATTATTTAGTGTAACTATATTTTAACATTGGGCTAAACTGCCCTTACGGAATATAACCCAGTTATGATAAGGCTGAGTATACTGGAGAAATTTTGGGCAATGACACTGAAAATTTTTCATGGCTAAAAGCCTAAACATCACAAAGTTTGAATCCCCTTTCTCTCTGCTCGAAAGCAGATAAGGTGAGCGGATATTTAAAAATAGGCGAGGAAAAGATCCTCACTTACTCTTTTATTATAATAAAAAACCTAATAAAATATATTAATATCAGATTTTGGGCCCACCTTTAGTGTTTTATATAAATAAAACACTCTTGGCATGTTCCTTAATTCCCTTCCTCATCACTAGACTAAGACCTCCCTCCTACATGACGTGGCGCGACTGTACAAGTCCCTTTTTTTTGATACAATCAGCTGGGCTAAAGTCCAAAACCAAAACAAAAAAATTACAACAAAGAAAAAGCTAGAAAAAAGAAAACAAAAACAAGAAACAAGAATCAACCAACGGCCCAAGGCCTAGATTAAATCTATCTCCAGTACACTTTCCCATTTTTATCCTCCAGGATTATGACTTGTAACTCATGACTGAATTGCTCAGGATTCAATCTGACAAATTTGGATCTTGGGTGATATCTAGCCAAAAGATCTGCAGCTCTATTTATTTCCCTGTAACAATGGCTGATCTAAACACTTTCAAAAACACTCAACATGGCATTGATTCTTCTCCAGATGTGAAACAGATTCCATAGAGGTTTAGGTTCTATCTTCTTTAGTAAGAGAAAAATAGTCATAAAATCTATACAGATATGTATATTTGGAATATGATGATGAATAGATAGCTGTAATCCTAATTCAACTCCTTGCAGTTCATGACCAGTGAATGAGATAGGTAGACAACCACCAAAACCACTACCCACAACATCACCATGTTCAGTCCTGAGAATATCCCCAAACCCAGTAGTAGTTTCTTTTAAAGAACCATCAAAATTTATCATAATGACATTAGATTTGGGACCAAGCCATCTACACTCTTTCCAGACTTTATGGGTGAAAGTGCAATCCACATTTCAGTTCATAAGAAATCTTATATTTTCAGGGATATCAATGACAGTTCTAGAGTAAGTGCTCAGTTTAAGTTGAATATCATTAATAATAAGCACACTTACTTGGTGGATAGAGCAAGTCTTCTTTGCAAAAATTCTATTATTCCTATCCCTCCAAATCTGATATATGAATCCAGTAAATACTAGCTTTTTAATGGAGCTGATGAGATCATTACCAGAAAAATAAGCAATACACCATTGAATTTCAACCTCCCAAGAGGGAGTAGCACCTCTAACATAGCCTATCCTCAGAAGTAGTCCTTCCCAAATAAGAGCATAAAAATGGCAGTCATGGAAAAGGTGAGCAACAGATTCAGAACCATTATCACAAAGCACACACTTATCATTTTCACTAACTCCCCATTTAAGTAATTTGTCTCTAGTTTTAAGTCTTCCATGCAGGGCCAACCAAGATATAAAAGAGTGTCTAGGGATATGCAGTTTGAACCAAATTAAAGAATGACATCTGACAATTTCTTGATGAATTGATATTTCTTTCTAAGTATCCTTTAAGGAGAACTGTCCCTTAGAGTTGGGTTCCCATATAATAATGTCTTCCCCATTAGTATCAAAATCAGCATCTGAAATTTGAGAGAATATTTTTGTCACAGACTCAGAGTTAGGATCAAGTAAGTTCCATTTATTATCAGTAAGAAAATCAGTTACTTTAACCTTTGAATTGGGAAAATAATCTGCAAGAATATTTGGATCCACCCAATCAGTAAGTTTACCTTTAGGGTGCCAGCTATCAATAAGAAAATTAGTTTTAGTCCCATCTCCAAGTATGAATCCAATATGAGAATGAGCCAAACTTCTATGCTCAAGAACTCTTCTCCAGCACCAAGAAGAATCCTGAGGAGTATTCAAACACCAAAAATCCCTATTCTTGATAAGATTCTTCCGCACCCAATGAGTCTGTATAATATGCTTACCAGAGATAATATCTCATATATGTCTGAGTTTGGAAGCAATATTTGAAGTAGAAAGATCTTTTATGTTTTAACCCCCTTCTCCATAATATAAGCAAATAGTACTCAGCTAATAGGGTTATGCTTCTTACCAAGATTAGAGCCAGACCACAAGAACCTCGTAAAAATAGAATTCAGTTCATCAATAACTCTTTTTGGAAGGATGAAACAAGTTAGCCAAAAATGAACCATGCCAGTGAGTACAACCTTGATCAATCTTACTCTACCAGGAAAAGCTAACTTTTTAGCTTTTCAAGACTTAACTCTTACAATGACTTTAGCAATGAGAGGCAAGCAATCTGCATAGGAAAGTCTTATGGATAATAAAGGAATGCCAAGATATCTGACAGGAAGGGTACTAGAAGAACAATCAATACATTTAATAATATCATCTAGAACCCTTGAATCAATAGAAGAAGAATAAAGAGCAGCACTAAGAGAACCTTTGAAGAAGACTAAGACATCATCAACAAAACAGATGTGAATAAGCTTTGTCAAAGAACATCTAGGATGGAATCCATAACTACCATTATCAATGTGCTGCTTTAAGATACTATTGAAAATTTCCAGAACAATCACAAAAAGATAAGGAGATAAAGGATAGCCTTGTCTCAAACCTCTTTTAACACAAAAAAAAACCATAAGGGGGTCCATTTATAAGTACAGAGTACTTTGCAGTAGACATACATAAGGATATCCAATAAATAAACTTGTCAGGGAATCCCATCTTTTTCTTTGTGCTCAAAACTGCTTGCCAACTCACAGTATCATAAGCTTTTTTGAGATCAATCTTAAGAGAGCATCTAGGAGAGCCACTAGTTCTATGATAATTTCTGACAATCTCATGAGAAACAAGAATATTATCCTGAATAGATCTTCCAACAATGAAAGAATATTGATTCTCACTAATCAAGTTTTGCATAACATTTTTCATCCTAAGAGAGATAATTTTAGTAATGCATTTATAAACTACATTACAACAGGAAATATGTCTGTAATCAGTTAACTAAGAAGGATTGTCACATTTTGCAACCATTGTAATAAAGGTACTATTGATCTCTTTCATCATCTTGGATTTAGAGAAGAAGTTTGTGATAGCTGCCACAAAATCATCACCCACAATGGCCCAGCAGACTTTGAAGAAGTGACTTGAAAAACCATCTGGGCCAGGGGCCTTACTTAAACCAATAGTGGAGAGAGCAAGAACAATTTCATCTATAGAAACATCTTTGATAAGATTATCAGCTACAGTTGAGTCTACTAGACTATTAAAAGTGAGAGCATCAACTAACTCAGGAGAAGTAGCAAGCATACCTTTCTTATCAAATAAAGAAGAGAAGAAAGTAATGCACTCATTAGCAATAGGTCCATCTTCATCCAAAGTATCACCATTCTAAGAAGTAAGAGTTAGAATATTGTTTCTAGACCTTCTTTCCTTCACTGAATTAAGGAAAAAAAATAATTTGAATCACCAAGATTAAGCCATTGTACTCTTGATTTCTGTTGGAGCATAGATTCTTCATACTTTACAAGAGTATCATACTTTCCCACAACAGCTCTTTCTTCCCTATCCAGATGGGTACTCAAAGGATGATGCTGAATTTGAATTTTGAGTATCCTGCATATCTTTCTTAGCTTCCAGAACTTTAGCAGATAAGTATTGAAATCTCTCTTTTTTCCATTTAATAATAATGTGCTCAAGTCTCTTGAGTTTAGAGACTAAAACAAAGGGATTACCATCTACTTTATGCTGCCAGGAATTTTTAACCAACTCAAGAAAATCAGGTTCCTCAATCACAAAATTATAAAAACGAAAAGGAGGAGGGTCATGTTTTCTTTTCTCATAAATAGTATCCAAAGCAGGGGAATGATCAGAAACTCCTTGAGTAAGAAATTCAGCTTTTGAGTCAATAAACTGATCAATCCATTCTAAATTAACAATAATTCTATCCAATTTAGAAGCAATTCTGCCAGCACCTTGTTGTTGATTCCACCAAGTAAGTTGACAACAAGAAAAAGGAAGATCAAATAAACTAGTTTCATGAATATAGTTTTGAAAATCATTTAGTTGACTAGCAGTCACAGTAGCTCCACCGACTTTCTCATGAGAATAAAATATGGAGTTAAAATCTCCCATGACCATCCAAGGTCTATTATTAAACTCAGCAAAAGCAATGAGATCATTTCATAAAGAAATTCTCTGATTATTATCATTAAAGCCATAAACAAAAGTGAAAATGAGGGGGTCCAACAACCACACCCAATATTTCGATTATCAATCTGTATGGACTAACTCCAATATACTTTCAAGAGAATCAACTAGACTCAATCTTAATAAAGTATATCAAAGAGTTATATCTCTCTTTCTCGATTCAATTCTTACTCAAGCAAATAGAACTATGCGAGTCTAATTGAATACAAGAGAAATCACTTGAACCGTAACAAAGACCAATGTTCAAGGATCAATCAATTTCAACCAACAACCAAACGTTGGATTTCCCAATTGATTGATTCAAACGCACAACCTGTGAAATTTCAATTATAAAGATAAACAATATAATGCGGAAAAAAAATAACACAGACACCAGAAATTTTGTTAACGAGGAAACCGCAAATGCAGAAAAAACCCCGGGACCTAGTCCAGATTGAACACACACTGTATTAAGCCGCTACAAACACTAGCCTACTATAAACTAACTTAGGTCTGGACTGTAGTTGAACCCCAACCAATCTCACACTGATCCAAGTTACAGTTGCGCTCCTTAGATCTCTGATCCCAGCAGGATACTACGCATTTAATTCCCTTAGCTGATCTCACCCACAATTAAGAGTTGCTATGACCCAAAGTCTAAGAATTTATTAAAAAAATCTGTATCACACAGAAAAGTCTACGGTAATAGATAAATCTGTCTCCCACAGAAATACCTATGATTTTTGTTCCGTATTTTGAAAAATCAAGGTGAACAAGAACCAATTGATAAACCAGACTTATATTCCCGAAAAACAGCTCAGTATTATCAATCACCTCACAATAATCTTAATCGACGCGGCGGAAGAAGATATTATGGAATCACAAACGATGAGACGTAGATGTTTGTGATTGCTTTTATATTTTGCCTATCGGATATATCAATCTCAATCCAATCGTTACGATTGTACTCAATACAATAGAAACATCAAGATCAGATCACACAACTACAAGAAAGTAGTATCGACATGGCTTCACAATCCCAATTAAGTCTTCAAGTCGTTAACCTACATGGTCTCGGTAGAAACCTAAGGTTAAAGGAGAATTGACTCTAGCTTATACAACTAGTATCACACAGGAGGTGTGGGAATTAGGTTTCCCAGTTACTAGAGTTCTCCCTTATATAGTCTTTCAAATCAGGGTTTTCAATCAATGTTAACTTGGTAACAAAGCATTCAATATTCACCGTTAGATGAAAACCTGATTAAATTCAAGCTAACATCTTTCAACCGTTAGATCGAAAACTTAGCTTGTTACAAACAAATGAAATGCACGATTTTAGGTTTGTGTAACCGTACCCAAACATGTACATTTGTTGGTTCAACAGTAATTAACCAAATGGTTAGACATATGATCACTTTCATATCAACCATATTCTTCTTTACTATAACTAGTTCAAATGACTCAAATGAACTACTTAGAGAGTTGTTCAATTGCTCAGATCTTATAAAAGTAAACAAGACACAATTGAAGCAAAACCGATTTGATTCACTCGAATCGATTCATGAACTTTATAGCCACGGTTTGCAAACTTGCATTCCTTAGTTTATATAAGTATAAGTTCACGAATAATCTTTTTTAGAAATAACCAACATAAGTACGCGGACTAGTTACGCGGACTTAAGTACCCTGAATAAGTTTATAAATAGTTCACAAACTCCAGCAGATTTTCTCGGGACGAGAACCTCCGACAGTATGCGGACTGGGTTCGCAAACTCTGTTCCGGTTTTCCTGAGCAGCAAAGTACGCATACTTTGGTTCAAGGAATAAAGACTTATACATATATGTGTTACCATACAATGCTTGTATCCAATAATGGTTATATATTCTAAACTGTCATTTCAATCATTGAAACATTCTTAGAGGACGTTATATAGTTGTCATTCACAAACCATTTTTCGTCAAAGCCATTTCAAGTGATTGAAACTTAACATGACTCTCGTCACTAGGTAAAGATGAACTTGGCCAAAGCGAAAGCTTACCAACACATATTTCGTGAGATAGATAGGCGAGATAAACTCGGCTCGAAATAGCAAATGTGTATAATCAAAGTCTATATAGCAAAAATGACTTTTGTCTCAAGATAGGAGATAGAGTAGATATACTTTTGAGTGATAGATAAGTTCAAGTCTCCACATACCTTTTATTTGATGAAGTTCCACCAGTTCCTTGAGTAGTTCTTCGTCTTGTATGATGATCGCCATGGAGTTCTTGAGCTCAACTACATTTTTTATCCTAGTCCGAGACTTATCTATAGTAGACTACAAATAAAGACTTATAGTTTTGATCACTAACATTGACAAACATGCTTGAGATAGCAACGCATGCGAGTTCGACCGAACAATGCTCTAACAAAAAGAAAGGACAAAGTTCATGTTACTAGAAGTAGACACATCAAGAAAGATTATTTGAGAGGAAGTATGAAGAACTGTAATGATAACTTCCTTAGGATCCCAACAAACCCATATTCTACCAGAGGGATTATTAGCATAATTATCAATAAAAGACCAATTAGATTGAATTCTACGTCTAATGGATTCTTTATTAGAATTTTGAACATGAGTTTCTAAAATGCCCACTATGGACAACTTATTTTCTCTAATTAACCTACCTACTTCTAATTGTTTGAGATGCTCATTTAAACCTCTCGTGTTCCAAGCAGCAGTTTTAAACATCCTTCAGAAAAGGGATGTGAAGTTTCTTACTCCTACTAACCTTTTTTGGGTCAGTAGCTCTAATCTGCAGCCCTTGAGAAGAATTTACAGCACCAGGCTTTGTCTCAAAATGAACTCTAACAGAAATACCTTCAGATGAATTAACTTGAGAAGAATTACTGGCGCTTCCAAGAAGAATTCCACTATTAGATAGATGAGTAATATCATTTAAGGCTCTAGATGAATCATCGGATCCCAAAGCTTGAAACATATTGGTAACCAAAACAGGAGAAATATAAGAATTAACTTGAACAGGAGTGTTAACAGCATCGACTGAAATAGGTGTAATAACATTACCATCCTGCACTGGCTGATTAGTATCATTAGGAGAAAAATTCACCTCATCATCACTCATTGAAGAGACTGAGTCACCATCATTTGAATATTCCATAGTTAAATCCTCCATTGTGCCTGGATCTCTACCTGTCTTACTGGATAGATTTGGGTTCTTCACAACCCATACTTCTTTAACTTTTTGCTATTGAGATGCCCTAGCAGCTGCAGCTTCGATAGCCTTTAATATCTTCAACTTAGAGCAAGAGTTATCAGTATGACCAAAAACATGACAATGCATACATCTCTGAGGTTTCCAAGAGTATTCAACTTCAACATTAAATCGTTTAACCCCATCAATTACTACAGAAATAGTAGTAGGAAAATTAAATGAAACATCTATCTCCACACAGACACGAGCGTAGCTCATTCTAGTTTTATGAAGAGTTTGATAATCCATCATAATAAGTTTTCCCAAATAACTAGAAATCTGACTTAAACCCTTATTATCCCAGAAATGTAGAGGAACTTTCCTAAAATTCATCCATACAGGAACAGATTTCAGTTCAGCAATTTCATTCTCAATATCAGGATGCCATGGTTGAACAATGAATAACTGATTAGAAATATACATGGATCCATGTTCAAGAGCAGCAGATCTATCTTCTGCATCATCAAAATCAAAGATAAAAGCAGATTCTCCATGAATAGTAAGCTTAAACTCACCTTTGATTTTCCAAGCACGCTCAACAACTCGTTTCACAAAAGAGAAATGTAATCTCTTACCAATAAAAACCCCAACAACCAAATTCTCACATCTCTTGAATTTAGCTTCAAGATATGCAGAAGTTACAGATACAACTATTTCTCCATTAATCAGAGAAGTAGGTTTGTAAGATATTGCAGCATCAGTAGAAAACCCCTTCTTCGCCGGAAACAGAGATGAAGACCAACTCTTACCAGCAAAACCAGGAAGAGAAACATTGGAATCAACCAGAGGATTCCCAGGAATAGAACCATTCACATCACTGCTCAAAGAACATAACCCTCCTCCCAAATGACAGTCAGCTACCACATGAGAGGTGGTTGGTATCAGCGGAAAGAGCGGTGGTGGAAAATATTCCATGCCACCAGACGGTGGTAAGAACACGGAAACCAAGAGACGAAAAAAAATTACTAAAAACCCACCACCAACAAAAATCTCTCCACCTCATTCTTTCTCTCTCTTACTTTTTCCGCTATTAGTTTAACATTAACAAGCCCCCTCTTACCATAGACTAAGCTAAGAACATTATTTTAGTGGTTTCTTATTGTTAGGCTTAAGAAATAAACTTCATATCATTTGAAGACTTTTTTTTCAATGAAAATTACATTTGGAGATACTCCATTTGGTTTTGGTGCTTGTCATCCTTAGTTCGCGCTACTTGCATTTTCTGCACTTCGTGTATGTTGAATTTTTTTTTTACCGGTGTCAACATTGGATAATTGGCAAGATATAATAAATCATTGCTCTAGATTAAAACTATATGAAATCTGTTTTATCTTAGTTTAAACCTGGATGAAATTAGTTTCATCTTGAATATTAAAGGAAATAAAAAAATCGTCAAGATTTATTAGGTTTCATACTGCATATTTTGAAAAATAAACATGTCTTCATCAGGATGTACAACATATTTACGTACTTATTTATTATTATTAATTTTGATGTGACGGGGGCGCTTGCTGCATCTTGTTACCATTGAAGGTGGTGGTGGTTATTGTGCAAGACTTTATATATATGTAGAACGGTTGGTAGTGTAGAATTCAAAGTCATAATGCAACCAATTTCATCCTACCAATTTTCGAAATAATTTTTCTTATTTTAGCTTAAGCTAGGATGCATCCAGTTTCATCCTAGCTATTTTTAAAATAGTTTTTTTTCTAGTTTAAGTGAAGATGAACTCGAGAAAATCTTGGTCGTTCTTATACCATGATCCGACGTCTTTCGAACCATGTTAGATCTTGTTAAAAAGGCCCTGTCAAGGGATCCTTCCTCGTTTTTCTTATCTTAGTTCAATTCAGAATGCAACCAATTTCATCCTAGCTATCTTTTTCGGATTTTTTTTTCGAGTTTACAATAAACAATGGATCTTATTTTGTAGATCATCTAAAACCCTTTCCAAAAATATAAATTTTATTAAAATCGGATATATATTTTGGGAGTTATGAATTTTTGTGTAATTCTGGTTTAAATTGGACAGACAAAGGGATAAAAGAGAAAAAAAAACATAAAGATACAAGAACGAAAACATGCATGAGAACCTTCCAAGGAAATTGAGAAGAAAACACTTACATGATAGCAACATGTCAATTATGAAGAACCATATCCAGAAAATAGTTCATAAACACCCCATCCTTTGAAAGCCAGTTGAAAAGCAGTATCTTAGTATCATCAATAAACCTCTCTAGAGAATGATACTTTCCTTGATAAAATATTCTATTTCTTTCAAGCCAAACAGTCCACCAAATAGCAAATGGAATGAGTTCCCAAATTTTCCATTTTTTATCTTTCTTGTTCCTCTTCTGCTTCCATTCCCAAAGAGTATTTTTGACACAGTCATTAGAAACTCATTGAAGATTGAAACAATCCAAAAATAATTGCCATATTTTCCTTGTAGTATCACAGTGCGGGAATATATGATCATTTGATTCAGCATCCTTCTTGCAGAGCAAATATCCGTTCACAATGATAGTGTTCTTCAGCTTATCCATTGTAGGAGCAGCATTATAACAAAGAGTCCAGATGAAGAAAGATACTTTCATAGTTAACTTATGATTCCAAACAAGTTTGTAAGTAAATGGTGTCCCTTGTGAATTATTCAAAGAAGAATAACAACCTGAATATAGTAAATGTGTCACCATTTCTCCAAATTCTGACATCATCATCAGGAATTAATGAGTTTGGCTCAGGTATAAAATCCAGCAGATGCAATAACTCATTCAACTCAAAATCATTCAAATCTCTTGAGAAGTTCAAGTTCCAAGTCTTAATACCATTGCAAATAGAAACTACTTCAGATATAGTATACTCTTTACTTCTGGAGATTCTGAAAATATTAGGATAAAGAAATCTTAATGCCAAACTTGAATGACAGAGTTTGAAATAACAATCTCCTTGCACTATAATCCCTGCCCATAAAATTTTGTTAACTGGCCTATTAGGAGAATCAGGGAAGATAGCCATAGAATTGCCATTAAATTTTTGATTAACCACCTTCCTCCATAAAGCATCTTTTTCATTACCATATCTCCGTATCCACTTAGAATGAAGTGCTTTGTTCATAATGCTAAGTTTATTGATACCCAGACCTCCATTATCTTTTGAAGCATTAACTCTTTCCATCCAACCCATCATTTTTCCTTGACTGTTTTAGAGCCTCCCCAAATAAAGTGTCTCATAATCCTCTCCATTTCCTTTTCAACAGATTTTGGTAACTGAAAAAGAGAAAGATAATATATTGGAAGACTAGACAGAACATCGTTAACTAGAATGATTCTACCACCTTTAGAAATATTCTTTCTCTTCCAACCACTTAATTTTCTCTAGAATTTTTGAAGAATGACTTCTCATACAGAAGAATCCTTTGACTTACTGCCCAAAGGAATTCCCAAGTAATTAATAGGGAAACTAACATAAGAACAACCAAATAAATCAGCACATTCTCTTGCATTTTGAGCCTCACCCACAGGCACCACAACGCTTTTCTTAAAATTTACTCTAAGCCCAAAAATGAGCTCAAAAGAAAATAAGATATTTTTCAGATTTGAAGTTTGCTCAGTCTTGTCATCAATGAACACTATAAGATCATCAGCAAACTGAAGGTGATTAATCACAATACCTTTAGGAGCAGGCTTGAAACCAGAAATAAGATCCATAGAAACATCTTTTTTAATCATAAGAGAAAGAATTTCAGCAACCATAATGAACAAAAATGGTGAAATAGGGTCACCTTGTCTGACATCCTTACCATTTCTAAATAAACTTGAAGCTTGACCATTAATTTCCAAAGATAATTTCACAGAAGATAAGCACCAATTGATCTAGTTTCTCCAAACATTTCCAAAACCAAATCTTTGCATTATAACATCTAAACACTTCCAATTTAGGTTATCAAAACCTTTTTCAAGATCCGCTTTAACTGCAATACGTGGAATTTGAGATCTTTCACTTGCATCAATGAGTTCAGCTGCAATTAAAATCCTATCAGTTATTTGTCTCCCATCCACAAAAGCTCCTTGAAAATCAGTGATCAAAGAAGGAAGGATTAACTTAAGCCTATTAGACGAAAGCTTTAAAATAATCTTGTATACACCACCAATAAGTTTTATTGGTCTATATTGGTTCACGCAAACTATTCCATCACATTCAGGTATGAGAATAATGTTGGTGCAGTTTAACCTCCAGTCCAAGAAACCAAAATTCTCAAATTCCTTGATCGCCTTCATTAAATTTTGATAATATCACAAACAGCCTTGAAGAATTCCATAGTGTAACCATCAGGACCTGGAGATTTGTTAGAACCAAAATTCCATATAACAGATTTAACTTCTTCCTCACTAAAAGGATTTTCAAGCATAATACTCTGTTTAACTGATAAGGAAGTCATTTCCAAATCATGAAAGTTGGATCTGTAATGAATATGGTCCTCAAACAACTTTTCATAGTAATTTTTTGCTTCATCATTTATCTGCTCCTTGTCATAAGACAAGTTACACCAATAACAAGAGAATTAATGATATTTGATTGTTGTCTATAAGATGCATTCTTATGAAAGAATTTGGATTTTCTTTCACCATCAGAAATCCATTGCCATTTAGCTCTAGCATGCCATTTCCTGGTTAGATTTAAAGATGAAGATTTGTATTTGAATGTTGAAACTTCTTTGTCAATATAAACTTCAGGTGATAAGATATTCATTTATTCTAAAGAGTCATACACATCAATAAGGTTCTCAAGCCTGTCAACTCCAGCTTGAATGGATCCATAAGTCTCTCTCCCCCATTTCTTAATAATAAATTTGAGACCTTGAAGTTTTTTTGCCAAAACAAAGCTTGGTTTACCCATGAAGTTTTTTCGCGTCCATTTCACCTATCCATAATATTTACTTGTCCATTAAAATCATATTTTATGAATACTTGGGAAATTGACCCATTCTCTCTTCTCAAATTTCTCAACCAGTTCAAGAAAGTTGCGGACTATGGTCTTACCTTCAGTCTTTATGATGCTTTTTGGATGAAACTGAACTTCTTGATGATGCATATATTTTTTTTTGTGACGGGCTGCCATAATCGACCCATCTGCAGTCGATGTTGTAATATCGAGTTCATCGCCAAGAAAACTTTCATTCTCAATCACGAGACTATGATATCGACAGACAGTAAAAGGGTTCGGAAATCCTGCAAGCAAATCGTGAAAATGCGGGGGTACCAAAATACACCACCAACTTTTTCTTAGACAACCTTTATGGACTAAGACGCTACAGACTCTAGCCCACTATCAAAACTTCGGACTGGAATGTAGTTGAGATCGAATCCACCGTAACAGTAATTAAGTTACAGTCGCGCTCCTTACGCCTCTTGAATATCGCAAGAATCTGCACAATTGATTCCCTTCACTGGTTTCCTTTACATCGTAAGAGTTGCTTCAACCTAAGTGAAGACTTTAAACCAATATGCCTCACACAGAAAAGCCTATACGTGATTTTCATTCTGATCCTTAGATCAAGGTGAGATAGAAAATCGTTTGCAGTAGACTAAGTCTAGCAAAGCTCAAAATCTGGTACTTATGACTCCCGAAGAGCAGCCTAGATTATTATTCACCTCACAAGTAGAACCTACTCCGATTTCAATAAAAAATTGTTAATGAGGAATATACTTATGGAATCACAAAGTCTGAGACGAAGAACTTTCCGATTTCTATCAATCTCACCTTATCGGAGTGAGACTCAACAATCAGTAGCAATATCAGGATACACGAACTATCAAGATAAAGATAGTCGGACCTGGCTTCACGAATCCCTAAGCGAAGTCTTTTTAGTCGCTAAACCTAAAAAGGTTTAAAGGAGAGGACGACTCTAGTTTACAACTAGGACACACAAAAAGAGTGTTAGGATTCAAAAATCCTAGTTTCTTTAGGTTCTCCTTTTATAGACTTTCAAGTTCAAAAGTTGCTTTAGATTTAAGCTAAGGTAGCTTTGGGATCAAGGAATATTTTTCCACCGTTAGATAAAAATTAGACTTGAAATAAATACGATAAAATATACACTCGGGTTAGGATGAACCGTAACCGAACCGCGTATAATGATTTGTTCATGAAAGGTTAGCAAAACTACCCAGACGAACTATAAGTTTAACCATTTTCATATAACACTTTTAGATTTTAATCTTGAGGCACAACCATAGGTTTATAATGTGATGAAATATGTCTAGAGGTGTTTTAGAGAGTTATTCAAATGTTGATTATTTATGTGATTTTTAATTGTCGTAGTAGTAAGATTCGAACTCTAAGACTTGTAAAGATTAAATTTAAGGATTTAATAAAAATAATTATATACATAAATAATATAAAAAAGGCGAGAGTTACTGGGACTAGGATTTCACCGAATTCATAACATAAGGTTCAATTATTCATACTCAACAATTATCGCTCAATAGAATAACATCGACTCTGACTTTGCCAAGGTAGATTCTCAAAATATTAGTTATAAATCGTAAGCATGGGACATCAAACATCTAAGAAAGCATGACCCATCAAATAAAATAATAACTAATTAATCAAAATCATAGTTCTATTTAAAATAAGTGCAAAAGTCATAAAAAGAATAAAATAAATTTACCCACGTATGAAATTCAGATTCCTCCATCGACCCAGTGTTTGGTTCAGTTCATCATGTTGGAAACACGCTCAAAATTTAATTTCATTGCTCAAAAGTGTTTACAAAGATGAATATTAATAAAAACAGAGATTTGCAACACCTAAAAGGCACAAATGAACTATACTGAAGCACTGTTGCAGAAAAACTGTTGCAAAGGGAAGAAAAGGTGACAGTCAATAAACGACTGTCTTTGACTGTCAACTGTTCTTTTCCTTCTTCTCTTTCACCTTATGCTGCTGAAACTCACACTGCATCTTTATTCTTACCTCTGCAACGTACCCAAACTCTGGATGATACTTCTCTGTTTCCCAACTACCTTTTTATACTCAATAGCATCCAAATCTCCTCGGTTTAATGCATAATATTTTCTCTTTAACCCATTATTCTCCACTGCCATTATACGAAGATAACTTCCCTTTTTCTTTTATGTTTTTGATTTTCACGTATCCTTTGCAGCTTAGCACACTACAGACATGTCTCGGCAAAGGTGGAACACGCTGTAAACACACAAAATCTTCCCAAAATAATACTCTTCACTAAAACTGAATATCCGATAATATTACATTCCCTGTTTTACGTGAAAATCTTCCTATTAAGTTAATCCAAGTCACATACCTTTCCTGTTTAGAAGAAACAGGGTTAGACTAATCCATAACATGAGAAGAATCCGGCCAAATCTCTTCCAACATCGAACCAGAATATCTGTGCAGTTGAGCTTCCCCTGTTTCAATACAACCCGTGAAAATCTTCTTATTTCTCCAGTTGTACAACACATACAACCCTGTTTAAGTGTAACAGGGTGTTTCCAATCCAGAACAGCTTCCAAATCCGAGTGAAACTTTCCAAATTTATCATTATCAGAGACCGTATCTTCTCACTCTCTGTAATCTTGTCCAGGCTTATCTATCCCAACTGGATCAAATCCATCGATCACAGAAAGCCTGTTCAGTCCAAACAGGTCCATTAAAATCGATTCCATTGATTGAATCTCTTTAAATCACGACCAAAAATTCAACCCTAATTATGGTTCATTGTGAGACGCCCTAAATCCTAAACCTGCTTAGCTAATAGGATTACAAACTAATTGAAGCGTAAAATCTAGATTAACGATCTTAAGAATCTAGACTACATAAGCTAAGCCCAGGAGCAAACCCATAAACTCTAATACAGTAGAAATAAAGATTTCTCATGTGATATGAATATAACCATGTGTTGTTTACAGAGAAAGTATACATATATAAAATATAAATAAACATCTTCAATTCGCTGAAACTTTACACAACGGAAACGAATATCTTCACGGGTGCCTTTTCTTCTGAATACTGAAACTGAAGTGGGAACGAATGAGCACATCATCCCAAAAAGGGGGCTCAACGAAAACATGCAACTCTCAAGTAATCACTAACATGCTTCAAAGTTCTAAAAGAATATAAATCGAAAGAAACAAGAAGAAATTAATCATTCAGTTATTTATGCATCATTAAGCAAGTGTCACTCTAACCTCGCCAAACTCATTGGAGAAGACGACGCGAGAGCAACCCTAATCAATAATAATAGCATCGTCCACACAGATTGCCCAGACAAACCATGATTCAAAATATTACTATCAAGATCAGGAAGTTAGAAAAACAAGTATAATATGCACACGAGTGATTTCCCCATAATAAAGTAGTATATATAATAATGAAACTGGGAAGAAGCCTCCCTACTAGGTAACATTATAACGGGGAAGAAGTCGCTCTACTATGTTAATTATATACTATCGAAACGTGGAAGAAGCCACCCTACTAGGTAATATTAAAACGGGGAAGAAGCCGCCATACTATTTAAATTATTTATATACTATCGAAACGGGGAAGAAGCCGCCCTACTAATATATTGAAACGGGGAAGAAGCCGCCCTACAATGTAATATTAAAACGGGGAAGAAGCCGCCATACTTAACTTAGCAAAGAGCCGTGGGGAATCACAGACACTCCTTGCGGGGAAATCATACAACGCATATTACACGCACATCAAGACACATATAATTACTTAGATAATAAAACACACAATCATTACAAAAGTAATAAAGACTCATCATGTTCGCAATAGAAAGAATGCTCAATGATTAAAAGAAGGTTAAAGAGTTCCCACCTGATTAGATGACAAGCCTCACCTTCCTCGAGATCCGAAGTCTACATGATCATCCGTTGAATCGATCGATGTTAATACATAGTAACTGTTAATCACACAAGCACTCTAAGAGATTAGCCAAAAGGCTCATACAAGGCTCATAACACAATCTCATACAATTCTCTAGTTATAAGAAAAGTGAACTATCTAATGGTTCTAAGTCCAATGATGGTCATATACATTTTCATTATCTATCTTTAACACATCTATAGGTTTACTAATTCTATTTGATTGGTTTTATAGTCCATTGGATATGTCTTATGAATATATACAACTTTTTAGAAGGAACCAAAAGCTAATTCAAAGCATAAGAGGTTGAAATCATCAAAATAGAAAAACTAACTATAAGCCCAGGTCAATTAAACAATCCCATTAACTTAAGGTCTTGTCTATCTGAATCAACTAACAGTCACTAACGGTCAATGTGTTCAACTAACAGTCACTAACGGTCAATGGGATCACTAATGCACAAACAATATGCAACAGAAAAACAGGTCAAGACTACAACCCACAACCTAACTCTATTTCATTAATTCATTTCAACCAGATTAACTTCAATTACATCACTTCAGTCACACATTCAGTATAATCTTTATACATTCTAATTCCAGTTCACATACTGTCATCATCATTTCTATCTTTAATTCCAATACACCCCCCAACTCAACTTCAAATACTCTCAAGACCACAACCCAGTCTTTATATGTTCATAAAAACATTCTTCCAAACCTTCTACCAGTTCAATAACACAACCACAACCTCATTTAAACTACTTGTAGTTCTATTCAGTCTTACCTGTGATACTTCATTCATCTAACACATCACAATTTCTCAAACCAGCAATTGCACCGCCAGTCAACTCAAAGACATCTGAGCTGCAACCAAAATCATCTCCCATGTATTTCAACCTCCAGATAGTCACCACAACTTCTCTGAAGAAGCAGCTACACTTCATATTCACAATTCTAAAACTACCTGCCATAGCATCTCAACAGAATCTTCATAAACCATCATCTTCATCTTCTAATTCTTGTTTGCACCTCAATTGAAACAGTAACTCACTATGCAGCCCCTTCACCACCAGTTCACTCCATGACTGCAAACACCACTTGCAACTTCAACTTCATGTCATCTGTAATTGCATCCCAAAGAACATAATTGTATCTCCTCCAACAGTCACAGCTCAACAACAACAATTAACCCATAATCATCTTATCTGGCTATCCAATAACCAGTTCATCTCCATCTTCAGATCACAGGACCCTAATTCCAAAACACCAACAACAATCCCAATTCATCTTTCTCATCTGCTAATACCAATTCAGACACCCTGATTCACAAGAAACCCTAACTTATGAAGTTGGGGAAGAACAAGGGAAAACCCTAATTCTATATGAAACCAAAATTAAACTCAATATACTCATCTCTACCTTAAATTAAGACCAAACCCACTTTTAATCAATCACTATAAAGCAATTTCATAAAGAAATATCAATCCATTCTAAACAATTTAACATTCAAATTAATGAACCCTAATTTACCTTTTTCTTGTAAATCTGAATCAACTACTTGAATCAACATCACTACCATCATATACTCCTCGATCGTACTCAGCTCTTCTTAATTCTTCGTTCTCAAAACCGAACTCTAAGTATCAATCCTCAGCAGCATCAGTTCATTCTTCTCCCGCAACTAAATCAACTATAACATCACATCATCTTCTTCATGCATCGAGCCAACTAAATTTCTATGAACAAATTGCACAAGAATAACTCAGTTCTTCTTAACAGAGATCGACAGAAAGAAGGATAAGAGGAACAGAGAAGAAGGAGAAGAAGAAAGAGAAAGAAAAGAGAAAATGTTTTTTCTCTCGACACGTTTTGGTGGTGATAAGGCCAAATGAGAAGGATTAAGGAACCTAGGTAGGATAAGGGCACCCTAGCGGTTTTGATGGAAAAAGATCATATCTGAAAATATCTTCTTTGTCCGGTATCCGAATGACACGTTCGAGTAGTCCATTCCACGTAACATTTCGAGACCTATTCAATGATACTAGTTTCATATCTAGATCGTTGTTAGTTTAATTTCTATTAATTAAAACTTACGTTAGCTAATCGAGTCATTAGCAGTTAATTCGTCTCTTGATCATTGCTAGACCAGTCAAATAGCGTTGACGTGCTTGCGAGTCCTTACATTCTCCCCACCTTATATCATTTTCTTCCTCGAAAATCAGACCATCCTTTTGATCTTCAAAACTCCTCACCTTATAAAGAAATACTATCTCTCGACTAAATGCAAGTACTGCTCATACTTACAAACGCGCGAAAATCAGCTTATTTTGAATGAGTTTGAAACAAAATGACATCAAACACAAATCTAGATGGCTTTCTACAGCTAAAATCTATAATTTGTAGCTCTAGGTTCAATAGACTAATTCCTATTTCATAATAGGATTGTCTTTAAGTTCACTATAGTGAATTATATTCTAATAAATAGGGAAGTCTAAGTTCCTCACACTAACTTTCTAGTTCAATGGAGTATTGGTTCTAAATATATGTAATGCTAATCAATAAGTTCCTAACAGAATTCGACATCTATCAAAATTACTAACCTCAGTATTTCTCTAGTGTTGGACTCCACTACGTGTACGTAATTCCAAACAAATTATACACTAACTTCTATGAGAATCTAAACCATAATACAATTGGTTTGACCTACAATTTTTATTTCATAGCATACACACACTACAAGGAATCGAACAATAAAACACAAGAATATTTTAGTTATTGATATCTTTTACTGATTAAGATTTTATCTCACAACCTATCTCAGTTATATACTGAATTATTACACTAAGTGGCACGAGCTATTATCGATTGTTTCACATGTAAGATCTAATAGTGAGCTCTGGTACCAAGTTGAGACGCCCCAAATCCTAAACCTGCTTAGCTAATAGGATTACCAACTAATTAAAGCGTAAAATCTAGATTAACGATCTTAAGAATCTAGACTACATAAGCTAAGCCCAAGAGCAAACCCATACACTCTGATACAATAGAAATGAAGATCTCTCATGTGATATGAATATAACCATGTGTTGGTTACAAAGAATGTATACATATATAAAATATAAATAAACATCTTCAATTCGCTGAAACTTTACGCAACGGAAACGAATATCTTCACGTGTTCCTTTTCTTATGAATACTGAAACTGAAGTGGGAACGAATGAGCACATCATCCCAAAAAAGGGGCTCAACGAAAACATGCAACTCTCAAGTAATCACTAACATGCTTCAAAGTTCAAAAAGAATATAAATCGAAAGAAAAAAGAAGAAATTAATCATTCAGTTATTTATGCATCATTAATCAAGTGTCACTCTAACCTTGCCAAATTCATTGGAGAAGACGACGCGAGAGCAACCCTAATCAATAATAATAACATCGTCCACACAGATTGCCCAGACAAACCATGATTTAATATATTATTATCAAGATCAGGAAGTTAGACAAACAAGTATAATATGCACATGAGTGATTTCCCCATAATAAAGTAGTATATATAATAATGAAACGGGGAAGAAGCCGCCCTACTAGGTAATATTATAACGGGGAAGAAGCCGCCCTACTATGTTAATTATATACTATCGAAACGGGGAAGAAGCCGCCCTACTAGGTAATATTAAAACGGGGAAGAAGCCGCCATACTATTTAAATTAGTTATATACTATCGAAACGGGGAAGAAGCCGCCCTACTAATATATTGAAACGGGGAAGAAGCCTCCCTACTATGTAATATTAAAACGGGGAAGAATCGGACATACTTAACTTAGCAAAGAGCCGTGGGGAATCACAGACACTCCTTGCGGGGAAATCATACAACGCATATTACACGCACATCAAGACACATACAAGCATTTACTTAGATAGTAAAACACATAATCATTATAAAAGTAATAAAGACTCATCATTCTCGCAATAGAAAGAATGCTAAAAGATTACAAGAAGGTTACAGAGTTCCCACCTGATTAGATGACAAGCCTCGCCTTCCTCGAGATCCGAATTCTACATGATCATCCGTTGAATCGATCAATGTTAATACATAGTAACTGTTAATCACACAAGCACTCTAAGAGATTAGCAAAAAGGCTCATACAAGGCTCATAACACAATCTCATACAATTCTCTAGTTATAAGCAAAGTGAACTATCTAATGGTTCTAAGTCCAATTATGGTCATATACATTTTCATTATCTATATTTAACACATCTAAAGGTTTACTAATTCTATTTGATTGGTTTTATAGTACATTGGATATGTCTTATGAATATATACAACTTTACAGAAGGAACCAAAAGCTAAATCAAACCATAAGAGGTTCAAATCATCAAAATAGGAAAATTAACTCTAAGCCCAGGTCCATTAAACAAGCCCATTAACTTAAGGTCTGGTCCATCTAAATTAACTAACAGTCACTAATGGTCAATAGGTTCAACTAACAGTCAACGTCTAATGTCAAGGTCAAGGTCCAACTTGTTCCAGTGAGTCAACTCATGTCAAGCCAGGTAATTAGGCGGGTCAACACAGTTCATCTCAGTCGGATAGACTGAGTCATCTAATAACAGAGTCAGTTAGAGACTGACTGGGATGACTAACATGACAAAACCTATGTACAGGACAAAACCCTTGCTCAGGCCAAGATCACTAATGCACAAACAATATGCAACAGAAAAACAGGCCAAGAATACAACCCCCAACCTAATTCCATTTCATTAATTCATTTCAACCAGATTAACTTCAATTACATCACTTCAGTCACACATTCAGTACAATCTTTATACATTCTAATTCTAGTTCACATACTGTTATCATCATTTCTATCTTTAATTCCAATACACCCCTCAACTCAACTTCAAATACTCTCAAGACCACAACCCAGTCTTTATATGTTCATAAAAACATTCTTCCAAACCTTCTACCAGTTCAATAAGACAACCACAACCTCATTTAAACTACTTGTAGTTCTATTCAATCTTACCTGTGATACTTCATTCATCTAACACAACACAATTTCTCAAACCAGCAATTGCATCGCCAGTTCAGCTCAAAGACATCTGAGCTGCAACCAAAATCATCTCCCATGTATTTCAACCTTCAGCTAGTCACCACAACTTCTCTGAAGCAGCAACTACACTTCATATTCACAATTCCAGAACTATCTGCCATAGCATCTCAACAGAATCTTCATATCATCTTCTAATTCTTCTTTGCACCTCAATTGAAATAGTAACTCACTATGCAGCCCCTTCACCACCAGTTCACTCCATGACTGCAAACACCACTTACAACTTCAACTTCAAGTCATCTGTAATTGCATCCCTAACAACATAATTGTATCTCCTCCAACAGTCACAGCTCAACAACAACAATTAACCCACAATCATCTTATCTGTCTATCCAATAACCAGTTCATCTCCATCTTCAGATCACAGGATCCTAATTCCAAAACACCAACAACAATCCCAATTCACCAATTCATCATTCTCATCTGCTAATACCAATTCAGACACCCTAATTCACAAGAAACCCTAACTTATGAATTTGGGGAAGAACAAGGGAAAACCCCAATTCTATATGAAACTAAAAATATACTCATCTCTACCTTAAGTTAAGACCAAACCCACTTTTAATCAATCACTATAAAGCAATTTCCTAAAGAAACATCAATCCATTCGAAACAATTTAACATTCAAATTAATGAACCCTAATTTACCTTTTTCTTGTAAATCTGAATCAACTACTTGAATCAACATCACTACCATCATATACTCCTCGATCGTACTCAGCTCTTCTTAATTCTTCGTTCTCAAAACCAAACTCTAAATATCAATCCTCAGCAGCATCAGTTCATTCTTCTCCCGCAACTAAATCAACTACAACATCACATCATCTTCTTCATGCATCGATCCAACTAACTTTCTATGAACAACTTGCAAAAGAATGACTCAGTTCTTCTGAACTGAGATCGACAGAAAGAAGGAGAAGAGGAACAGAGAAGAAGGAGAAGAAGAAATGAGAAAGCATTTTTTCTCTCGACACATTTTGGTGGTGATAAGGCCAAATGATAAGGATTAAGGCACCCAGGTAGGACAAGGGCAGCCTAGCGGTTTTGATAGAAAAAGATCATATCTGAAAATATCTTCTTTGTCCGGTATCCGAATGAGACGTTCGAGTAGTCCATTCCGCGTAACATTTCGAGACCTATTCAATGATACTACTTTCGTATTTAGATCGTTGTTAGTTTAATTTCTATTAATTAAAACTTACCTTAGCTAGTCGAGTCATTAGCAGTTAATTCGTCTCTTGATCATTGCTAGACCAGTCAAATAGCGTTGACGTGCTTGCGAGTCCTTACATTCTCCCCACCTTATATCATTTTCGTCCTCGAAATCAGACCATCCTTCTGGTCTTTAAAATTCCCCACCTTATAAAAAAATACTATCTCTCGACTAAATGCAAGTACTACGCATACTTACAAACGCGCAAAAATCAGCTTATTTTGAATGAGTTCGAAACAAAATGACATCAAACACAATTCTATATGGCTTTCTACAGATAAATTCTATAACTTGTAGCTCTAGGTTCAATAGACTAATTCCTATTTCATAATAGGATTGTATTTAAGTTCACTATGGTGAATTATATTCTAACAAATAGTGAAGTCTAAGTTCCTCACACTAACTTTATAGTTCAATGGAGTAATGGTTCTAAATATATGTAATGCTACTCAATAAGTTCCTAGAAGAAATCGACATCTATCACAATTACTAACCTCAGTATTTCTCTAGTGTTGGATTCCACTATATGTACATAATTCTAAACTAATTATTCACTAACTTCTATGAGAATCTAAACCATAATACAATTGGTTTGACCTACAATTTTGCTATCAAATTCCCCCACACTTACATTTTGCTAGTCCTCGAGCAAAACAGAACAAGACCCACTACACAGCTGGTCATATAATAAGAGGAGAGAGACCCGTTACACATCTGGTCATTTTTTATTATTTTTTTTGGACCCGCTACACAGCTGGTCATAACATGCAAGAAGAAAGAAAAAAAGACCCGCTACACAACTGATCATGATTTGCAAGGAAATTACTGAAAAGAAAAGTAAACAGCTATCCATTCCCCCACACTTAAACATTACATTGTCCTCGATGTAATTGAGTCATCCAACGCAAAAATTAAGATGGGAAATTCATGAAATGCAAAAATTAAACGAAAATATATAAAAATAATAAATATACCTACTGGAATGTACAAAAAGGATCCCCATACACTAATAACCTGAAAATTTGGGGTTCAACCCAGATTAGGTAACTTTTGGAAGTCTAGGGGTCTAGAAACAACCTCTAAGTTGGGTGAATTATCTTGTGAGATAGATTCATCTATGGAATTAGTAAAATCATCTACACAATCATCCACATGGCCATCTACAAATTCTGTCTGGAACAGAGAGTCACTACAAGACTGATAATCATCATCATCAAATAATTTTTGGCATTCCAGAATTCTCAATCTTTGTTCCAAACTAAGTGGTGTGTATTTGTAATACTTCTCATATATAATTAGAGGAGATTCTTCACTTACCATTTGTGGAGCAAATACTCCGTACCGTTACCTATGCATATATTCACCAAGCATCATCTCAGATGAGGTTGTCTGATAATTTGAATTTCTACGCTTATATTCTGCCAGTGTCATCTAAGGTGACGCCTCCTCAGAAGAAGTCATCATCCTCAAAAAGTCCCTGAAAAGAAATACAAAAAGAAACACATAAAAAGGAAAAAGAAAATCTAAAATGAAATGAAATTACTGTACAAAATAAAAATAAACCTAAAAACTAATCTAAAAACAAGTCTGCGTCGCCGACGCCAAAAATTGATGTGATTTTTAATTGTTGTAGTAGTAAGATTCGAAGTCAAAGACTTGTAAAGATTAAATTTAAATATTTAATAAAAATAATTATATACAAAAATAATATAAAAAGGTGAGAGTTGCTGGGACTAGGATTCCACCGAATTCATAACATAGGTTCAATTATTCATACTAAACAATTATCGCTCAATAGAATAACATCGACTTTGATTTTGCCAAGGTAGATTCTCAAAATATTAGTTATAAATCGTAAGCATGGGTCATCAAACATTTAAGCAAACATGACCCATCAAATAAAATAATAATTAATTAATCAAAATCATAATCATAATTCTATTTAAAATAAGTGCAAAAGTCATAAAAAGAATAAAATAAATTTACCCATGTATGAAATTCGGATTCCTCCATCGACCCAGTGTTGGGTTTAGTTCATCATGTTGGAAACACGCTCAAAATTTAATTTCATTGCTCAAAAGTGTTTACAAAGATGAATATTAACAAAAACAGAGATTCGCAACACCTAAAAGGTGTCACAAATGAACTATACTGAAGCATTGTTGCAAAGGGAAGAAAAGGTGACAGTCAATAAACAACTGTCTTTGACTGTCAATTGTTGTTCTCCTTCTTCTCTTTCACCTGCTGATGCTGAAACTCACTCTGCAGCTTTGTTCTTAGATCTGCATCGTACCCAAACTCTCGATGATTCTTCTATGTTTCCCAACTACCTTTTTATACTCAATAGCATCCAAATCTCCTTGGTTTAATGCAGCATATTTTCTCTTTAATCTATTATTCTCCACTGCCATTACACGAAGATAACTTCCCTTTTTATTCTCTGTTTATGATTTTCACGTATCCTTTGCAGCTCAGCACACTCCAGACATGTCTCAGCAAAGGTGGGGCACGCTGTAAACACACAAAATCTTCCCAAAATAATAACCTTCACTAAAACAGAATATCCAATAATATTACATTCCCTGTTTTACGTGAAAATCTTCCTATTAAGTCAATCCAAGTCACATACCTTCCCTGTTTAGACAAAACAGGGTTAAACTAATCCATAGCATGGAAAAAATCCGGCCAAATCTCTTCCAACATAGAACCAGAATATCTACAGTTGAGCTTCCCCTGTTTCACTACAACCCGTGAAAATCTTCCTATTTCTCCAGTTGTACAACACATACCAACCCTGTTTAAGTGTAACAACTTCCAAATCTGAGTGAAACTTTCCAAATTTATCATTAGCAGAGACCGTAGCTTCTCACTCTCTGTAATCTTGTCCCGGCTTATCTAGCCTAACTGTATCAAATCCATCGAGCATAGAAAGCCAGCCCAAACATGTCCATTACAATCGATTCCATTGATTGAATCTCTTTAAATCACGACCAAAAATTCAACCCTAATTTTGGTTCGTTGCTACCAAATTTTCCGCCAAATTCTGTTGTTTAAATGTGGAAGAAGAAGGTCGCCCCCTATCCGTCTGTGGAGTGTAAATAGCAGGTGCCCAACTGAGGTGCCCCTTATAAATTAAGGTGCCCCTATCCATCTTGTGGGATGCCTTTAACAACTTTTCGAGCGAATCTTCCAAAAATGTTTATTTCCCAAAAACACCTACAAAGAAGTTTATTAGTGATAAAATGAGTCCCAGCTAACGTAGTTACGGGTGAAAATGTGTTGCACTTACGTGCTTATCAATTATCTCATAGAAATAATTTTGATGCATATGAAAATATTCGACTGGGTAAATTCGTGTACTTACTTCCAGTTCGTGAGTTATTTTTGTCACAGTACATATACCGGGTATTTGTGCCCTTAAGAAAAAAACAATTCAAGAACTTTTGGTATCCATACTCGGTATGTGTACCTTCCTGAGTTCACGAATCAACAGAACTTTTTGGTATCCATATTGGGTATTTGTACCAAAGGTCATCTTCGAGCTACAGCTACGCCGGTATACTGAGTACGTGTTCTACGGCTCCGGGCCTATAACAGTTAAGCCAGTACATGAAATGGGTATTGTATTGTCCAATATCCACATTTACATTAATTTTATATCTCTCTAATAATCGATTTGAAATATTTCCGAATAACATCAATGACACATATCACTGTTCCAGGCTATTTTCAAATGATTAACTTGAATCATGATTTACGTCATAAACAAGAAATTGTTCTAAACCAAATTCATCAAGTTTTGAACAATTTATTTTAATCTTAGTCATTTGTATTTCGAGAATAATTAACAAGATAAACTTGACTCAAAATTTCTACTGTGCATTTTAATATCCACTTAGTCATGCAACTTAGTCTCATAGATATAAATGTGAAAACTTGAGTAATAGGTTGGTTCAGTTTTCAGATACTTTTTACCAATGAAGTTTTCCAAATGTATGCAGTTGATCTTCTCCTTCAAACGGTAAAACGCAGGTGATGTCTGACACTCAACTACATATTTTTAATCCTAATCCGAGACTTGACTAAATGAAAACTATAAATCAAGATATAGTTTTGATAAACTAAATTTGAAAACAAGATTGAGATAACAAATCTTGTGAGTTCGACCGAGCAATGCTCTAACAAAACGTCCTCCCTTTTTCATCATAAAACACAACATAGCTCTTACCGTGCATGAATCCAGACGGCGCGCGGATAATTTTTCCTCCAAATGCTTTCCCAATGCATTGCAATCCCATACAAACAACAAATAGAGGCACAACGGGTCCAAATTCCAGAACAGTTTGCAAAGGTATTCTTGAATCTTGCGGGGTACATGGTCCAGGGGATATGAGTATCCATATAGGATTTTTCTTTTTCAATTCACCCACAGTGAGTTTATCATTTATGTAAACTTCAATGGTACAAACTACCTCTCTTAATTGTCAAAGATTATAGGTGAAACTATCATAATTGTCAATCACAATGATTGAATTTACATCCTTTTTATTCTTATCATTTACTGAGATCCCATGTTCCTCAATTACTGTAGACGCAATCCTTACCAAAACAAGTCTGTTTTAAGTGGATATTGACTTTCCGGTAGATGCAAAGAGTTGTGAGGTAAGAGTAATTTGAGAGTTTGAAAAGTGCGCAGTTGAAATCAAATGATAAGGCTACATCAACACAATAACTAGGTTAAGTTATTATGAGATTTAGATTTTCAATTGTTGAGTATCTTCTCTTTGGAAAATTTAGCTTTCTGACAGATTTCTCAATCCAGAAACTCTTTATCCCTGAGCTTTTTAGTTATTTTCTTAGATTTTAGAAAAGATCTTGATATCCTGAAATCAAGTTGTCCATGTACCCCATTCGATTCGTTGTATTAACCTTTGATTGGGACATTGATGAAAACTTTGGTCTTGTATTTTCGGATGAGCGATGTAAGCCTTTTTATGAATTGTATCTGTAATTCTGTGACATCTTGAAACACAGTTTCTTCTAATGTCCCCATTGTTTACACTGGAAATAGGGTGCAGACATATTCTGATTATAACCCATAGGTTTGGTAAAGTTATCCAACCGTTTCTTGGAGTGCCTTTATGAATTATTAGAGACACATTGGGTTGATATAAAGGTGTATTCACGAGTATTCCTCAGTTTAAAATTTTTTACTTTTAGTTTCCCGATTTCATCATGACAACTATTAACATGATTGATAAGTTTAGACGCACGTTTATTTTCAGAATCATGAGATAGTTCGGATTTTACAAGTCTTTTATTCAACTCTTCCTTGTAACTAAAATAGCCCAGGCGTATTTTTTCAACCAAAGACATTATTTTTACGATATCAGATCCCAAGGATTTAATCTTCTTGTCTTGACAAAGAAGTTTTTGTAAAATACGTACTCGGGGAGAAAAACTCATCTTGTATATCCAATGCTGACAGTTGATCATGATTGTCAATTTCTGCAATGGATGCAACATATTCTGACTTATAGTCTTGATTATTCTCATCAGGAGAATAGTCAAGAATTGCAGTGTATGTATTCCTTTTCCATCAAATATCCTTAGTAGGACAATGTGGAAAGATATGACCAAAGCCTTGACATTTATAGCATTAAGGAATATTATCATTATCGTCGCATGAATATTTCATTTTGGTGGTAGGAGATGATCCTTGACAAATACAATATGACTTCTCTTTTATTGTCTCAATATATTTTAAATTGTTAAGTAACAAGAGATGGTGATTTAATGCATCTTCTTCATCATCATTTATGGCTACTTGATTATTGGAGTTGTCAGGACTTGAAGTCAATGGAATTTGATTGGATTTGAATGTCGTGCTTGTGTCTTATTCCCTATTAGACATAGACTAATGATTAAAATAATTAATTTCCATACAAGTGTGCTTTTTTATTACGAAGAAAGATCATTAGCTTCGATGATAGCATGATTCTTAGACCCGTGTATGGATGGTAATGACCTGAGAATCTTGCACCTAATATACTTTTCAGAAATAGTCTTTCCAAGGGAGAAAGAAGCACTGATTATCTCAGAGAGCTTAATATGAAACTCTTCAAAAGTATCGTTATCATACATACGAAGGTTTTCCCAATCATAAATGAGGGTTTGAAGTCTAGCTTCCTTTTTTGAAGTGTCATCTTCGAATACAGTCTGAAGATTATTCCAAGCTTCTTAGGAAGTTTGACATGTATACACATGATACTGAACATCTCTGCTTATAACATGAACTATAGCATTCAAGCCATCTGAATTCTTCTTTGCAAGAGCATTTTCTTCACTTGGGTATGCGACTAACCGTTTAAACTCAGTTTCTGAATTTTCTACTTTCGGACGATCATACCCATCAATGACTAATAACCAAGTATTAAAGTCGCATGATAGAAGTAAAGATCTCATAGCAGATTTCCTCCACAGATAGTTTGAACCATCATATCTTGCCGATACGTTAACTGAACTCGAACTCATCCTATTATAGGTTGGATCGCACCAAACACAGATTGTTAGATCTTTTCGTGTTTGCCTGTCTAATACCAATTCAAATGACGAAGTTACCAAGTACACCACAATCTTTTCGATGTCAACCTATAAGTCTGATACCTTGCATGATCTAATATAGAGAAGAACTGTTAAGAAGGTAGCAACCACAAGGTATGCACTTTGTATGTAATATAAGGATGAACTTTAAACTATAGGGATGAACCCAAGTGTTTTGGATTAACGTATAGTGTATTTACTTTAATTATAACTAAAACAATAATTATAATTGTGGAAAGTAAAAGTAAAGACACAACAAGATTTTGTTAACGAAGAAACTGCAGATGCAAAAAACCCGTGGGACCTAGTCCAGTTTTGAATACTCTCAGAATTAATCTGTTATACAAAGACCACTATCAACTTCGTATAGTTGAGACTAAGTAAATTATATCTAATTACCTAGTTTCCTCAGTATCCTGCGCCTACAACCAATCTGGCCAACGAACGTGAATCTTAAGATAAAGTACACTAAAAGAGAGGGGGTACAACAACCACACCCAATATTTCGATTAGCAATATGTATGGACTAACTCCAATATACTTTCAAGAGAATCAAATAGACTCAATCTTAATAAAGTATATCAAAGAGTTATATCTCTCTTTCTCGATTCAATTCTTACTCAAGTGATAGGTGTCATACACACCTTAATATTTATCTATTGTTTATGCTTTCTTTGCTACTTTTCTTGTAAATTATGTATCTTATGTTTACTTTTGAGTTATTAGGTGTTTTGGAGTCACTGGAGCATAAAGAAGCAGAACTCGCTCAAATCTTGGATTTCTTCCCATCAACTTGAAGAGGACGAAAAGATGAAGCCAACTGTGAAAGAATGAGGCCATTCCTACTTCATATGAAGAAGCTGCGAGCTTTTGAAGCATAGCAGAGTTGCGGAATTTGTTAACTGAGTTGAGTTGAACTGTCAGTCTCGTAGGACTGACAGCGGAAACGAAATCATTAAGGGGTTGTTATTTCAGTTGGTGGCCCTTATCCTGATTTGTGGGTGTAAATTATCCACCCATTCCCCTTATAACCCTAAATGGAGAAACACTCTCTTCTTAATCATTTGGTTTGTCTGAGAAAGAGAGGAAAGAGAGGCAGCAATTTGGCTGCTGAATTTCATGGCGATAAAGCTGAAATCGAAATGGAGCAGTAAACCAATTAGACAATCAGGTGATGAAATATCAAGAGTTTCTGCTGGTTCATGAACTGAAGAGAAGATTTTCATGGGGATGTGTTGATTGTGCTGATAATTAGGTTCTGAAATCAAGCGTTAATGGTTGATTCAATTGAAGAATAATGGTGATAAGCAAATCGATTATAGAAGGATTACAGGGATCAGTGGAGGAGATCTGAAGATGAATTCGAGATGGGTTTGATTCTCTGGTGGAAGTTTTGAAGAACCAGAAGAAATTGGAGTTTGCTGATGTAAAAATTGAGATTTGAAATCAAGAGATGAAGAACGATGAAATTGGGGATAGAGCTGATATGGGTTTGAGGTTGATACTGTTGCTGTGGTGAGATGGAGCTGGTGCTGTTCGAATCTAGAAAGGGGATCTGAGGCTGTTATAATTGAGAAGATGAATTAGGGTTTGAAGCTGTGATATCAAGGATGAACAAAGTGAATGGGAAATGAGTTGCTGGTTAAAATTGAGCTGCTGGTTAATTAATGGGATATCAAGGATTGATTTTACAAGAATGAATGATATTGTTGTTTGAAGCAGAAACTGATAGTGATGTTGCTGCCATAATGGAGAAGATACAACTGAGAAATTGGACCTGTGGAGTTGAGATTAGTCTTGAACTGAGAGTGCAAGCATCTGGATGAACTGAAGTTGGATGGAGGAAGAATTGATGAGCAATTGCAGGAGTTGCAGAAATGGGTGCAGTGGTTGATTGTTGGTGGTTTCTTGATGAACTGAGATAGATGAATATATGGAGTTGAGATGCAAGTTATGTAAAGTGCCAGGGAATGTGCAGAGGTGAAGGTTGAGTCTGTGTTATAGTCAAGGAAATGGAAGAAATGGTGGCTGCAATGGTGAAGTTGTTTTGTGCAGTGCACGAAGCAGAGTATGATAAAGGATGAGATGAAATGAAGCATTAGTTGTATGCTTAGGAACGTTACAGGGAATGGTTGTGTGAAGGTATACATGAACCAAGAAAAGAAGCTGCAATTGCAGTGCCTCTGGTATTCAGTGAGAAATGGTGGAATTGTGAATAGGAACCATGGAGAGGGGAACTGACCACCAGTTACTACACACACGAGGAATGGTGAGAACTGAAGAAGTTGCAAGTCATGGAGTCTTGTGGAATTGTGCATCTACAGATGAGCAGTTTGGAGTGCAAGTTATGAAGACTGTTGCAGTCAAGAGAAGAGATGAAGATGATAGGTAATTGCACAGTGATGGTTTTGGTGTTTTTTTGAGGAGAAATTGAACTGAAATGGGTAGAAGTGATGGAAGACAGGATATGTTGTTGAAGGGTTGCAAGAATGAAGCGTTAAGATGGTGTATGAATGAACAGTGCAGTGCAAGATGGCTTAGGTAACTAAGTCAGCTGAGTTAGCATATGACTCAGTACCTGACTCACATAATTCAGATCCTGACTCAGTCACTTTGACTGAGTTGAACAGTTTGACCGATGACCGGTTTGATTTTACCAGTCACCTGAAGCTGATTTCTGGTTACTTCCCGACCAACTTCCGACTACTTTTCTGGGTCTCCCGCGACTACTTTTGGACAGAGATTTTCACATGGGTATTCCTCACACATGGGTTTGATGGACTTCTCTGTTGGACTCTTTGAAGACTTGACCTAGTTTTAGAAAGCAAAGGATTATAAAAGAAGACTTCTACAACTTTTGGAATATCACGTATTTTTACTTGAGCTTTGGAGGAAAGCGTCTATTCTACTAGGGTTTGCTTATGTTCTTCTTCTTTATTCATTTTAATATATTTGTGATGAACTCCATAGCTATGAGTAGCTAATTTAATACTATTGGTTAATGATATAGTCATATTTCTACAACTTGTGCTTGTGTTATGTATTAGTTTTCTCTCTTGATTATCGTTTAAATCTCTACTGTTTTTATGATCACATGATTGATGTATAGTGATAGGATTTAGATGTTTGTTTAGTTGAGTGGCCAATCAATTCAACTTGCATCAGTGTCCATAGCTATTTTAGGGTTTTCATCGAGCGATAACCCCAAATACAAGTAGCATGATATGATTACGGTTTGTAGTGATACACTCTAATCATATGTAGAGTTTGACCATTGTTCGAATTGTCATGCGCAATGTATGACAATTGCATTGATTAGCCTATTTCCCAACTTAATTCTCCTAGGAATTGAACTTAATTAGCGCAAGGCGTTAGGTTATTACTTAGGTAGAATTCATATACGCAAATCTAATGTGTGTGTTGAAGAACTCATGAAATTAATGGATTATCTTGCTCTCTTGATACTCTAGGCTTTTGATGATAAAGAGATTAAATTGTAATTCTAATCATGTATGCAAGCACATGTTTAAGATTGAAGATGAATTCCTTGACCAATATCTTTCTCTCATTGATTATTTCTCCAAGTTACTTTGATTTTGATTTACTTTTATTGCTTACATAAAAATCTGAAATCCCCCCAATTGGTTACTTTAGGAGATTAAATACATAATAACTACAATTGCCCCTCTGTGGAAACGAACTCTTTCTTATCATATACTATAGAAAAGTGAAATTATTTTTGACGCATAGGACAGCGATCAAATTTTGGCACCGTTGCCGGGGACTCAGAAAAGTAGCCGGAAGTTGGACGGGAAGTAACCATAAATCAGCTTCAGGTGACTGGTAAAATCAAACGGGTCATCGGTCAAACTAGTCAACTCAGTCAATTCTGGGTCTCCGGAGATTACTTTTGGACAGAGATTTTCACATGGGTATTCCTCACACATGGGCTTGATGGACTTCTCTATTAGACTCTTTGAAGACTTGACCTAGTTTTGGAAAGCAAAGGATTATAAAAGAAGACTTCTACAACTTTTGGAATATCACGTATTTTTACTTGGAGCTTTGGAGGAAAGCGACTATTCTACTAGGGTTTGCTTATGTTCTTCTTCTTTATTCATTATAATATATTTATGATGAACTCCATAGCTATGAGTAGCTAATTTAATACTATTGATTAAGGATGTAGTCTTATTTCTACAACTTGTGCTTGTGTTATGTATTAGTTTTCTCTCTTGATTATCGTCTCAATCTCTACTATTTTTATGATCACATGATTGAAGTATTGTGATAGGATTTTGATGATTTTTTAGTTGAGTGGCCAATCAATTCAACTTGCATCCGTGTCCATAGCTATTTTAGGGTTTTCATCGAGTGATAACCCCAAATACAAGTAGCATGATATGATTACGGTTTGTAGTGATACACTCTTGTAATCATATGTAGAGTTTTACCATTGTTCGAATTGTCATGCACAATGTATAACAATTGCATTGATTAGCCTATTTCCCAACTTAATGCTCCTAGGAATTGAAATTAATTAGCGCAAGGCGTTAGGTTATTCTTTAGGTAGAATTCACATACACAGCTCTAATGTGTGTGTTGAAGAACTCAGGAAATTAATAGATTATCTTGCTCTCTTAATACTCTAGGCTTTTGATGATAAAGAGATTAAATTGTAATTTTAATCATGTATACAAGCACATGTTTAAGATTGAAGATGAATTCCTTGACCAATATCTTTCTCTCATTGATTATTTCTCCAAGTTACTTTGCTTTTGATTTACTTTTATTGATTACATAAAAATCTGAAATCCCCCCAATTGGTTACTTTAGGAGATTAAATACATAATAAATACAATTGCCTCTCTGTGGAAACGAACTCTTTCTTATCATATACTATAGAAAAGTGAAATTATTTTTGACGCATACGACAACGATCAAATTTTGGCGCCGCTGCCGGAGAGGCATATGCCTAGTTATTAAGTTTTTAATTTCTTATCATCGTTTCTGCTTTCATATTTGATTTTTATTTCTTATTTCGTATTTCTTACTTGGTTGTGAGAATTGTTTTTCAGGTACTAATCCCTGGCTCCCAAGAATTGGAACAATCCAAGGTGCGGGATAACTACTCGGGAAGGAACAATCCTCCAAGAAAGACTTGACGAGACGGAAGAACAATAGTTAGAAGTGGAAGAAGAGTTACAACTAGAAGAAGAAGTTCTAGAACAAGAGATCTCGGTTGAACAAGAACCACCTTTTGAACAAGAAGAAGAAGCAATGGGTGATCATACACTAAAAGACTTGGCTTCTCACGAGTTGGATACACAACAATGGTGTATTAAAACAAACTCAACCGTCGAGATCAAGCCAGGGTTGATTATAGAGTTACCAAAGTTTCATGGCATGGTGAATGAAGATCCAAACAAGCATCTTATGGACTTCCATACCATAGTCAAGGCCATGCTTCCACCGGAGACTAATGCGGATGGTGCAATGTTGAAAGCTTTCCCGTTCTATTTGGCGGGTAATGCTAAGGAGATTTGCGGAATGAAGCAACATGTGGGGGAATCATTGTATGAGTGTTGGGAGCGATATAAGAGATTGGTGGCAAGCTGTCCACACCACCAACTCAGTGATGTTATGATACTCCAATACTTCTACGAAGGTCTTCAATCAAGTGATAGACCTCTTCTTGACGCCGCGGGTGGTGGTGCACTAGTGAACAAGACAGTGGACCAAGCTACCGAGTTGATTGAAAGTATGGCAGCAAACTCGCAACAATTTTACACTAGAGATGAACCAATGGTTAAGTGAGTGCATGAAGTTTCTGATTCATCATCACACCTTGATCAAAGGATGGGTAGAATAGAAAGAATGGTGCAAAAGATGGCTGCAGTTATTATACCTTCATATGATGACGAGTTGGAGCAAGCTAGAGCGATCTTTCCAAATCAGCAAAGACGGTATGATCCCTACTCTAATACATACAATCCGGGAGATCAACCCAATTTTAGCTATGCCAACAACCAAGTTACGGTTCAACAACCTAATTTCAACCGTCCGAGTGGATTCAAACCACAACAACAACAATTCCATCGACCGCAGTAACAACAACCAACACAAAGTCAAGATTCCAGTTTCGATAAAAAGCTTCAAGCAATGATGAAGGGCATTGGTATCATGTTTCAAGAAAGCCAACAAGATACCAAGAGTGCTATCAAAAAGTTGCAGACACAAATGGGTACCATGGCGAGTGAGATAAATAAATTGAAAGCACAAAATAGTGGGAAACTCCCTTATTAACCCAAAAGAGGGTGTCAATGCTATTACATTGAGAAGTGGTACACAACTTGTGCAACCCGAAGTTGCTGATTTGGGTAAAGAAGATGTCCCCATGGAGCCGGTTTTGGAGGAAAAGAGGGATAAAATTCCCCAAACACCCGAGGAACCTATTCCTAACTTTAAAACTCCTATTTCTACTTATGTTCCTCCTTTACCTTTCTCTCGCATATTTTCAAAGTCTAAGATGGAGGAACTAGAAAGGGAGATTTTAGACGTTCTCAGGAAGATTCATGTGAACATACCGCTCATAGATGCTATAAAGAAAATGCCAAAGTATGCAAAGGTGTTGAAGGACTTGTGTACCAATAAGCAAAGTATCAAAGGTAATGAAGTGCTAAGTGTGGGGGAGAATGCTTCGGCAATCTTATAACACAAACTCCCACTTAAGTGCAAGGATCTCGGTAGCTTTGACAATCCCGTCAAGATTGGTAACACTATATTTAATAAAGCTATGTTGGACTTAGGTGCATCCGTAAATGTTATGCCAGCATCCATGTATAATTCACTTGATTTAGGTCCTCTTAAGAAGTCTGGAATTGTGTTGCAATTAGACGATCGTTTTAATGTCTACCCAATGGATATTGTTGAGGATGTTCTTGTGCAGGTTAATCAATTAGTTTTTCCAGCAGATTTTTGTGTCTTGGAGATGGATGAAGGTTCATCGGACTCGTCTCTTCCATTGCTACTTAGCTGTCCCTTCTTGAAAACGGCGAAAACCATTATTGATGTGGACAAGAGAACGCTGACTATGGATTTTGATGGAGAAATAATATGTTTCAACATTTTAGAGACGATGAGATATTCTAGTGATGTCAACTCTTGTTTCTCCATTGATGTGATGGACACATTGGCGCAACAAATGTTTGAGTTGAATGACGCTGATACTTTAGAAACCGTGATCACTACACATATGGATGATGGTTTGGAGTATGGTGATGAGATAAAAGAAACCATTGGTTCTCTTGACTCATTACCGGAAAAATCTGCACTTAAGAATATTTCATATGCTTCTTTACCTTGCAGTGATGAAAAACTTGTGCCTTCTATTGTTAACTCTCCAAAGTTGTAATTGAAACCTCTTCCAAGTCACTTAAAGTACTTGTACTTGGGTGACAAGGAAGATTTAACTGTGATTGTTTCTAACGAGCTTAGTGAATTACAGGAGCAAAAACTTCTAAGGGTGCTAAGGACGTACAAAATGGCAATAGGATGGAAAATCGCCGATATCAAGGGTATAAGCCCTGTCGTTTGCATGCACAAGATCCGTTTGGAAGATGATGCAAAGACTACAAGGGAAGCGCAACGTCGTTTGAACCCTCCCATGATGGAAGTTGTGAAAAAGGAAATACTCAAGCTTTTGGAAGTGGGTGTTATCTACCCCATATCCGATAGCAAGTGGGTAAGCCCGATATAAGTAGTACCAAAAAACCAGGTGTGATGGTGGTGGAGAATGATAAGAACGAACTTGTCCCAACTCGTGTGCAAACCGGTTGGAGAGTTTGTATTGATTACAGGAAATTGAATGCCACCACTAGGAAGGATCACTTTCCATTACCTTTTATTGACCAAATGCTTGAACGTTTATCTAGACACTCTTACTATTGTTTCCTTGATGGTTATTCAGGGTACAACCAGATTGTGATAGCACCGTAAGATCAAGAGAAAAGTACTTTCACTTGTCCTTTCGGTACTTTTGCTTATAGAAGGATGCCTTTTGGCTCGTGCAATGCTCCAGCTACCTTTCAAAGGTGTATGGTAAGTATCTTTTCCGAGTATGTTGAAAAGATCATTGAAGTGTTTATGGATGACTTTAGTGTCTTTGGTGATTCCTTTGACCTTTGCTTGAACAACTTGTCATTAATCCTTGAACGATGTGTTGAAACAAACCTTGTGCTGAATTGGGAGAAGTGCCATTTTATGGTAACTTATGGTATAGTTTTAGGCCATATAATATCTTCGAAAGGCTTGAAAGTCGATAAATCTAAGATAAACCTTATTCGTGCTTTAACCCCTCCCACTACGGTGAGGGAGATACGCCCTTTCCTTGGTAACCAAGTTTTCATCGTGGATTCATCAAGGGCTTTTCCAAGATAGCATCACCACTTTGAAACTTATTGCAAAAAGACGTGGTTTTTAACTTTGATGAAAAGTGTATGGTGGCATTCAATCGTTTGAAAGAACTTTTGATTTCAGTCCCTATCATTAAACCACCGGATTGGAGCAAGCCTTTTGAGCTCATGTGTGATGCAAGTAACTATGCGGTTGGTGCGGTGCTTGGGAAACGTGTGGGGAAGTTACCTCATGCCATTTATTATGCTTCTAGAACGTTAAATGAGGCCCAACAAAACTACACAACCACTGAAAAAGAGTTGTTAGTCATTGTTTTTGCTTTGGAAAGGTTTCGCTCTTATCTAATTGGTACAAAAGTTGTTGTCTTTTCCGATCATTCAACGCTTAGGTACTTGCTTACAAAAAAATATGCGAAATCGAGGCTCATACGATGGATTTTACTCTTGCAAGAGTTTGACATAGAGATCAAAGACAAGAAAGGAATTGAGAGCACCGTTGCGGATCACTTGAGCCGTCTTGCTGTGGGCAAGAAAACTATCCTATTGCGTGAAAGTTTCCCGGATGAACAACTATTCTCAATTGTCTTTGGAGAACCATGGTACGCTGATATTGTTAATTACTTAGTGTCTAAAAAAATCCCAAAGAACTTGTCTCGTGCTGAGAGGACAAACTTAAGAAGTTAGGAAACCAATACATATGGGATGATCTATACCTATGGAAACATTGTAGTGACCAAGTAATACGAAGGCGTGTTCCCGAATCTGAATTTAATTCCATCTTATCTTTTTGTCATTCTTATGCTTGTGAAAGACACTTTGGGAGTAACAGAACCGCTCTCAAGGTACTAGAATGTGGTTTCTATTGGCCAACTTTGTTTAAGGATGCACATGCATTTTGTACTACATGTGATAGGTGCCAAAGAACAGGCAATCTAGGTACTCGAAATTATATGCCACGAACTATTATTCAATTTGTTGAGGTTTTTGATGTATGGAGAATTGATTTTATGGGCCCTTTTGTCAATTCTAGTGGGAATTATTATATCTTGCTTGTTGTGGATTATGTCTCGAAATGGGTGGAAGCTAAGGCCACCCCAACTAATAATTCTAAAGTTGTTTCAGATTTTGTGCAAGAAAATATTTTTGCAAGGTTTGGCGTTCCAAGGGATATAATTAGCGATGGAGGTTCACACTTCAAAAACAGGTTCTTGCAAAGCTTGTTAAGGAAATACAATGTGTCGCATAGGATTGCAACACCTTACCATCCACAAACAAATGGACAAGCCGAGGTTTCCAACCGAGAGGTGGAGTCCATTCTAGAGAAGACGGTGAATCCAACAAGGAAGGATTGGAGTTTGCGACTCAATGATGCTTTGTGGGTGTATAGAACCACATACAAGACACCAATTGGGATGTCTCCCTTTAGGCTTGTTTATGGTAAACCTTGTCACTTACCCGTGGAAATTGAGCATAAGGCGTTTTGGGATATTAAGCAATGCAATATGGAGTTGGATGGTGCTGGAAAGCAAAGGAAGTTGCAACTTCAAGAGCTAGAAGAGATTCGCAATGCTGCATTTGAAAGCTCACAGATTTAAAAAGAAAAGACGAAAGCATTTCATGATAGTATGATCACAAAGAAACAATTATGCATTGGGCAGAAAGTGCTTTTGTTTAATTCTCGTTTGCAATTGTTTCCGGGTAAATTAAGTTCACGTTGGATTGGACCTTTTATTGTGACTAATGTGTTTTCTCATGGTGCAATGGAAATTTGTAGTTTAGCTACAGGAAATGAGCTTAAAGTGAATGGGCACCGGCTGAAACCATATTATGAGAACTTCTCTTCGAATGTCGTGGAAGGAGTTAACCTTGTGGAAGTACTCCCTATGGAGGAGCCTTAGCATGAAAGGAGATAGTTGGGCTGACGACTTTAAACCAAGCTCTGCATGGGAGGCAACCCATACGATGAGTATTTCTTGTCTTATTTTTATTTTTGTTTCTTTTCTTGTTTTTAGTTTTTTTTTCTTGTCTTGTATTTACTTTTTCTTATCACATTATCAGTTAGTATCTCCCACCTTGACTTTCTTTGGACAATTCAATTTACATTGAGGACAATGTAAAGTTTAAATGTAGGGGAGTGGTTAAGCATTTGCATTATAAATTTTTCATAAATTTTTAACTTTTGTGTGAGTAGTGTATGAAAAACTCCAGCTTGTAGTTAGTTTAGAGTCACATAGTATACATGTCGCTAAGATTACATCGAAATTCTCACAAGAGTGACTGAACTTAAAGATGACAGAGAACGTGATCGGGTTTCTTACTTGTATAAGAGTTAAAGTTGGATTTAACCATGCCAGTGAATTCGGTAGTAGAATTGTGATCCCCTATAGTGGAGACTACCCATGTTACATCATGTGAGGCACTGACCTTCAATTCTTTGTACGTGTCTAAATATGTGCTTTTAGAGTGTGTGTCACCGTACGTTAACTCCCGGTAGAATTGTGAGCTACCCAACCTCCCACCAATAGAAGCACTACTTTAATGTCTTGAGTGCTATTTTATCAACCATGATGGTGACATCGAATTGCTAACTTACATACCACTTACATGCCATCGAATTGCTAACTTACATGCCAATGAGGTGCAGACTGAATTCGGTAGTAGAATTGTGATCCCCTATAGTGGAGACTACCCATGTTATATCATGTGAGGCACTGACCTTCAATTCTTTGTACGTGTCTAAATATGTGCTTTTAGAGTGTGTGTCACCGTACGTTAACTCTCGGTAGAATTGTGAGCTACCCAACCTCCCACCAATAGAAGCACTACTTTAATCTCTTGAGTGCTATTTTATCAACCATGATGGTGACATCGAATTGCTAACTTACATACCACTTGTAATTTTGTTCGCAGTTAGCACCATCCACTTTATCTCTCTCTACACCAACAGGTCCATAGAAACACCATCATCATTAACGAAAGGAGCATCACAAATTCGAAGGAAAGTTGAAGACGTTCAAGGTTTACAAGCAACGGTACAGAAATGAGCAGATTTCAGATTCAAGTAAAGCAACAAGACAAGGAGCAGAATTTTTACAATTTGAAGACTTTATGTACAAGAGCGAAGATTATCAAGGATGAGAGTTCGAAAAGTTTATGATATCAATACATACAAGTTGTGAAGAATCCAGCAGTAAGGTACTTACACCATGGCCTTTGTACTTGCATTTTTTATTTTATCTTTATTTGTATTTCATTTTCTCTTGTCTTAAAAAAAAAAATCAAAGGGAAAAAAAATAGACAAGAGAAAATTGTGTTAGGTTCATTATTTTAGTTTTTTTTGTTTTCATTTTGTATTTTTTTTTATTTTTCTTGTCAAAAAAGAAAAAAGAAAAAAAAAGATAAGAAAAATGTGTTGTACTATATTTTAGTTCGTTTTTGGTTTTGTATTCATTCAATAAAGCCAATGGAAAGAAGGAATATCCATGATGAAGTTTCAAGCAACAAGAAATTAGAGGAAAGAATCACATTTTCAAGATTCTACGAAGTTCAAGAGTTGAAGACCGAAGACGAAGATGAAGACGCCGATTGAAGACCGAAGACGTTTCTATGGATGCTGTGAGAGTGGTGCTAGATGCACGTCGAACGGATAACGAGGTAATTAAGCATATTTCCACATTCGTTAAGTGGTTGATTTCCTTTCTTATAGATCGTCATAAAAAGGGTTTTCAAAATGTATAAAAGATGTGGGTTTTTAAAACAATTCGGAGGGTTTTTCCTTCCTACCATTCAACGTGTCGCAGGATTCTCTCTTCACTCCTACCTGGACACATGTGTGACCCATAAAAATCTATTTATTATTGAGAGCAACTTCATAAAACCTTTTCCTGTGAGGCAGAGTCGAGACTTTTGATCACTCCGAACCCGAATTTCTTTCGAGAAGAGATGGTTATTTCTCTCTCAACTTTTAAGGATGAGATTGTGTTCATATATATGTCTTAACTTCTTATGACTAGTGTGCATAATTTCTGTGTCTTCTTAGCTCGTTGGATGCTATCGTTATGGAGAACTAGTAAGTTGGAAATATAGGTTTTGTGGGTATATCTCTGGTAAACTCTCATGAGACTAAAACTCGTCCACTAGGGACACCTAGGGGTTTAAAGGCTTGTTATACGTGTTAAGTGTGACCGTAGCCTCGACGACACGGAGTTGTATGTACGTTTTAGAATTATTTTGTTTGATTTGCTCGAGGACTAGCAAAGTCTAAGTCTGGGGGAATTTGATAGGTGTCATAAACACCTTAATATTTATCTATTGTTTATGCTTTCTTTGTTACTTTTCTTATAAATTATGTATCTTATGTTTACTTTTGAGTTATTAGGTGTTTTGGAATCACTGGAGCAAAAAGAAGCGGAACTCGCTCAAATCTTGGATTTCTTCCCATCAACTTGAAGAGGACGAAAAGAAGAAGCCAACTGTGAAAGAATGAGGCCATTCTGACTTCATATGAAGAAGCTGCGAGCTTTTGAAGCATATCAAAGTTGCGAAATTTGTTAAGTGAATTGAGTTGAACTGTCAGTCTCGCAGGACTGACAGTGGAAACGAAATCACTAAGGGGTTGTTACTTCAGTTGGTGGCCCTTATCCTGATTTATGGGTGTCAATTATCCACCCATTCCCCTTATAACCCTAAATGGAGAAACAATCTCTTCGTAATCATTTGGTTTGTCTGAGAAAGAGAGGAAAAAGAGGCAGCATTTTGGCTGCTGAATTTCATGGCGATAAAGCTGAAATCGAAATGGAGCAGTAAATCAATTGGACAATTAGGTGATGAAAGATCAAGAGTTGCTGCTGGTTCGTGAACTGAAGAGAAGATTTTCATGGGGATGTGTTGATTGTGCTGATAATTAGGTTCTGAAATCAAGGGTTAATGGTTGATTCAATTGAAGAATAATGGTGATAAGCAAATCGATTATAGAAGGATTACAGGGATCAGTGGAGGAGATCTGAAGCTGAATTCGAGATGGGTTTGATTCTCTGGTGGAAGTTATGAAGAACCAGAAGAAATTGGAGTTTGCTGATGTAAAAATTGAGATTTGAAATCAAGAGATGAAGAACGATGAAATTGGGGATAGAGCTGATATGGGTTTGAGGTTGATACTGCTGCTGTGGTGAAGATGGATCTGGTGTTGTTCGAATCTAGAAAGGGGATCTGAGGATGTTATAACTGAGAAGATGGATTAGGGTTTGAAGCTGTGATATCAAGGATGAAAAGAGTGAATGGGAATCGAGCTGCTGGTTAAATGAGCTGCTGGTTAATTAATGGGCTATCAAGGATTGCTTTTACAAGAATGAATGATATTGATATTTGAAGCAGAAACTGATAGTGATGTTGCTTCCATAATGGAGAAGATACAACTGAGAAATTGGACCTGTGCAGTTGAGATCAGTCTTGAACTGAGAGTGCAAGCAGCTGGATGAACTGAAGTTGGATGGAGGAAGAATTGATGAGCAATTGCAGGAGTTGCAGAAATGGGTGCAGTGGTTGATTGTTGGTGGTTGCTTGATGAACTGAGATAGATGAATATATGGAGTTGATATGCAAGTTATGTAAAGTGCCAGGGAATGTGCAGAGGTGAAGGTTGAGTCTGTGTTGCAGTCAAGGAAATGGAAGAAATGGTGCCTGGAATGGTAAAGCTATTTTGTGCAGTGCACGAAGCAGAGTATGATAAAGGATGAGCTTAAATGAAGCATTAGTTTTATGCTTAGGAACGTTACATGGAATGGTTGTGTGCAGGTATACATGAACCAAGAAAATGAGCTGCAGTTGTAGTGCCTCTGGTGTTCAGTGAGAGATGGTGGAACTGTGAATAGGAACCATGGAGAGGGGAACTGACCACTAGTTACTACCCAAACGAGGAATGGTGAGAACTGAAGCAGTTGCAGGTCATGGAGTCTTGTGGAGTTCTACAGCTGCAGATGAGCAGTTTGGAGTGCAAGTTATGAAGACTGTTGCAGTCAAGACCAGAGATTAAGATGATGGGTAATTGCAGAGACTACAGTGATGGTTCTGGTGTTGTTTTGAGGAGAAATTGAACTGAAATGGGTAGAAGTGATGGAAGACAGGATATGTTGTTGAAGGGTTGCAAGAATGAAGCGTCAAGATGGTGCAAGAATGAACAGTGCAGTGCAAGATGGCTTTGGTAACTAAGTCAGCTGATTTAGCTTATGACTCAGTACCTGACTCATATAATTCAGATCCTGACTCAGTCACTTTGACTGAGTTGACCAGTTTGACTGATGACCGGTTTGATTTTACCAGTCACCTGAAGTTGATTTCTGGTTACTTCCCGACCAACTTTCGGCTACTTTTCTGGGTCTCTGGCGACTACTTTTGGACAGAGATTTTTACATGGGTATTCCTTACACATGGGCTTGATGGACTTCTCTATTGGACTCTTTGAAGACTTGACCTAGTTTTGGAAAGCAAAGGATTATAAAAGAAGACTTCTATAACTTTTGGAATATCACGTATTTTTACTTGGAGCTTTGGAGGAAAGCGGCTATTTTACTGGGGTTTGCTTATGTTCTTCTTCTTTATTCATTATAATATATTTGTGATGAACTCCATATCTATGAGTAGCTAATTTAATACTATTGGTTAAGGAAGTAGTCCTATTTCTACAACTTGTGCTTGTGTTATGTATTTTCTCTCTTGATTATCGTTTAAATCTCTACTGTTTTTATGATCACATGATTGATGTATTGTGATAGGATTTAAATGTTTGTTTAGTTGAGTAGCCAATCAATTCAACTTGCATCCGTATCCATAGATATTTTAGGGTTTTCATCAGCGATAACCCCAAATACAAGTAGCATGATATGATTACGGTTTGTAGTGATACACTCTTGTAATCATATGTAGAGTTTGACCATTGTTCGAATTGTGATGCGCAATGTATGACAATTTCATTGATTAGCCTATTTCCCAACTTAATGCTCCTAGGAATTGAACTTAATTAGCGCAAGGCGTTAGGTTATTCTTTAGGTAAAACTCACATACGCAGCTCTAATGTGTGTGTTGAAGAACTCAGGAAATTAATAGATTATCTTGCTCTCTTGATACTCTAGTCTTTTGATGATAAATAGATTAAATTGTAATTCTAATCATGTATGCAATCACATGTTTAAGATTGAAGATGAATTCATTGACCAATATCTTTCTCTCATTGATTATTTCTCCAAGTTACTTTGCTTTTGATTTACTTTTATTGCTTACATAAAAAACTGACATCTCCCCAATTGGTTACTTTAAGAGATTAAATACATAATAACTACAATTTCCTCTCCGTGGAAACGAACTCTTTCTTATCATATACTATAGAAAAGTGAGATTATTTTTGACATATACGACAACGATCATCAAGCAAATAAAATCTACGAGTCTAATTGAATACAAGAGAAATCACTTGAACGGTACCAAAGACCAATGTTCAAGGATCAATCAATTTCAATCAACAACCAAAGGTTGGATTTCCCAATTGATTGATTCAAACGCACAACCTGTGATATTTCAATTATAAAGATAAACAATATAATGTGGAAAATCAATAACACAAACACCAGAAATTTTGTTAACGAGGAAACTGCAAATGCAGAAAAATCCCGGGACCTAGTCCAGATTGAACACACATTGTATTAAGCCGCTACAGACACTAGACTACTACAAACTAACTTCTTTCTGGACTGTAGTTGAACCCCAACCAATCTCACACTGATACAAGGTACAGTTGCGCTCCTTATGTCTATGATCCCAACAGGATACTACGCACTTGATTCCCTTAGTTGATCTCACCCAGAACTAAGAGTTGCTACGACCCAAAGTCGAAGACTTTAGTAAATAAATTTGTATCACACAGAAAAGTCTACGGTAATAAATAAATCTGTCTCCCACAGAAATACCTACGAGTTTTGTTCCGTCTTTTGATAAATCAAGGTGAACAGAAACCAATTGATAAACCATACTTATATTCCTGAAGAACAACTCGGTATTATCAATCACCTCAAAATAATCTTAATCGACGCGACGAAAGAAGGTATTGTGGAATCACAAACGATGAGACGAAGATGTTTGTGATTACTTTTATATCTTTCCTATCGGAGATATCAATCTCAAGCTAATCGTTACGATTGTACTCAATATGATAGAAACAGCAAGATCAGATCACACAACTACAAGAAAGCAGTATTGGTATGGCTTCACAATCCCAATGAAGTCTTCAAGTCGTTAACCTACAGGGTCTCGGTAGAAACCTAATGTTAAAGGAGAATCGACTTTAGCTTATACAACTAGTATCACACAGGAGGTGTGGGGATTACGTTTCCCAGTTGCTAGAGTTCTCCCTTATATAGTCTTTCAAATCAAGGTTTGCAATCAATGTTAGCTTAGTAACAAAGCATTCAATATTCACCGTTATATGAAAACCTGATTAGATTCAAGCTAATATCTTTCAACCGTTAGATCGAAAACTTAGCTTGTTACACACAAATGAAATGCACGATTTTAGGTTTTTGTAACCATACCCAAACATGTACATTTGTTGGTTCAACAGTAGTTAACTGATAGGTGGCATAAACGCCTTAATATTTATTTATTGTTTATGCTTTCTTTGCGAGTTTTCGTGTGAATTATGTATCTTATGTTTACTTTTGAGTGTTTTAGGTACTTTGGAGTCATTATGAGGAAAAGAAGGAGAAATTATTCAATTGGAGCTAAATGGAGCGAGAAGGTCAATTCACAGGCGATATTTGGAGCAGGCTAGATTGTGCAAGAGGAGCTATGCTGGAAATTAAACTGTCAGTCTCCTAGAACTGACAACTGAACAGAGAATTAGGCTGTCGGTTCTCTGAAACCGACAAGCCACACATGAGCTGGTTAGCTCTTATCAATTTTATCGGGAGCCAATAATACTTATGCTACACTATAGAATTCAGAGAGTATTTTCTCTTATCTTTATCACCTGAAATCGAGAGAGGCAAAGAAATGGAAGCCATCGTCCGAGACCTCTTTGTCTAAGATCGACGAACAAAGAAATGGAGAGATGAAATCGAGACGCTCAAGGAATTGATGATTTGAGAAGATTGGAAGATAACTTGGGTTCGATTGGTGATGCTTGAACTGAGATCTGATTTGGTGGATTTGAGAAATCAGATATGAAAAAAGGGATCTGGGATGAATTGAGGGATCGAGATGAACAAGGAAGATGGGGTGTGCTTGAAATCATGGCTTGACAGAGAAATCAAGGGACTGGTGGTTGGCAGTGAAGATGGTGGTTGATTTAGGGTTCTGAACTAAGTTGATGTTGGAGTTGTTGGTTGAGGAAATGGGATTCGGCAGTGGAACTGGAGATGAATTCGTTGCTCTGGTGACGATTCAGATGAAGTTGAGTTGCTGACGAGAGATGAATGGCAGTGAAGCAATTATGGTTGATGTTTACAGGCAAGATGAGTGAATTGCTGTTAGGGTTCAGGTTGAATCGAGAGAAACAGGGAAGAAGAGATGCTTGATGCTATTGCGGCAGCTGGTGGAAGGAAATGAAGAAGATATGTGTAGTCGAAACGTAGAGAATAGAATGGCTTAAGGCTCTGATGGTGTTGTGTCGATGAGGCTGTGCTGCGAAATGGAAATGGAATTGAAGCTAAGAAGGACTTGGGCTGTTAACTGCAATGAACTGATGGTGATGCAGCGAGCTGAGTTGCAGCTGTTTCAGGTGCATTGAACTGGTGCAGCGGGTGTATATGGAGTTACAGGCTAAGTTGGTTACTGGTGTTATGAGACTGGAAGTTGGTTGTGAAGCTGCAATGGAGGAGTTAGTTTGTATTCGGCAGAAGTGGCTTGAGTTTGAAAGAGATATTAAGGTTGTGGAGAATGACTCAAGGGTTTAATAGTGTTGCAGTTGGTGTTTGCAAGGAAATGAGAGTGTTTATGATGAATTCGAGTTAGTGGCTGAATTGATGAGCTGATGGGGTTATTGTGGTTGAATGATTTAGGTGAACAACAGTGATGTGCAATGAGCTGCAGGAAAGGGTGTTGTTGTTGTTGCAGTTATGGGTGGAGATGGAAGTGCAGGTTAAGAGGCGGTGACTTTGGGTACTTTCTGTAGCTGATAACTCATTGCAGATAGCGGTGGTTAGAATGGTTGTGTGCTTCTATGGTTAGTCTGAGGCAGAGATGGTGCTAGTGGTTGATGCTAGGGAGATATGAATTGAGTTGGTCGTGCTGATGATGTTTGCAGCTGCAGGAGATGACAGGGAAGTGATGGAGCAAGAGCATAGGTTATCAGTCCTCTAGGACTGACAGACCAAATAGTTAATGGGCTTATGAGCTTTGTTAAGACTGTAATTCTGCCGTGAGTTTGTGGGCTTCTGTTGGGCTAGATTTTGAGTTATAACATCTAGGGGTGAGCATAAAAACCGGAACCGCGGATTTGACCCGTATCCGTCCGCAAAATTGCGGATTTCACCCAAACCGCAAAACGTATGGGCCGGACACGGGTGGGATTCTCAAATCCGCACGTTTTAGCGGTTTGGGTGCGGTTGAATATTGAAAACCGCGGATTACCCGCACCGTAGGTTAGTAAAGTAAAACCTTATAACATAAGACAGGCCCAGACCTCAATTCAATAGCATTGGCTTCCACTAGGCTTAAATGGGCTTCCACTAGGCTTCCAATTCAATTCAATAGTAAAGTAAAACCTTAAATGAGCTTCCACTAGGATTTACGCAACGGTAGTAACGACTACCAACTAAAAACACGATGCCAAAGACAGGCCCAGATCTCTTTTTTTTTTATCCCTAATCCGCGGTTAATCCGCAACCGGACCGCACAATCCGCGGATGATTGGGCCGGTTACGGTTTGATTTTTCAAATCCGCAGCTTTGACGGTTTGGTTGCGGGTGACCCCTAATCCGCAACCGTCCGTCCGTTGCACACCCCTAATAACATCAGATGGTTGCCGGGAGTTTTACAGGCTTTATGGCCTTGATTAGTAATTCCATATGAGTGAAAGTTATTGGCTATAAAAGGGGTGAGCGGATCCTGTTTTAGAGAATCTCTTCTTCTACTTTTATTTTAGGGTTTAGAAACATGATAGGTTTTTTCTTCCTCCTTGTTATGAATTCCGTTATTATGTTTACTGGTTAAGGAATAAGTTGGAATTCCAAACATGATTTATATGCGATGAATTAGTTTTGTCTCCATGGTTTATCGTTTATGATTCACCATTAATATTGTTACATGAGTTGAATGCTTGTTTAGTCGAGTCGCGAATCGATTGAGTTTACTTTCATCTCTATTGTTAGATTAGAGTTTATTATACGCAAAAGTGATAAATTTCTGATTGCAAGTAGCATAGTTGTGAATATTTCTTGTAGTGATACATCATAGTAGTCACAAGTGGATCATAACCTTTGTTAAATCGGATTAGTGCTTTTACACGTTCGATTGCTTTGGTTGTTCTCTTAGATAGAACTCATACTCGCATCTTTTAATGCGTTTGTTGATGATAAGAGGAAATTAGCGGGATATTCTTGCGATCAAGGTATCCTAGGGCTTTTGGTTAAGTTGAGATTAAAAATCAATTCTAGTTATTGTTAAAAAGCATGTTTGTGAATGAAGATGAATCCTTAACCAATATATGTTCTATTTGATTTGCTTGTTTATTTCTTTATTTGCTTTTATTTTATCTTAATTTATAAAAATCAAAAAACTCCCCCATTTGTTTGTATAAGAAACCGAAACATATTGACAACCTAGTCCCCTCTGTGGGAACGATCCTTTCTTGCCCTTGCTATATTATATATTTTGAGTAGTAAGAAAGTGTAATTTATTTTTGACGCCTACGACAACGATCATTAACCAAATGGTTAGCCATATGATCACTTTCATATCAACCATATTCTTCTTTACCATAACTAGTTCAAATGACTCAAATGAACTAGTTAGAGAGTTGTTCAATTGCATATATCTTATAGAAGTATACAAGACACAATTGAAGCAAAAACGATTTGATTCACTCGAATCGATTCATGAACTTTATAGCCACGGTTTGCAAACTTGCATTCCTTAGTTTATATAAGTATAAGTTCACGAATAATCGTTTTTAGAAATAACCAACCTAAGCACGCGGACTTAAGCACCCGGAATAAGTTTGTAAACAGTTCACAAACTCCAGCATATTTTCTCGGGACGAGAACCTCCGACAGTACGTGGACTGGGTTCGTGGACTCTGTTCCGGTTTTCTTGAGCAGCAAAGTACGCATACTTTGGTTCAAGGAATAAGGACTTATACATATATGTGTTACCACACAATTCTTATATCCAAAAATGGTTATATATTCTAAACTCTCATTTCAATCATTGAAACATTCTTAGAGGACGTTATATAGTTGTCATTCACAAACCATTTTTCGTCAAAGCCATTTTCAAGTGATTGAAACTTAACATGACTTTCGTCACCAGGTAAAGATGAACTTGGCCAAAGAGAAAGCTTACCAAGACATATTTCGAAAGATAGATAGGCGAGATAAACTCGGCTCGAAATAACAAATGTGTATAATCAAAGTCTATATAGCAAAACGACTTTTGTCTCAAGATAGGAGATAGAGTAGATAGACTTTTGAGTGATAGATAAGTTCAAGTCTCCACATACCTTTTAGTCTATGAAGTTCCACCAGTTCCTTGAGTAGTTCTTCGTCTTGTATGATGATCGCCATGGAGTTCTTGAGCTCAACTACACTTACTATCCTAGTCCGAGACTTAGCTATAGTAGGCTAGAAATCAAGACTTATAGTTTTGATCACTAACATTGACAAACATGCTTGAGATAGCAACGCATGCGAGTTCGACCGAGCAGTGCTCTAACAATCTCCCCCTTTGTCAATTTTAGTGACAAAACTATCAATGCATATGGAATACAAAAATAGATAAATAAACTTTTCTAGCTCTTCTTCTACATTCCTAATCTTCAACATTACTCGAAATCTTCGTCACTTCCAAGTACTCCAATGATTCCAAAGGTTGTAAGTTTAGCATCATCGTTGTTGAAAATACGTAGCTATAACAATGAGAAAACAAGTCTCAATCATTGTTATAAAATGTCATAGTATTATTACACAACATCAAAGTTCAATTATATCACAACTTTGACAACAATACTATGGTGATATGTATCACTCACCCTTAGTCAATACTCCATCTCACATGGAAACCACTCCCTCTTACATAATGATCCGAAAACCATATGTATTTGTAGTGTGAACTACACATTAATTCTCTCCCTTTTTGTCAATAAAATTTGCAAAGGTACGAAAGGGGGATCCTAATGAAAATTTCCATAGAGACATTTCATGACCAAAAGAAAGCACATATCAACTTATTTAGATGCAATCATAAAGACGAAGCTAAATGCTTTCATCAAGGAGTTTATAAAGATACAAGATAACCCCTATAATATTCCACAACCGCACTCCCCACAAGGATTTGGAAATTAAGCACAAGTTCAATTAAGAACTCTCCCCCATAATATGTCATTCCCGAAAGAACAACAAGAGCAACCTTAATTTCATAAGAAAAGAAGGATTTCTTTGGACATAACAAATCACATACAAATATGAATTTGAATCCAAATAATACTCAATTAAATTAACCACAAGAAAACCCATGATTAATCTAATCGGAAATGCTCGACATAAGAGAACTTATGGAGCCGCACAGTATGTACATAAAATATGGATTAGGGAAGATCAATACTGCGGAATAGACAAGGATTCATTCTATTTTCCATCACTATTTGCACAATGACATACAATAGACATAATCCTCGTAAACAAAAGTGCATCCTATCTTCCATCAATATTTGCATAATGACATAATAGGCTTCAAACTTTTATAATGTCAAAAGTTCATTCTTTCTTTTATCAATACATGCATATCGACATACGAAAGACTTAACTTTTGACAAGGTTATATGTTCTTCTTATGGACTCAACACATTTAGCAATTTTAATTGAAGGACAAGATTATTCAAAGCTATTGTGCCATAAAAGTTATTACATCAACAAGACACAAACTTTAAGTCCAACAGTAGAGATTTAAACAGATAAAAATAAAATAGAGTCAATAGAGATACTAGAGATCAATCATTCCTCCCATAATAATCTCTAGAAATTTCATAAAATTTCTCAATGAGATTTGGATCTTCTGCTTCAGCATATTCTAACTGCTCTTTCATGCAGTCAACTTCATCTTTAAAGTGAGCAAGTTTAGCGGTTGTGGCAGCAGAGGTACTTGCTGAAGTACTGGTTGAAGATTGTAACATATTTTTGATGCTAGCCTTACTCAAAACTTTTGGACCTCCACTCTCAGTTCCAAAAGGAGTAACATTGAAGTGACTGCAAATCCTTGAGATAAGACAAGGAAATCCTGAAGTTTTCTTTGAAGTCTGTTTCACACTAATCATCTGATTAACAATAAGTCCAGAGAAGTCAATATCTTTCTCTTGAACAATATAGCAGATGAATTCAGCAAGTTACTTTGACCAGCGATTGTTGTCCAAAGTGCTTGGCATCATGTTGGCTACAATAAGTTTTGCAGCAACCTTGAGGAACAAGACGACACCTCCAACAAATATCTTGCCATCTCTCCGAGAGACATCTCTATCAAAGAGACGGCTTGACATTACTTGTGGAGTCAATCTTTCATTCTCCAGAGGAGGAAAACGAGCATTACCCACATGAGTTAAATCTAGCAGATAAGCAACAACATATCGATCCACAGTGAAGGACTTACCACCAACCATAGTTTTGAACATGCAATTTACTGGGTCTGGATCATGAATATTAACATAAAACTGTGCATTCATCTCAACACGGGCAGTTCCCATAAGCTTATGAATAATACCCCAACAGTGTTTTTGAAAAAATCAGATAAACCAGGTACCTCAATTTCTGATTCATCATAATACTTTTCAAAAATTGGAGTTTTATTCTTATACTCCAAATAGAGTACACGAGCAGCAGGGTTAACAAACCTAGCACAGATACTAGGTTCGAAGAACGACTCACCCCTTGCTTGACCACTTGAACTCCCGACATGACTAACTCTTCTATGTGCCACTTGAAGATAAGTTACAGAGCAAAAATTTAGGAAACTTACTTGGTTTACGAACTGTTCCTAATGGCAGAACACCAAACGATTACCAAACTCAAAATATTCTCTTGACCCATCGTACACGAGCTTCTCCTGAGTTCAAAGGTTACAAACCAACTTTGATTTGGTTAGGGAACGAGAAGTTAATGGAGCAAAAGTATGAGAACTGTTTGGGTTTCTCTTGCGTTTTCGAACTGAAAAGAATGAAGAGAAGAGTGATGGAACCGAAGAGATTCTCTTCTCTTTTATGTGTCATGGGAACCATTTTGACACGTCCAGAATAAGGATCCGTCCGTGAAGTGGTTCTGGGTTTGACGCATGCGAACCACACATGTGCAGGGACTCGTTTGGTACAAACAAGGAGCAAAAGCTCAATATATACTTGTTTTGAGTAATTTTTGTAGGTACAAAAATACAACTTGCACATCATAACACCAAGAGAGAGATTCTTTCCAACAACTTTCATATTTTCTAGTAGCAAGAGAAACCCAAGTCTCTGTCTTTAAAAAAACGTCCAAGAGTCTTAAGAAAAAACAAGGAAGTTTGTTTTTCTGATTTTTCTTGTTCCGACTTAAAGAACATAACTTCAGTATATAGTTTTAGTACTGTAAGGTGAGACTCTTTTGATAAGAAGTGACAACCTGACTTCTTGATAGAAGAAGATACTACTACTATCTTGATATGAAGTTTTAGAGGTTGAGCAATGAATCAATTCATCCTTTGATGTTGTTAGAGCATTGATCGGTCGAACTCGCATTCGTTGCTATATCAAGCATGTTTGTCAATGTTAGTGATCAAAACTATAAGTCTTGATTTCTAGTCTACTATAGCTAAGTCTTGGACTAGGATAGTAAGTGTAGTTGAGCTCAAGGACTTCATGGCGACTCATCATACAAGTAGAAGAAATACTCAAGGAACTTCTCGACAAAAAGGTATGTGAAGACTTGAACTTATCTAACACTCAAAAGTCTATCTACTCTATCTCCTACTCTTTGAGACAAGAAGTCGTATTCTCTATATATAGACTTAGATTATACACATTTGGTATTTCGAGCCGTGTATACCTCGCCTATCCATATCTCGAAATATGTGTTGGTAAGCGTTTCACTCGACCATGTTTATCTTTACCTAGTGACAAAAATCATGATATGTTTCAATCACTTTGAAAATTGCTTTGACGAGAAATGGTGTGACAACTATATAACGTCCTCTAAGAATGTTTCAATGATTGGAATGAGAGTTTAGATTACATAAACAATGATGGACATAATTATTATTATGGAAACACATATGTGCATAAGTCCTATCCCTTGAACCAAAGTTTGCGAACTTTGTTGATCAAGAGAAACCGAAAGAATGGATTCTTTCCAAGTCCAGGAACTCAGTCCGCGAACTGCCGAACTTCTCATCCCGAGAAATTATGTTAGAGTTGACAAACTAGTTTCGTGAGTACCAATCCGCGAACCCAGTCCACGAACCGGTGGAAAGTCTTTGCCGAGATTTTCTGCTGGAGTTTGTAAACTCTGCCCGGTTGCTTAAGTCCGCGAACCTAGTGTGCGAACTTAAGAAGGTTATATATCTGAAGATGATTTCTGAACTTAAAATTATAAAGACTAAGGAATGCAATTTGCAAACCGTGGCTATAAAGTTCATGAACCGATTCGAGTGAATCAAATCATCTTTGCTTCAATTGTGTCTTGTGTAGTACATAAGATTTCCTTGCAATTGAAAAACTCTCTAACTAGTCCATTTGAGTCATTTGAACTAGTTATGGTGAAGAAGAATATGGTTGGTATGAAATGCTTATATGGCTAACCTTTTGGTTAACTATTGTTGAACCAACAATGTACACGTTTGGGTACGGTTAACAAACCTAGAAGTGTGCATTTCATTTGTGTATAACAAGCTATGTTTTCGATCTAACGGTTGAGAAATATTAGCTTGAATCTAAATCAGGTTTTCATCTAACGGTGGATATTGTTTGCTTTGTGACCAAGGCGAAACCCTGATTTGAAATACTATATAAGGGGACATCTAGCAACTCTGCAAAACTAATCCCCACACCTTACGTGTGATACTAGTTTGCGTGCTAGAGTCGGTTCTCCTTTAACCTTTGGTTTTCTTCTTCTAAAACCAGGTTAACGACTTAAAGACTTCATTGGGATTATGAAGCCAGACCGATACTACTTTTATCGTAGTTGTGTGATCTGATCTTGCATCTTCTATCGTATGAGTAAAATCAGATTGATTGGCTTGAGATTGATATCTCCGATAGGAAAGATACAAAAAGTAATCACAAATATCTTCATCTCATTGTTTGTGATTCCGCAATATCTTGTTTTTCGCTACCATGCGATTAAGATTTTTTTGAGGTGATTGATTTATCTAGGATGTTCTTAGGGAATATAAGACCGGATTATCAATTGGTTCATGTTCACCTTGATTATTATCAAAATACGGAACAAAACCTTTAGGGTGTATCTGTAGGAGACAGATTGATCCTTTGATAGACTTGTCTGTGTGAGACAGATTTGTTTATTGTCAAAGCCTGCGATTTTGGGTCGTATCAACTCTTAGTTGTGGGTGAGACCAGCTAAGGGAATCAAGTGCGCAGTCTCCTGCTGGGTGGTGGGCCCGAAGGTGTGTGAAAATTAAGCGATAAAAACGGGCCTACAGTAATACCGCAAGTGCACGGTCGTCGGTTGTAGCTCGTGCAAGTACGGGTCGATCCACAGAGACTGGGGGTGTTTGGAGTTTCTAGCTATTTGGGCTCTAAATTGCTATTGGGCTTCTAATTGTGCTTTGGGCTTAATGGGTTTTTGGATTGACTATGAACTTATGGGCTTTTGGTCTTTTGAATTGCACTGGGCCTTGGGCTAACAGTGACTGTGAATTGGGCTCAATGTCTTTTGATGTGGCCGTTGGGCCTTAGGTTTCTAAACAGATACAGTGGGCTTTTGTAATGACTGGACTTGTAGCCCAGAATTGAACTGGACCTGGAGCAGCAGCAGTGGTGGCTTCAGCAGCAGCAGAAGCAGTGCACAGCAACAGCAACAACAACAGCAAGTAGTAGCAGCTGGGGGAGAACTGGCAGCAAGGCTAGTGAAGGAAAAGGGCAGAAAAGCCTAAAAGACCTAGTGCAGCTGGAGCTAAACAAGGCAGCAGAGCACTAGGCCAAGGTAAAACATGGATATTTACAATGGCAAAAGCAAACAGCACAAAAGTATTATGAGAAGGTGACAGAACAATGAAACTAAACAAAGAACAAAAGCAAAACAAAATGGAACAAAATGAAAGTGAGAAGGTGACAGTGAAAGTGATAAAATGTGAAACAATGAACAAGTAAACTAAAACAGCAAAGAAACTACTAGGTCATGACAGTGACTGGAAAAGTGACAGTGACACAAAGAATGACAAAGAGATAAATCAAGGCCTAAGCCAAGGGCAGTGGAGATGATAAATTAAGTTAATAGTGAAGTAGAAACAGTGAGACAAAATGGTAATAGGGCAGTGGCACTGAGGTTTTTGATTTCACCTCAAACTTATGCTAATCAATCTTCAATGTGACTCAAATTTCTGCCTCTTGTTCTTCCTATGGGATATCCTAATTACAGCTAAAATACTTACCAAAGTACTAATTGTCTGATTAAAGTACAACTAGTCAAAGGGCTTAGCAACAACTGTGCATGAGCTGCAGCACCATTAGTCACAAGGCTAGCCTAACTAAGTGCTTAAATTATGATTATCCTGCACAATTTCAGACCACAAAACTCTTCTCTACATATCAGTTAACTAGCATTCACATGAAGCTTCATCTTTTTCCTCAGCAAGGTGACAAACTAAAACATGGTAAAACTGAAATTAAAAGAAAACAACAACAATAACCTCACAGTAATAGTTAACAGTGGATAAAACAAGAGCAAAATATGAACAGCACAAAGATTGGAGAGACTGGCTAATCCAGCTCTCCCAAAATCAGACCAAATGACACTGGCTATTCCAGCATACCCAAAACATTACACCCTCACTTTCTATTTATAATCAGAACACCCAATTAGGGTTTTTACACCAAACCCCCAAATTTAACAAAATTAGGGTTTATAGGAATTTGGGAAAAACTCACCATACCCTCTGAATTTGCTGTCCCCTCTGCAATTGAGCGCTGACCCATGCTTCAACTTGCTTCTGCTACTCGAACGCTGCTCCAATTTCCTTCTTCTCTCCACTGTGAAACCCTAGTTCCATATCTGTCTTGGATGTAGCACCTAAGAGTGGTGGGTGCTAAGAACAAGAAGGAGAGTAACTAGGGTATGGTTGTTCTGATGATGGTCGGTTGGGGAGGTGATGGTGGCGATGGGTGAGGTGATGACTGCAACTGTCGGGGGAGGAAGAGGTTTTTGGGAGAATGGAATTTTGGGGAAGAAGAAGGTGGGTGTTTGTTTTGGGTCGATGGGTTTGATGTTTAGGTGTTGGTCAGGTGCAGCGGAGTTTGATGAACAACGAGTGGAAGGCGTTGGATCATCAACTTCAGATTGAATCTAACTGCAAGATAGAAGAAGGCTCTGAGCGACCGTTGGATTAAGTGATACAACGAAGCTGACGGCTTCAGATGGAGTTAGGTACTATGGTGTTTGACCGGAGATTTGGATTTTGATGCACAATGATGAGGCGACCGTTGGATGACAAGATGGATCCAATCTGACGGCTCTCATGGAAATGGGTATGGATAATGGAAATGGATTTGGGTAAGGGTTTTGGGCCTTGGGTATGCCAAGCCCATATATTCTTTAAGAACAATTCTTCCTCTTCAAGCCCACTTCTAGTTGATCCGGCTCTTGCAAACATCATTCTTCGCTTCCTCCTAGCGAGAGTCTTTGTCGTTTCTTTGCTCTTTTTGCTCCCTGAGTTAACCAGGCTTTATTTAGTACCTAAAAATGCAAAATTAATTAAGAAAAGTATTTATTCTTGAAAACAACGAAAACACAGAATATGGGATAAAATGTAGAATTAATGCACAAAAGATGAGTTAAATGCCAAGAAAAATATATAGAAATATGCACTTTTTAGCACTCATCAAATACCCCAAACCTGAATTTTACTTGTCCTCAAGTAAAACAAAACTAAGTAAATCCTACCTATACCACTGTCGCTGGTCTCTCGAATGCATTTAGCGTATGCACTAAGCCTTTTAAACCACTAAGTGTCCCTAGTGGACGAGTTGAAGTCTCGTGAAGGTTTGCTTAGAACGTACCTACAAAGTTCTAGGTCAAAATATAAGCTCAGATTCCATCAAATGTGACATGTGCAAGTCAGTTTAAGCTCACAGCAAAATGGAGATGTCAATCTAGCTATCAAAGGCACAATCCTAGCACTGATAACAAATAAAGACATGTGATAAGAGTGTAAAGTGTATCTACACATGTGTAAAGAAAGATCGGATGTTATGACTACTAATCACCAAGAGATAGTTTCTCAGGCTAAGAACCAAGGTCGAAATCTAGCTAGCTGTCCGGACTTTACGAGAATTGTGAATGAGTTGGAGGTATTTCACAATTACTCGCGTTGTACATCAATGGCATACACCCTCCTTGCTTATTACAATGAAACATCAAAATGACTCTTTACATGACTCTTATTTACATTGACTACTCTCTTTATTTTTGGAACAAGAGAGGATGGAATTGATAAATACTTGATTGATTTTTTCATTTTTTTCATTCTTTTTTTTTTTTTTTTTTTTTTTTTTTTTTTTTTTCTGAATATATACATCACTTTTTTTTTTTTTTTTTTTTGAAAAGGAAACACTTTTGATACATATACAAAAGGAAACAAAAGATTACATGACACTTTGCAAGAGGTAGCCCTTTTTGATGCACCCAGTTAAATTCGATGGTTGTCTTTCTTAATGTAACCTCCACCTTCTATCCCAACCAACCAAAGAACAAGCTAGTCAAGTTTCGTTCAGTATTCTAAAGTGATTGGCAATCGTGACTTCCTATCAAACACCTTGAAGATCGAGGCTATACATGTATTGGTAGATCGTGCGCGTGCAAATTTCTTATCACTATGTGAATTGTGCTAGAATCAGGGTGCCTAAATATCTAGACTAAGACTCCTAATAATTACATATTTGCACAAGAGTCAACATTTTAAGGTAAATGAGCTCCATTTTTTTTTTTTATTTTTTTTTTTTTCAATTTTTCAATTTTTTATTTTCATTTTTCATTTTTTTTTCAAAAAGAAGGAGTTCTTGTTTTCAATTATGGCATATTATCAAAGTATCTACTTTTCACCCCCAAACCTAAACTAAACATTGTCCTCAATGTTTCAAAATATGAACAAAATTATAATACAACATATGAAGAGGATCATGTTGAGTAGAGAAAAGGAAAGAGAATACCCGATTTCGGCGAAAGCAATATTAGAACTCCGTTATTCAAGGCAAGAATCCAACATATGTCAGCCGAGATCATATTGGATTAGCAAAATATTTACAAAAGGAACAAAAAGGTTTTTAAGAAATTTTATCTACTGGATTATATACAAAAATTCACCATACACTAACAATCTAAAGAGTTGAGGATCAACCCAAAAGACAAAGTGTAGAGGTTTCAACAGCTTCACACAAATATAACAGGAAAGAAACGCAAGTGAAACTGTGAAACAAAATGAGCTACCCCCAAACCTGGATTTTTCAACGGATAAAATTTTGGAAACAAAATCTCGCAGTTTTGGGGGTTCATCATGCACAAGGTCTAGCTCGAAATGAACTGTGCTAGGGACGGGCAAACATGCTAATTCCAACTGTGGCTCCTCAAAGATATTATATTTAGATGCAAAATGGTCCAAGAGGACTTGGGAAGCACACAGTTCCAAACCTAGATTAGGCATTCTCAGAAAAATTGGTTTTACAATATTGGTACAAACCAAATCTAGGTTGGGTGGAAGGCCATCAGATTGTGACTTATGTAGAGGAATATGCACATCATTATCAATCAAATCAAAATCTCCTAAATCATCTACACATGTCACATCATGCTCACAATCATCAATCAAATTAGCAAGTTCACAATCAGAATCATCAACATCATCATCAGATTTATCCTCATGCATCGGCAAATCAGTGGAAACATAACATGGAATACTAGAAGAAATATCATTCATTAAGGTCGGGGCAGAGAAGCCTAATGTATTTGAACCCAAGGGTTCCATAACATCATCAGCATAGACATGTTCTTCTAATATAACATCACAATTATTATCATCCTCAACAAAACAAGAGTGTGCTTCCCTAAAAACCATAGTGTTTCTATTCCACTCATTTACCTCTAGATTAGGTTCATGTTCAATGTTACTAGCATGAGTAGGGTTAAAAACACTATTTTCATAATTAACTTCATTAGGGAGAAAAATGCTCTATGATCATTCAATGTTTGCATTTCTAAACTAGCAGTGGTTCGTTTGAGGAGATTTTTAGCTTCCATCAGAAGTTGCTCACTAAAACTCATGGGAGTTTGAAATTGTTCGTCTTCCCATGGTGTTGATTGATACATGGGTGGATGGTCGTTAGGGTTTATAAATGATTGATCGCAACCTACAAAAGGTTGATTATGGTCCCAATAACTACCAGCATAATAATCTGTAGGTTCTTCAAACCTTGGAATTTCTCTAGTCCGCCTAAATTCATGGAAAATATAGCAATTCGCAAATGTGGTCTAGCCACCACATGCGGGACAGCATAGATTTCAGGTTGCCTAGAAAATTAGATGTGACAGATTCCTCATGTGATTGCATTTCTAAAGCTGCGATTCGAGCTTCTAATTGTCCAAGAGATGATTGTGTGAGTGAGGCACTAGCAATATGTTCATTTTCACGTTGTGACGAATGATGCATGTGAATAGTCATTAGGGTTCATGTATTGCGGCTCGGGACTTTGAAAATGTCCATAATAATTCCTATGACTATTGACATCATGGTCCGTGGAAGGTTCATAACGTGAAGTTTGTCCATATGCAAGTTCTCTAAGGGATTTGTTGTACTCCCCAACTGTAGAAAAAGATCTATTCATGATTGGCTCAAAAGCTAAGTAAAGAATGTACAAAGCTCAGAATTTGGTTTTTAAAGGGTTTGGATTTTTGGGAAAAATTTGGTTTTTATAGGTAACATTTGGTTTTGTCGGGTTTGAAAAGAAATTTGGTTTTTAATGGGTTTGGATTTTTGGGAAAAATTTGGTTTTGGTGGGATAAAAGAAAAAAATTTGGTTGTTAATGTGGGAGCAAGTAAAATTTGGTTTTTGAATGGGAGAAAAGTTTTGGTTTTTTGAAATTGGGAGCAAGCCCACTGTTGATTTTGTGTTTGCTTTGGCTCAGCTGGTTTGAAAACGTTTGGTGAAACTGAGTCCAAAATCTCGGCCTAGAATTTGGGTACTCGGCCCACTAACGAGTTAACCTAGCGTGATCGGTTACAAGCTCAGCTGGGTTTAAAAACCCAGAATACAAAATACAAGTCCAAATTAAACAAGCTCACAAAAATTAAATACAAGCCCACAAATTAAACAAACAAGCCCACAAAAATTAATTACAAACCCAACAGAAAATAAAAAGCCCAAAAATTGGCTTTAATATTACAAGCCCACAATTAAAAATTGGAAGCCCACAATTCGGGTTCTCTGAATGGGTTTACCTTTTTAGCACAGCCCAGCTGCTCTGATATTGTTGCAAAAACCCAGTTGGGCTTTGGTTCTTTTCCTTGGTGGCGTCCCAGCAGAGGAAAAACTGGTTCAGAACAGGTCCAACAGCAAATGAAGTGAAGCAGATGCAGATGCAAATGCTATGCAGTGAAATGCAAAAAGAGAGAGAGGAAAAATACTAGAGAAACAAACCGAGTCCCCGGCAGCGGCGCCAAAAACTTGGTGGCCCGAAGTGTGTGAAAATTAAGCGATAAAAACGGGCCTACAGTAATACCGCAAGTGCACGGTCGTCGGTTGTAGCTCGTGCAAGTACGGGTCGATCCACAGAGACTGGGGGTGTTTGGAGTTTCTAGCTATTTGGGCTCTAAATTGCTATTGGGCTTCTAATTGTGCTTTGGGCTTAGTGGGTTTTTGGATTGACTGTGAACTTATGGGCTTTTGGTCTTTTGAATTGCACTGGGCCTTGGGCTAACAGTGACTGTGAATTGGGCTCAATGTCTTTTGATGTGAACTGGGCCGTTGGGCCTTAGGTTTCTAAACAGATACAGTGGGCTTTTGTAATGACTGGACTTGTAGCCCAGAATTGAACTGGACCTGGAGCAGCAGCAGTGGTGGCTTCAGCAGCAGCAGAAGCAGTGCACAGCAGCAGCAACAACACAAGTAGTAGCAGCTGGGGGAGAACTGGCAGCAAGGCCAGTGAAGGAAAAGGGCAGAAAAGCCAAAAAGACCTAGTGCAGCTGGAGCTAAACAAGGCAGTAGAGCACTAGGCCAAGGTAAAACATGGATATTTACAATGGCAAAAGCAAACAGCACAAAAGTATTATGAGAAGGTGACAGAACAATGAAACTAAACAAAGAACAAAAGCAAAACAAAATGGAACAAAATGAAAGTGAGAAGGTGACAGTGAAAGTGATAAAATGTGAAACAATGAACAAGTAAACTAAAACAGCAAAGAAACTACTAGGTGATGACAGTGACTGGAAAAGTGACAGTGACACAAAGAATGACAAAGAGATAAACCAAGGCCTAAGCCAAGGGCAGCGGAGATGAGAAATTAAGTTAATAGTGAAGTAGAAACAGTGAGACAAAATGGTAATAGGGCAGTGGCACTGAGGTTTTTGATTTCACCTCAAACTTATGCTAATCAATCTTCAATGTGACTCAAATTTCTGCCTCTTGTTCTTCCTATGGGATATCCTAATTACACATAAAATACTTACCAAAGTACTAATTGTCTGATTAAAGTACAACTAGTCAAAGGGCTTAGCAACAACTGTGCATGAGCTGCAGCACCATTAGTCACAAGGATAGCCTAACTAAGTGCTTAAATTATGATTATCCTGCACAATTTCAGACCATAAAACTCTTCTCTACATATCAGTTAACTAGCATTCACATGAAGCTTCATCTTTTTCCTCAGCAAGGTGACAAACTAAAACATGGTAAAACTGAAATTAAAAGAAAACAACAACAATAACCTCACAGTAACAGTTAACAGTGGATAAAACAAGAGCAAAATATGAACATCACAAAGATTGGAGAGACTGGCTAATCCAGCTCTCCCAAAATCAGACCAAATGACACTGGCTATTCCAGCATACCCAAAACATTACACCCTCACTTTCTATTTATAATCAGAACACCCAATTAGGGTTTTTACACCAAACCCCCAAATTTAACAAAATTAGGGTTTATAGGAATTTGGGAAAAACTCACCATACCCTCTGAATTTGCTGTCCCCTCTGCAATTGAGCGCTGACCCGTGCTTCAACTTGCTTCTGCTACTCGAACGCTGCTCCAATTTCCTTCTTCTCTCCACTGTGAAACCCTAGTTCCATATCTGTCTTGGATGTAGCACCTAAGAGTGGTGGGTGCTAAGAAAAAGAAGGAGAGTAACTAGGGTATGGTTGTTCTGATGATGGTCGGTTGGGGAGGTGATGGTGGCGATGGGTGAGGTGATGACTGCAACTGTCGGGGGAGGAAGAGGTTTTTGGGAGAATGGAATTTTGGGGAAGAAGAAGGTGGGTGTTTGTTTTGGGTCGATGGGTTTGATGTTTAGGTGTTGGTCAGGTGCAGCGGAGTTTGATGAACAACGAGTGGAAGGCGTTGGATCATCAACTTCAGATTGAATCTAACTGCAAGATAGAAGAAGGCTCTGAGCGACCGTTGGATTAAGTGATACAACGAAGCTGACGGCTTCAGATGGAGTTAGGTACTATGGTGTTTGACCGGAGCTTTGGATTTTGATGCACAATGATGAGGCGACCGTTGGATGACAAGATGGATCCAATCTGACGGCTCTCATGGAAATGGGTATGGATAATGGAAATGGATTTGGGTAAGGGTTTTGGGCCTTGGGTATGCCAAGCCCATATATTCTTTAAGAACAATTCTTCCTCTTCAAGCCCACTTCTAGTTGATCCGGCTCTTGCAAACATCATTCTTCGCTTCCTCCTAGCGAGAGTCTTTGCCGTTTCTTTGCTCTTTTTGCTCCCTGAGTTAACCAGGCTTTATTTAGTACCTAAAAATGCAAAATTAATTAAGAAAAGTATTTATTCTTGAAAACAACGAAAACACAGAATATGGGATAAAATGTAGAATTAATGCACAAAAGATGAGTCAAATGCCAAGAAAAATATATAGAAATATGCACTTTTTAGCACTCATCACTGGGATCAGAGGCGTAGGGATTATAACTGTACCTTGGATCAGTGGGAGACTCTACAGTCCAGTCCGAAGTTAGCTTGGAGTAGGCTAGTGTCTGTAGCGGCTTAATACAGTGTGTGTTCAATCTGGACTAGGTCCCGGGGTTTTTCTGCATTTGTGGTTTCCTCGTTAACAAAATTTCTGGTGTCTGTGTTATTTCTATTTCCGCATTTTATTGTTTTATCTTTATAATTGAAATAATACAGGTTGTGCGTTAGATCATAAATTAGAGTAATCCAAACTTTGGTTGTTGATTGTCATTGATTGATCCTTGGATATTGGTCTTTGGTACCATCCAAGTTATTCCTTGTGTTTGATTAAATACTCGCTAATTTTTATTAGCTTGAGTAATTCAAAACAAGAGAGAGATATTAACTCCTTGAGATACTTTACCTAGATTGAGTCTGACTGTCTAGTTGATTCTCTAGAAAGTATTTCGGAGTTAGTCCATACAGATTTCTAAGAGAAATATTGGGTGGTGGTGTTAGACCCCCGCTTTTCAATTGGTATCGGAGAGGGCAAACACATTAAAGACCTTATAAGTCTGTGTTTGTAGCGATCTGATTATGGACGAGACTATCTCTAATAACGTACCAGTTCAGAAATTACCAGATGATTCTAAAAGCTTGGATTCACCTGAGAAAATTGTCACATCTAAGTCAATATCTAAACATTCTCTTGATGTAAAAACTGTTGATTGGGAAACTCTCTTAGAAGAACAGTTGTATGAACTTTCTGATGAAGGTGATTCAGATATTGATAGAGATATTGATGAGGAAGTCTCAGAGTATGTTAAGTTCTTGGATTCGTGGAATATGAAGAAGATTACAACTTCGCATGTCTCACCTCTTCTGACTCCTCTCTGTCGAGAAAACAAGAAATTGAGAAGATGTTACGCAGGTGTTTATTTTCCGAATCGTTCTAACGAATCGATCCTCAAAGATTCTGAGGAAAACCTACGTATGAAGTCACTTGAATGTGATAATCTTTATCAAAAGTACTTTTTGTTGGAAGAGAAACTTGCAAAATCTGAAGCAAGGTTTAACTCTCAACAAATTAGTTTTGATGACAGAGAAAGTTCTTATCTCTCTCGAGAAAAACGCCTTGAGGCTGATTTAGCTACTGCTCTTGATAAAATCAAGATGTTGGAAGATGACTTGAAAAAGTTCAATACTAGTCCAAGCAAATTAACCACTATGCTAGGAGCAAGTAAAAATCATCGTGATACACGAGGATCGGGATATAAGGGAATATATGCTCCAAGTCAAAGAGGTAAAATTTGTCAAGGCTGGTGATTCTTCTCAACAAAAGTTTTCCACTGATGGAAAAAGTGAATTACCTTCACCGGAAATTAAGGTTCGAAAGAGAAAAGTATATCAACCTCCAAAGTTAGCACACACGGATCGAGGTAAGAACATTCCTTATGTTTGCCATTTTTGCGGAAATAAAGGTCACCTGGAAAGGAGATGTCGTTTCCGTATAAGGAATGAGAAACTTCATGATGTTCTTGTTTGGGCATCACAAGAAGTTGTGAAACCAAGATCATACGTTAGGACTGATCCTCTTAACGTTACAGGTTGTAATTGTCCAACCTTTAGGCAAGGGAATCAGTGCTATAAACCAAGATCATACGTTAGGACTGATCCATGTACCTTGATAAACCTAGATTTGCCTATAAACGTCGTACGAATCATTTTCACAATCGTAATGGTTATCAAAAGGATAACTTCGTAAAGACAAGATCCGATGCTCCCAATTGGAGAAAGACTAACTTGCAAAAAAATATTCAATCCAATTCTCTTCCGAGAATTCTAGAAGAGAGTAATGGGAAGAACGTTCCAGTTGTTCCTAAACGCACTCAGAAGTGGATACCAAAGAAAGTCGATGATGTTTTGAGTGTGAAAAGGAATGATCTCCCAGAAAATTCCATGACTATGGAGAAAGCAATATCCATGATGTTGGAACTTAACAAGTTTTTTGGAAAAATGGAATTGGATGTGAAAGGTTTTAAAAGCGATCTCTTTCATGATAATCCAAAGGTTACTTGTGGTGAGCAAGATATTGTTCACCCCAACACATCTTGATTATGTTGTAAGTGCATCCTCACCAAGGAATGCCCTGTTATGTATACGGTAAGGGAAACACGAGAATTGGGGCACATAGATTATGTTCGGTAAGGCTGTAGAATTCGACTGGATTCTTCTAAAAAGGTATGTCTATAAAACTGAGCAAGATTTGTGTTTTTATGATCCATGTACCTTGATTATTGTTCATTTCTACCTAACTTGATATGTGTTTAAGGTTCTTAAACGTTTAGGTTTGAAAATAGTAGTTCGGGATGTTTGGACTCTATGGTACACATACCTGGTATGCTTACCATCTTTTAAAATCAAAATCCAGAGGTTTAAGTTCGCGGACTTAAAAATTCGTTTGCAAACCCGTATGCATATTTTCCTGTAGACATCGATATTCGGTCGACTTGTTTTGGCCGTAACTTCTTCATCCGAACTCGGAATGAACTCATCCTTTTTGCATTCTCTTCCTCTTTGAATTTGAGTTAATATTTGTATTTGTCCCGTCTCTTGTTTTGAGTGTTTTTCTCCTTTTCGTCGCACTTGTTCCAATTCTCTTGGACTTGGGCACTTGGATTTTTGGAGTACTACTCTTCTAAGCTCATTAGTATCCTTAACAAGAATGTTTTTGGTGAATCACAAAGAAGGAAGTTCAATAATGGGTTGTAGTATGCATTGCTATGGGATTCTTGAATGTTCACAATCATTTTATGTGAACTATGGTGCATAGTCGTTAATGACTTTGTATGTTCTTCTTTGTTAAGAAAACCTTTTATACGCCTTTGGTAGCAGTTCTTGGTGTGAATCCGGGCGAAAAAGGTTGATTCTACCCTCTAAGGAAAAATCATCTTATACGTGCATTACGAGTTTGTCTTGATGCCTAGTAAATCTTCGGATGAGAATTTATTTCTTGTTTTATTTAGAAGAATAACTAGAGTTTGGAATAGCTATTATTATGTTTACACATAGCTATGTCCAACGATTTCATCTTCATTTTTTTAGATTTATCGGTTTAAACTCTAATTTGTTTGGAAGATGATTTTTGCAGTATTAATCTTTATGGTTTTATATATTGCAATATTGTTATGGGATATGTGTGTTTACATCCGTGAACTTGATTGTCACATACTTTGTCAAAAGTAAATTCGTTCATGAGTTGATATACATGTATTGATAAAAGAATGAATTGACTTTTGACAAATACAAAAGCTAAGCCTATTATGTCAATTTTTGATGGAAGATAGGTTAAAATCTTTTGTGTTCAAGGATTATGTCTATTAATTGTCGTTATGCAAATAGTGATTGAAGATAGAATGAATCCTTGTGTATTCCGCAGTATTGATCATCCCTGATCCATACTTTTATGTATTACTGTGAGGCTCCGTAATGCATCTTATGTTGAGCACTATACAACCAAGTTGATTTATTAGCTTAATTGGTGTTCCGTGAGATATGTTATGTCGAGCATACTGAACTAAAGTAATCATCTTGTTTGGTTATTTAGTTATTGCTCCGTAAGTTTTCTTATGTCGAGCAAAACAAATGACAATTAAATTGATTACTTTTGTGATTAGTTTGGTTGTGTATTCCAATTAGATTAATTATGGGTTCTCTTGTAATTATTCTTGTTGAGTATTTTCGTGTCTCCATAAGTTCTCTTATGTTGAGCATAATGAATTGAATTGATTACCTCTTGTGTTTAATTTGATTGCATATTCCGTTTAAATTAATCATGGGTTTACTTGTGATTAATTTGATTGAGTTTTTGGATATAGAAAATCATTCTTATGGTTTTTGGTGTCCAATAAAATCCTTATTTTCTTTTGAAATTAAGGTCGCTCTTGTTGTTCTTTCGGGAATGACATCTAATGGGGGAGAGTTCTTTTGAACTTGTACTTAATGGTCATATCTTGAGGGGTGTGCGGCTGTGGAATTTTAGAGGAGTTATCTTGTATCTTTAAACTCCTTGATGAATGCTATTAACTTCGGCTATATGATTGCATCTAAATTAGATGGTATGTATTTTTTTTCTTTTAGTCATGAAATGTCTCTTACGGAAATTTCATTATGATCCCGTTCTTGTACCTTTTCCAATTTTATTAACAAAAAGGGGGAGAATTAATATGTAGTTCACACTACAAATACATATGGTTTTCAGATCATTGTGTAAGGGGGAGTGGTTTCCATGTGAGATGGAGTATTGACTAAGAGGGAGTGATACATATCACCATAGTATTATTGTTGAAGTTGTGATACAATTGGACTTTGACACTGTGTAATAATACTATGACACTGTATAACAATGATCGAGACCGATGCTTTCTGATTGTTATAGCTACGGATCTTCAACAACGGTGATGCTAAACTTACAACCTTTCGGATCATTGGAGTACTTGGAAGTGATGAAGATTTCGAGGAATGTTGAAGATTAGACATGTGGAATAGGAGCTACTAAAGTTTCATTATCTTTTTTGTATTCCATATGTATTGATAGTTTTGTCACTAAAATTGACAAAGAGTGAGATTGTTAGAGCATTGCTCGGTCGAACTCGCATGTGTTGCTATATCAAGCATGTTTGTCAATGTTAGTGATCAAAACTATAAGTCTTGATTTCTATTCTACTATATATAAGTCTCGGACTAGGATAGTAAGTGTAGTTGAGCTCAAGGACTTCAAGGTGATTCATCATACAAGTAGAAGAATTACTCAAGGAACCGGTGGAACTTCTCGACAAAAACGTATGTGAAGACTTGAACTTATCTATCACTCAAAAGTCTATCTACTCTATCTCCTACTCTTTTGAGACAAGAAGTCGTATGCTATATATATAGACTTAGATTATACACATTTGGTATTTCGAGCCGAGTATACCTTTCCTATCTATATCTCGAAATATGTGTTGGTAAGCGTTTCGCTTCGACCATGTTTATATTTACCTAGTGAAGAAAGTCATGATATGTTTCAATCACTTTGAAAATTGCTTTGACGAGAAATGGTGTAACAACTATATAACGTCCTCTAAGAATGTTTCAATGATTGGAGTGAGAGTTTAGCTTACATAACCAATGATGGACATAAGTATTGTTATGGAAACACATATGTGCATAAGTCCTATCCCTTGAACCAAAGTTTGCGAACTTTGTTGATCAAGAGAAACCGGAAGAATGACTTCTTTCCAAGTCCGCAAACTCAGTCCGCAAACTTCCGAACTTCTCATCCCGAGAAATTTTGTTGGAGTTGACAAACTAGTTGCGTGAGTACCAGTCCATGAACCGGCGGAAAGTCTTTGCCGATATTTTATGCTGGAGTTTGTAAACTCTGTCCGGTTGCTTAAGTCCGCGAACCTAGTGTGCGGACTTAAGGAGGTTATATATCTGAAGATGATTTCTGAACTTAAACTTATAAAGACTAAGGAATGCAATTTGCAAACCGTGGCTATAAAGCTCATGAACCGATTCGAGTGAATCAAATCATCTTTGCTTCAATTGTGTCTTGTGTAGTACATAAGATTTCCTTGCAATTGAACAACTCTCTAACTATTTCATTTGAGTCATTTGAACTAGTTATGGTGAAGAAGAATATGGTTGGTATGTAATGCTCATATGGCTAACCTTTTGGTTAATTATTGTTGAACCAACAGTGTACACGTGAAGCGTGCATTTCATTTGTGTATAACAAGCTACGTTTTCGATCTAACGGTTGAGAAATATTAGCTTGAATCTAAATCAGGTTTTCATCTAACGGTGGATATTGTTTGCTTTGTGACCAAGGCGAAACCCTGATTTGAAAGACTATATAAGGGGACATCTAGCAACTCTGCAAAACTAATCCCCACACCTTACGTGTGATACTAGTTTACGTGCTAGAGTCGGTTCTCCTTTAACCTTTGGTTTTCTTCTTCTAAAACCAGGTTAACGACTTACAGACTTCATTGGGATTGTGAAGCCAGACCGATACTACATTTATCGTAGTTGTGTGATCTGATCTTGCATCTTCTATCGTATGAGTACAATCAGATTTATTGGCTTGAGATTGATATCTACGATAGGCAAGATATAAAAAGTAATCACAAACATCTTCGTCTCATTGTTTGTGATTCCGCAACATCTTGTTTCGCTACCATATGATAAGATTGTTGTGTGGTGATTGATTTATCTTGGATGTTCTTCGGGAATATAAGACTGGATTATCAATTGGTTCCTGTTCACCTTGATTATTATCAAAAGACGGAACAAAACCTTTAGGGTTTATCTGTGGGAGACAGATTGATCCTTTGATAGACTTGTCTGTGTGAGACAGATTTTTTTATTGTCAAAGCCTGCGATTTTGGGTCGTAGCAACTCTTAGTTGTGGGTGAGATCAGCTAATGGAATCAAGTGCGCAGTATCCTGCTGGGATCAGAGGCGTAGGGAGTACAACTGTACCTTGGATCGGTGGGAGACTGATTGGGGTTCAACTACAGTCCAGTCCGAAATTAGCTTGGAGTAGGCTAGTGTCTGTAGTGGCTTTATACAGTGTCTGTTCAATCTGGACTAGGTCCCGAAGTTTTTCTGCATTTGAGGTTTCCTCGTTAACAAAATTTCTGGTGTCTGTGTTATTTCTATTTCCGCATTATATTGTTTTATATTTATAATTTAAATAATACAGGTTGTGTGTTAGATCATCAATTAGAGTAATTCAACCTTTGGTTGTTGATTGTCATTGATTGATCCTTGGATATTGGTCTTTGGTACCATCCAAGTTATTCCTTATGTTTGATTAAAGACTCGCTGATTTCTATTAGCTTGAGTAAATCAAAACAAGAGAGAGATATTAACTCCTTGAGATACTTTTACCTAGATTGAGTCTGACTGTCTAGTTGATTCTCTAGAAAGTATTTCAGAGTTAGTCCATACAGATTGCTAAGCGAAATACTGGGTGGTGTTGTTAGACCCCCGCTTTTTCAGAGGTGAAGTACTTAGATAACTGAGATTTAAGCTCTTCTTGTAATTCGTTTAGTTTGTTACGACTAATTGGATTACACGGAGAAGGAGTATTGTACTCACTTATTAGCACATCAAAATCAACCTCAACATAGACATTATTCATTGTAACTTGATTTAGCATGTTAAGAAACTCTTGTTCCTCTTGGAGGATTAAATAAACATCAAAAGATAAGTTCTCAAGCATAATCGAATTTTAGATAGTGGTAAATAGATTTTTCGTTCACTCGGACTTTGTTGAGATTGATTTTAAGGATTACCAAACTAAAATAAAATAAAAATATATATAAAATATTGTCACAGGATGAAGAGAGTTACTGAGACTAGGATTTCGTCGAATTCATAACATAGGGTTCAATTTATTTATTCTGAACAATTAAAGCTCAATAAATAAAATTAACATGGACTCTGATTTTGCCAAGGTATATTCTCAAAAGATTAGTTGTAAATCCTAAGCATGATGTATCAAAACATTTAAGCTAAGCATACCTCATCAAATTAAACGACAACCAATTAATTCAAATCATATTTCAATTAAAATTAATGCAAAAGTCTTAAAAAGAATTAAATAATTTTATCCATGTAGGACACTCGTCTTCCTCCGTCGTCCCAGTGTTGAGGATTAGCTCATCACGTCGAAAACACACTTAAAATATTTATTCATGGCTCAAAAAGTGGTTTACAAATGATGAAAATGTGAGAAAATTATTAAAGCAGTGATTTTCTTTTTTCTCCCAAACTCCTCTCAAATGTGCTCTCTAGCTCTCTATTTATACACACAAATACACATCACTCAAATATATTCTTCCATAAATCCAAAATCTTCTTCTTTTTAATTAAACATATCTTCAGGAATTTTTCCTTCTCTTTATTTTATATATATCTTTACTAGACCCATATCTTCTTTAATTCGCAGAATAAAATCCAAGTTAAAATCTTCTAAGGATATCTTTCTTGTTTAATACAAGATAACTTCCGTTTTCTTCAAAACTTCATGTTTGTAAGGCAAAAAGATATTCTTATCCGTTGAAACCAAATTTCCCGCCAATTTTTCATTTCAAATCAAGGAAGAAGATGGATCCCCTAATGGGGTGCGATTAGCAGTTGACTCCCTTGGGTGCCCCTTAATAATTGAGGTGCCCCTTATCCAAAACTGAGAGTCCGAATAACATGTGTCCTCCGGGGTACAAAAACCACTTTTCGAGCAACTTTCTCCATAAGAGCTTATTTCACAAAAACACCTACAAACAAGTTTATTATTGATAAAATGAGTCCCAGCTAATATATTTATGGGTGAAAATGCGTCGCACTTTCGTGCTCATCAAATTTCCCCACACTTACATTTTGCAGTCCTCGAACAAAACAGAAAACTTACCCGCTACACAGCTGATCATGTAATATATCTTAGAAAAACAAATGTATTTTTCAAAATCTGGTGGCTCTGTATGAATCTTTTACAGCGATCGACGGTTTATATTCTTCTTAGGGTGCCTTAAAAGTGTAAAACATAAATCTTGGCTGAAAATGCACCACCGTTTTAAGATCTTATCCACGATCCTAAATTTACCCATTCAATCGTATTTATATCACCGTTATATCCCATAATGTGCGCTAATCCCATACTCTCCCTAACCTCTTGCTATTTCCATTACTCATAGTCTCATCCCATTACTTTTCATATTTATTTTAATTTTCCTTGCCATCAATAGAGAGGCGTTATGGATGATCAATTTTACAATAGAGAGGCGTTATGGATGATCAATTTTAATATTTAAGCTCATCTATGAATCGAAACAGAGAATGTATTTTTCGATCCGTTTTTGGTTGATTCATGTAGAAGGTGCAGAAACTTTGAGTTTGTAAGTGATTATCCTTTTTAATTTGATTTTTCTTTGGTTAATCATAGGGTTTTGATTTTTAACCATCTTTGTGTTAAATTTTTAGTTTATCATAGTTTTTTATATTTATTCTTCTGAATGATCTATCCATTCCGGCAAGATTCAAATTTGTCGACACTTTCGCGTTGGATTATGGATGCTTGATTGATCCTCTGTGAATAAATTTTCCCTTTTCTTTATATCATTGCTTTGAAAAAAATATTTAGAGAAAATCAGAATTTCTGTTTGTACTGTTGTTGCTGTCAATCCATTTCATGTAAAAGTGAAATGTTAAATGAGGCTCACCACTATTTAGATACTGAATCCATTTATACATCTTATACTGCAGGCGCCGATACAAACATCGTGTCCAATACTTACAGAGATTTTAGTGTGTATGCTTGCACATAATTATGTCAGAACTCTGAACATACAGATATTTACGGGTGAATTTCGACATCAGTACATCAGTCCTATATATACCATTGATTTTAACACACTGATCTTTATAATGTTTGCAGGTACCATAATGCAAGACCACCTCTACATATTACTGTACCTATTAAGAAAGCCAAAAAGCCTATATAGATTTTGGATGCGGATAATCTGAAAACTATCTTCCAACTTCTCTCCACCATATGGGATCCAGCAGACCAAGTTAGTTTTACAACACTTTTCATTTTGACTACTCATTTTTTCACTGGAAAACATTTTCTTTTCCGGATTTCCTTTTGAACCCCGTAAATGCAGGTGCCTAATGTGATCATGTTTAATGCCCCCACCGCCCCCACTGAGAGAATCATTTAGAATGGTTGGCACTTGGTACTAACTTGCCTGCCCTTGGTATATAACAGGAAATTTCTTGGTGACGATGGTGACCTTTGGTGGGGTAAATGCGAAACCAAAGTTGATATGTCCATCGGGAGGTAAACACCCTGCAGTATATTTTTTGATTTTAGAGTTTTTAGAAAGCCGTCCATAAATTTTTTAATTGACCGGTCATACGATCCTTTTTGGACTGCAGATTCCTGCTCTTCTTTGAAGTCGAATAGAACCCTGCTCCATCAGCACCAATTGAATCCCTGGATACCGAGGTCCAGAAATTGGCATAGCACACCTCAAATGAGCTCATAGAAGGAAAGAGGTAAGCTAGGGTTTTGGATATTCTTCGGTTATGATTGAACATGAGGTTCTTTTTCAACCAGTTTATAGTAAAAAAGACAAAATTTTGCACACTCCACCCTTTCTAAGGATACTGCAAAAAAGTCCTGCTGTCTGGATAATTTCATATGCTACATCACCATCTTGCTTTGGATTTTCAAATTACTGTCAATTTATTCCAGATGAAACATAAAGTTTCAACCAGCTATGATGCCCCTCGAGATTAATGATTATATTCTTCATGTACCTCCAGTTTTGAAGCAATGTCTTTTTAGCCATGTAAAAGTGGAAGGAAGCTCGGACACTGATGAACATCATCATGTGACTAAGAAGCCTTACCATGATGAAATATGCCAACTGGATGAGAGTCCAGTCGAACATGAGCACTGGCATACCACCTTATAATTAGAATGAATAGGACATTCTGAGCATTTACTTATGAAAGTTACTTCTGTTTTATGTTTACTTCTTTTTTTTTTCATGTTTACCTCCCTATTTTTTTTTTTTTTGGTTTGAATGTTGGTTACAAACCCCTCTTTATAGTGCTTAACTTGGTTGTTTCAGATGCACATCACTTTACATTACATATAGATTTTCCATCCTTCATGGCCCCAGGTGACGAACTCTTGGGAACTTTACTTAGTGGGAGATTTGACATGATACGAACGTTTCTATATTGATTCGTCCATTTTCAAAATTATTGTTAATGTCATGCAATATGAGAAAAGAAAAGTTCAAAATTATCTAAACTGATGGTAGTTCCATAGTGCGATTCACTTTGTTAATTGGCGCCATGTTCGGCAGCCAGTGACATAACAATTTTTAAGGTAAACTAATAAGAATGGGAGTGGTAAATATTGGTAAGTAGCAGTATAAATTTGGGATGAACCAATATTGTTAGTTCCCTTACCGGCATTGGTAACTGAACATTTTTGCATAATCATTTTAAACTCTAGAGAGCGTGATATATGTAATTCCTTTATCTGGAAGGAGATAGAAGCCTAATCTTTCCTACGCATAGCAGAAGCACTATACTTTGCTAACTCTGCTGAAGTGAGCAATTAAACTAATGCACATCTAAAACAACATTTGGCGATAACTGCAGTAGAGATGTTTTCTTTTTTGTTTTGACATGGCAGTAGAGATGTTGATATTTGGGTAATCATGTTTTATGGGTGGAATCTATATAATATACTCACCTTTCTATGAAAGCATACTATTACGTACTACTATGAATCTATGATCATATCCGGAATTTGGTTCAATGTTATAAAGTTGGTTTTATTGCAATCATACCCAATATTCAAAAGAAACTGCAGAAAACCTTAATTGTTAAGCTGCGTGATTTTACATGGGATTGTTTGCTGTGCTAAACGTTAGACTGCTGTTAAAATTTTATTGGACCCATGGATACTAACTTACGTTATTTGCAGGAAAGCAAGAATGAGCTATCTATAACGTAAGCTGAGAAGAGTAATGGTTTCTATTAATTTTCTAAGCTTATATTCACTAATTTTTGCTAAATTATGTACTAAGTTGATGGAGGGATATCAACCTTCATTATTGTTTGGGATACCGTTGGTACTTCTATTTTTTAGATCTCACAGACAGTGGTGTACCAACGTTGTAACACGATTCATCATCGTTATAGTTTTTAGAAAGTAATGGACGTCCAATAGTATAATGCAAGGATCTGGATACCATCATTTTGAGAAGAAAGTCATCTACTCTGGCTTGGCTTCACAAACTTAATAACTTACAGTTTTAGTCCATCTTTGTTAATTTTTGCTTCAGATAAATTCTTGAATTTTTGAAACTCTAAATCTACTCAATGTTTGGTAAAGCCTTTGTATTTGAACTGATTAAAATTTACATCTCTTGGATTAATTTAATGGCAAATAGCACGAGAATATACAATTCAAACGACGAAGCTTCTGTCTGCACTTTTGGAAGCCACTGATACTACCTTAGAATAGAGTAGAGATGAATAATGTACAAGAAATGACATCCTAATGTAACATTATTATTAGCTAATATTTAGCTAATGTACACTGATACCGCATTTAATTAATATTAAAATCTACAAGAAATGTATTTAAACCAACATAGGGTATGAAAATATTTAGAACCGGTCACCAGAAACAATATCAATTTTTTTTTAAAAAAAGTCAAAAATAATTATAGGAAAAACTCGCTAGAAGAATACAAGATCACTCATGCATTCCGAGAGGCTAACCAGGATACGGACGGATTGGCGAACTTTGCGGTAGACAAACAATTACAAGATAAAGAATCAGGTAATGCATATATCTGAGATTATTTTTTCCTACCATTCGTAAATATAATTGTACAAAGCGATTCCATGAGGCGTCTTTACCCCATACCCGGAAAACTTCCTTTTTAATAATAATTGAAACTTTTCTTTCAAAAAAGAAAAGAAAAAGAACATTAACTCGAACTCCGGGCCGTTACGGCACGGGTCATATGCTAGTAATAGAGACCCGCTACACAACCGGTTTTTTTTTAGACCCGCTACGCAGCTGGTCATGTAATAAGATAAAGATAAAGAGACCCGTTACACAGCTGGTCATATTTTTTTTTTTTTTTATATATTTTTTTAGACCCGCTACACAGCTGGTCATATAATGCAAGAAAAAAAAAGAAAAGACCCGCTACACAGCTGGACATAACCCTAACAATCAATTTGTTTTCATTTTATATTTTTCAATTTTTTTTAGACCCGCTACACAACTGGTCATAATATGCAAGAAAAAGGAGCAGACCCGCTACACAGCTGGTCATGATTTGCTAGGAATTTCCTGAAAAAATAAAGTAAAAAGTTAACCTCTCCCCCACACTTAAACATTACATTTTCCTCAATTTAATTGAGTCATCCAACGCAAATATTAAGATGGGAAATGCAAAAAGTAAATAAAAATAAAAATAAAATAAAATAAAATGAATATACCTACTGGAATGTACAGAAATGGATCCCCAAAAATTAATTGCCTGAAAATTTGGGGATCAACCTAAAATACAGTATCTACAAACGACAGTTTCACAAATATGCTATGAAAATATGGTGACATTGAAACTGTCTGAAATAGAGGATTACCCCCAAACCTAATTTTTACTTCACATGGAAGTGAGTATAGCACATAATATGGGGATACTATTGGGACAGGGAAATTGTCAATAGGCTCATGCACGGTATCAGAAATAGGGACGTCCTCTGGGTATTTGGATGCAAAGTATTCCAACAAAAATTTTGAAACACATAATCCTAACTCTAAATTAGGTAACTTTGGAAGTATAGGGGACTAGAAACAACCTCTAAGTCGGGTGAAAGATCTTGCGAGATAGATTCTCCTAATAAATTAGACAAATCATCTACAAATCATTCACAGGGTCATCTACAAATTCTGTCTCGACCAGAGAGTCACTACAAGACTGATCATCATCATCATATAATTTTTTACATTCTAGAATTCTCAATCTTAATTCCAAACTAAGTGGTGTCTGTTTATAATACTTCTCATATATCTCTAGAGGAGATTCTTAACTTACCACATGTGGATCAAAAGCTCCATACCGTTGCCTACGCTTATATTCAGCAAGTGTCATCTCAGACGAGGTTTCCTGATAATTTGACTTTCTACGCTTATATTCCGCAGCGTCATCTTAAATGACTTATCCCCAAAAGAAGTCATCATCCTCAAAATGTCCCTGAAAAGAAATACAAAAAGAAACGCATAAAAAGGAAAAAAAAATCTAAAAAAAATATTAAAAACTGTACAAAATAAAAAATAAACCTAAAAATTAATCTAAAAACAAATCCGCGTCGGCGGCGCCAAAAATTAATCGAAATTTAGATAGTGGTAAATAGAGTTTTCGTTCACTCGGATTTTGTTGAGATTGATTTTAAGGATTACCAAACTAAAATAAAAGAAAAATACATACAAAATATTGTCACAGGATGAAGAGAGTTACTGGGACTAGGATTTCATCGAATTCATAACATAGGGTTCAATTTATTTATTCTCAACAATTAAAGCTCAATAAATAAAATTAACATGGACTCTGATTTTGCCAAGATAGATTCTCAAAAGATTAGTTGTAAATCCTAAGCATGATGTATCAAAACATTTAAGCTAAGCATACCTCATCAAATTAAGTGATAACCAATTAATTCAAATCATATTTCAATTAAAATTAATGCAAAAGTCTTAAAAAGAATTAAATAATTTTACCCATGTAGGACACCGTCTTCCTCCATCGTCCCAGTGTTGGGGATTAGCTCATCGCGTCGAAAACACACTTAAAATATTTATTCATGGCTCAAAAAGTGGTTTACAAATGATGAAAATGTGAGAAAATTATTAAAGCAGTGATTTTCTTTTCTCTCCCAAACTCCCCCAAAATGTGCTCTCTAGCTCTCTATTTATACACACAAATACACATCACTCAAATATATTCTTCCATAACTCCAAAATCTTCTTCTTTTTAATTAAAAATATCTTCAGGAATTTTTCCTTCTCTTTATTTTATATATGTCTTTACTAAACCCATATCTTCTTTAATTCGTAGAATAAAGTCCAAGATAAAATCTTCTAAGGATATATTTCTTGTTTAATACAAGATAACTTCCTTTTTCTTCAAAACTTCATGTTTGTAAGGCAAGAAGATATTCTTATCCGTTGAAACCAAATTTCCCGCCAATTTTTCTTTTCAAATCAAGGAAGAAGATAGAGCCCCTTAACCAGTAATGGGGTGCGATTAGCAGTTGGCTCCCTTGGGTGCCCCTTAATAATTGAGGTGCCCCTATCCAAAACTGAGAGTCTGAATAACATGTGTCCTCCGGGGTACAAAAACCACTTTTCGAGCAACTTTCTCCATAAGAGCTTATTTCACAAAAACAACTACAAACAAGCTTATTAGTGATAAAATGAGTCCCAGCTAATGTATTTATGGGTGAAAATGCGTCGCACTTTCGTACTCATCAAATTCCCCTACACTTATATTTTGCTAGTCCTCGAGCAAAACAGAAAACTTACCCGCTGCACAGCTGGTCATATAATAAGAGAGAAAGAGAGACCCGATACACAACTGGTCTTTTTTTTTAGACCCGCTGCACAACTGGTCATATTATAAGATAAAGAGAAAGAGACATGCTACACAGCTGGTAATATTTATTTATTTATTTTTTTAAGGCACGCTACAGAGCTGGTCATGTAATGCAAGAAAAACAAGAAAAGACCCGCTACACTGTTGGTCATAACCCTAACAATCAATTTGTTTTCATTTTATATTTTTCAATTTTTTTTAGACCCGCTGCACAGCTAGTCATAATATGCAAGAAAAAGGAGCAGACCCGCTACACAGCTGGTCATGATTTCCAAGGAATTTCCTAAAAAATAAAGTAAAAAGTTAACCTCTCCCCCGCCATTAAACATTACATTGTCCTCAATGTAATTGAGTCATCCAACGCAAATATTAAAATGGGAAAAGAAAAAAGTAAATCAAAATAAAAATAAAATAAATATACCTATTGGAATGTACAGAAATGGATCCCCAAAAATTAACAGCCTGAAAATTTGGGGATCAACCCAAAATACAGTATTTACAAACGACAGCTTCACAATTATGCTATGAAAATATGGTGACATTGAAACTGTCTGAAATAGAGAATTACCTCCAAACCTAATTTTTACTTCACATGGAAGTGATTATAGCACATAATATGGGGATACTATTGGGACAGGGAAATTGTCAATAGGCTCATGCACGGTATCAGAAACAGGGACGTCCTCTGGGTATTTGGATGCAAAGTATTCCAACAAAATTTTTGAAGCACATAATTCTAACCCTAAATTAGGTAACTTTTGGAAGTCTAGGGGACTAGAAACAACCTCTAAGTCGGGTGAAAGATATTGCGAGATAGATTCCCCTAATAAATTAGACAAATCATCTACACAATCATTCACAAGGTCATCTACAAATTCTGTCTCGACCAGAGAGTCACTACAAGACTGATCATCATCATCATCATCATATAATTTTTTACATTCCAGAATTCTCAAAATTAAGTCCAAACTAAGTGGTGTGTGTTTATAATACTTCTCATACATCTCTAGAAGAGATTCTTCACTTACCACATGTGGATCAAAAGCTCCATATCGTTGCCTACGCTTATATTCAGCAAGCGTCATCTCAGACGAGGTTTCCTGATAATTTGACTTTCTACGCTTATATTCCGCCAGCGTAATCTTAGATGACGTATCCCCAAAAGAAGTCATCTTCCTCAAAATGTCCCTGAAAAGAAATACAAAAAGAAACGCATAAAAAGGAAAAAACAAATCTAAAATAAATATTAAAAACTTTACAAATAAAAAATAAACCTAAAAATTGATCTAAAAACAAATCCGTGTCTGCGGCACCAAAAATTAATCGAATTTTAGATAGTGGTAAATAGAGTTTTCGTTCACTCGGACTTTGTTGAGATTGATTTTAAGTATTACCAAGCTAAAATAAAAGAAAAATATATATAAAATATTGTCACAGGATGAAGAGAGTTTCTGGGACTAGGATTTCGTCGAATTCATAACATAGGGTTCAATTTATTTAATCTCAACAATTAAAGCTCAATAAATAAAATTAACATGGACTCTGATTTTTCCAAGGTAGATTCTCAAAAGATTAGTTGTAAAACCTAAGCATGATGTATCAAAACATTTAAGCTAAGCATACCTTATCAAATTAAATGAAAACCAATTAATTAAAATTATATATCATTTAAGATTAATGCAAAAGTCTTAAAAAAAAATTAAATAATTTTACCCATGCAGGACACTCGTCTTCCTCCATCGTCCCAGTGTTGGAGATTAGCTCATCACGTCGAAAACACACTTAAAATATTTATTCATGGCTCAAAAATTGGTTTACAAATGATGAAAATGTGAGAAAATTATTAAAGCAGTGATTTTCTTTTTTCTCCCAAACTCCTCCCAAATGTGCTCTCTAGCTCTCTATTTATACACAAAAATACACATCACTCAAATATATTCTTCCATAACTCCAAAATCTTCTTCTTTTTAATTAAAAATATCTTCAAGAATTTTTCCTCCTCTTTATTCTATATATGTCTTTACTAAACCCATATCTTCTTTAATTCGCAGAATAAAATCCAAGATAAAATCTTCTAAGGATATCTTTCTTGTTTAATACAATATAACTTCCTTTTTCTTCAAAACTTCATGTTTGTAAGGCAAGAAGATATTCTTATCCGTTGAAACCAAATTTCCCGCCAATTTTTCTTTTCAAATCAAGGAAGAAGATAAAGCCCCTTAACCAGTAATGGGGTGCGATTAGCAGTTGGCTGTCTTGGGTGCCCCTTAATAATTGAGGTGCCCCTTATGCAAAATTGAGAGTCCGAATAACATGTGTCCTCCGGGGTACAAAAACCACTTTTCGAGCAACTTTCTTCATAAGAGCTTATTTCACAAAAACACCCACAAACAAGTTTATTAGTGATAAAATGAGTCCCAGCTAATGTATTTATGGGTGAAAATGCGTCGCACTTTCGTGCTCATCAAATTCCCCCACACTTACATTTTGCTAGTCCTCGAGCAAAACAGAAAACTTACCCGCTGCACAGCTGGTCATATAATAAGAGAGAAAGAGAGACCCGCTACACAACTGGTCTTTTTTTTTTAGACCCGCTACACAACTGGTCATATAATAAGATAAAAAGAAAGAGACCCGCTACATAGCTGGTCATATTTATTTATTTATTTATTTATTTAAGGCCCGCTACACAGCTGGTCATATAATGCAAGAAAAACAAGAAAAGACCCGCTACACAGCTGGTCATAACCCTAACAATCAATTTGTTTTCATTTTATATTTTTCAATTTTTTCTAGACCCGCTGCACAGCTGGTCATAATATGCAAGAAAAAGGAGCAGACCCGCTACACAGCTGTCATGATTTGCAAGGAATTTCCTGAAAAAATAAAGTAAAAAGTTAACCTCTCCTCCACACTTAAACATTACATTGTCCTCAATGTAATTGAGTCATCTAACGCAAATATTAAAATGGGAAAAGCAAAAAGTAAATCAAAATAAAAATAAAATAAATATACCTAATGGAATGTACAGAAATGGATCCCCAAAAATTAACAGCCTGAAAATTTGGGGATCAACCCAAAATACAGTATTTACAAACGACAGCTTCACAATTATGCTATGAAAAAATGGTGACATTGAAACTGTCTGAAATAGAGAATTACCCCCAAACCTAATTTTTACTTCACATGGAAGTGAGTATAGCACATAATATGGGGATACTATTGGGACAGGGAAATTGTCAATAGGCTCATGCACGGTATCAGAAACAGGGACGTCCTCTGGGTATCTGGATGCAAAGTATTCCAAAAAAAATTTTGAAGCACATAATTCTAACCCTAAATTAGGTAACTTTTGGAAGTCTAGGGGACTAGAAACAACCTCTAAGTCGGGTGAAAGATCTTGCGAGATAGATTCTCCTAATAAATTAGACAAATCATCTACACAATCATTCACAGGGTCATCTACAAATTCTGTCTCGACCAGAGAGTCACTACAAGACTGATCATCATCATCATATAATTTTTTACATTCCATAATTCTCAATATTAAGTCCAAACTAAGTGGTGTGTGTTTATAATACTTCTCATACATCTCTAGAGGAGATTCTTCGCTTACCACATGTGGATCAAAAGCTTCATACCGTTGCCTACGCTTCTATTCAGCAAGTGTCATCTCAGACGAGGTTTCCTGATAATTTGACTTTCTACGCTTATATTCCGCCAGCGTCATCTTAGATGACGTATCCCCAAAAGAAGTCATCATCCTCAAAATGTCCCTGAAAAGAAATACAAAAAGAAACGCATAAAAAGGAAAATAGAAAAGTCTAAAATAAATATTAAAAACTGTACAAAATAAAAAATAAACCTAAAAATTGATCTAAAAACAAATCCGCGTCTGCGGCGCCAAAAATTAATCGAATTTTAGATAGTGGTAAATAGAGTTTTCGTTCACTCGGACTTTGTTAAGATTAATTTTAAGTATTACCAAACTAAAATAAAAGAAAAATATATACAAAATATTGTCACAGGATGAAGAGAGTTACTGGGACTTGGATTTCGTCGAATTCATAACATAAGGTTCAATTTATTTATTCTCAACAGTTATAGCTCAATAAATAAAATTAACATGGACTCTGATTTTTCCAAGGTAGATTCTCAAAAGATTAGTTGTAAATCCTAAGCATGATGTATCAAAACATTTAAGCTAAGCATACCTTATCAAATTAAATGACAACCAATTAATTCAAATCATATTTCAATTAAAATTAATGCAAAAGTCTTAAAAAGAATTAAATAATTTTACCCATGTAGGACACTCGTCTTCCTCCATCGTCCTAGTGTTGGGGATTAGCTCATCACGTCGAAAACACACTTAAAATATTTATTCATGGCTCAAAAAGTGGTTTACAAATGATGAAAATGTGAGAAAATTATTAAAGCAGTGACTTCTTTTTTCTCCCAAACTCCTCCCAAATGTGTTCTCTAGCTCTCTATTTATACACAAAAATACACATCACTCAAAAATATTCTTCCATAACTCCAAAATCTTCTTCTTTTTAATTAAAAATATCTTCAGGAATTTTTCCTTCTCTTTATTCTGTATATGTCTTTACTAAACCCATATCTTCTTTAATTCGTAGAATAAAATCCAAGATAAAATCTTCTAAGGATATCTTTCTTGTTTAATACAAGATAACTTCCTTTTTCTTCAAAACTTCATGTTTGTAAGGAAAGAAGATATTCTTATCCGTTGAAACCAAATTTTCCGCCAATTTTTCTTTTCAAATCAAGGAAGAAGATGGAGCCCCCTTAACCAGTAATGGGGTGCGATTAGCAGTTGGCTCCCTTGGGTGCCCCTTAATAATTGAGGTGCCCCTTATCCAAAACTGGGAGTCCGAATAACATGTGTCTTCCGGGGTACAAAAACCACTTTTCGATCAACTTTCTCTATAAGAGCTTATTTCAAAAAAAACACCTATAAACAATTTTATTAGTGATATAATGAGTCCCAGCTAATGTATTTATGGGTGAAAATACGTCGCACTTTCGTGCTCATCAAAGCATCTTTTCAACTCCTGAAAACACTTCAAGGAGTTTTAAACCTGGTGCAGGTTTAGATAGAATTTCTTCTACAAATTTTATTAAATCTGTCATGGAAGAGAATTATGAATCCCTGGATCTGGTGGTGCATACATGGAGATAGAATTTATGTCCATAAAGTCATATTGTTACAAACACAGACTTGTAAGTTCTTTAAACGTGTTTGCCTGCTCTGATACCAATTGAAAAAGAGGGGGTACAACAACCACACCCAATATTTCGATTAGCAATATGTATGGACTAACTCCAATATACTTTCAATAGAATCAACTAGACTCAATCTTAATAAAGTATATTAAAGAGTTATATCTCTTTCTCGATGCAAGTCTTACTCAAGCAAATAAAAATCTGCGAATCTAATTGAATACAAGAGAAATCACTTGAACGGTACGAAAGACCAATGTTTAAGGATCAATCAATTTCAATCAACAACCAAAGGTTGGATTTCCCAATTGATTGATTCAAACTTCACAACCTGTGATATTTCAATTATAAAGATGAACAATATAATGCGGAAAAGAAATGACACAAACACCAGAAATTTTGTTAACGAGGAAACCGCAAATGCAGAAAAACCCTGGGACCTAGTCCAGATTGAACACACACTGTATTAAGCCGCTACAGACACTAGCCTACTATAAACTAACTTCGGTCTGGACTGTAGTTGAACCCCAACAAATCTCACACTTATCCAAGGTACAGTTGCGCTCCTTACGTCTCTGATCCCAGCAGGATACTACACACTTGATTCCCTTAGCTGATCTCACCCACAACTAGGAGTTGCTACTACCCAAAGTTGAAGACTTTAATAAACAAATCTATATCACACAAAAAAGTCTACGGCAATAGATAAATCTGTCTCCCATAGAAATACCTACGAGTTTTGTTCCGTCTTTTGATAAATCAAGGTGAACAGGAACCAATTGATAAGCCAGACTTATATTCCCGAAGAAAAGCTCAGTATTATCAATCACCTCACAGTAATCTTAATCGACGCGGCGAAAGAAGATATTGTGGAATCACAAACGATGAGACGAAGATGTTTGTGATTACTTTTATATCTTGCCTATCGGAGATATCGATCTCAAGCCAATCGTTAAGATTGTACTCAATACGATAGAAACAACAAGATCATATCACACAACTACAAGAAAGTATATCGGTCTGGCTTCACAATCCCAATGAAGTCTTCAAGTCGTTAACCTACAAGGTCTCAGTAGAAACCTAAGGTTAAAGGAGAATCGACTCTAGCTTATATAGTCTCCCTTATATAGTCTTTCAAATCAGGTTTAACAATCAATGTTAGCTTAGTAACAAAGCAATCAATATTCACCGTTATATGAAAACCTGATTAGATTCAAGCTAATATCTTTCAACCGTTAGATCGAAAACTTAGCTTGTTACACACAAATGAAATACACGATTTTAGGTTTGTGTAACCGTACCCAAACATGTACATTTGTTGGTTCAACAGTAGTTAACCAAATGGTTAGCCATATGATCACTTTCATATCAACCATATTCTTCTTTACCATAACTAGGTCAAATGACTCAAATGAACTAGTTAGAGAGTTTTTCAATTGCTTAGATCTTATACAAGTATACAAGACACAATTGAAGCAAAAACGATTTGATTCACTCGAATCTATTCATGAACTTTATAGCCACGGTTTGCAAACTTTCATTCCTTAGTTTATATAAGTATAAGTTCATGAATAATCGTTTTTAAAATTAACCAACCTAAGTACGCGGACTAGGTACGCGGACTAGGTACGCGGACTTAAGTACCCGGAATAAGTTTGTAAACAGTTCACAAACTCCAGTAGATTTTCTCGGGACGAGAACCTACGACAGTACGCGGACTGGGTTCGCGGACTCTGTTCCGTTTTTCCTGAGCGGTAAAGTACGCATACTTTAGTTCAAGGAATAAGGACTTATACATATATGTGTTACCACACAATGCTGATATCCAACAATGGTTATATATTCTAAACTCTCATTTCAATCATTGAAACATTCTTAGAGGACGTTATATAGTGGTCATTCACAAATCATTTTTCGTCAAATCCATTTTCAAGTGATTGAAATTTAACATGACTTTCGTCACTAGGTAAAGATGAACTTGGTCAAAGCGAAATCTTACCAACACATATTTCGAGAGATAGATAGGCAAGATAAACTCGGCTCGAAATAGCAAATGTGTATCACCAAAGTCTATATAGCAAAACGACTTTTTTTCTCAAGATAGGAGATATAGTAGATAGACTTTTGAGTGATAGATAAGTTCAAGTCTCCACATACCTTTTAGTCGATGAAGTTCACCAGTTCCTTCTTCGTCTTGTATGATGATCGCCATGGAGTTATTGAGATCAAATACACTTTCTATCCTAGTCCGAGACTTAGCTATAGTAGACTAGAAATCAATACTTATAGTTTTGATCACTAACATTGACAAACATGCTTGAGATAGCAACGCATGCGAGTTCGACCGAGCAGTGCTCTAACATACACTATCTTAAGTTTCTTCAGTCTCTCTGAAGACTTTAAGCACTCAACCATTTAGATCGTCTTCCAAACAATAAATGACTAATCTGTTTGGTAACCACTCTTCTTATCTCAAGAAGTTAATCAGAGATATTATGGCTGATCTTGACAAAGGCTTTTCTGTTTGAAATCGATTAAACTCTTATATCAAGTCAAACAGAACTATCGATTTCAGAGACTGAAGAGTACCACCAAATGATAGCTTGTCGATATAAATACGACTATTCTATCAATCACCTATCAAAGATAAACGAGATCTAGTCAGATCCCAGCCGATCAAGTTTTTGTACGAAGAAAATCACAAAGATATAAAACCAATAAGAATATATTCTTGTCTTCAAATCTTCAATAGTCTTCTGTACCTACAAAATTACAAATTTGATTTCAACTTATGATCACTAACATACAGAACGGAGTCTGTTAACAATGGATAGTCACAAATCAACATCAAATCTAAAATCAGATTTGAACTACTGCTAATATTTTGATCTAGTTTGATGACCTTATGACAGAAGAGAAGACTCTCAAAAATAATTAAACTAGGTGCAATCAATAATTAACAACCGTTAGTCAATCAAATCAATAGTTGAAAACTAAAATAACAATGCAGATTCTTGTTTCCCACCAACGGTATTAGTAGACCCTTCTTGATCCCAAAGAAATCTATAAACTAGCGGACGTAAGGGATTTAGCATAATTAGGTTACTCTCCTTTCAAAGATAGTATTACAAGTAATACTATTAGTCAGCTACAACAGTGACTAAAAAACGAAGTGCCTGCCTCAGGATGAGTTTGTAAGAAGAATAAACTTCACTATTTATTGTCCAATGTAGTTTGAATTCCAAGGAATTTCCATAACCGAAAATATTCTCAATAAAGCATCTAAATTCGGTTTTGTCTTATTTCAATTAATATCCAATTGTACAACCGAAATCCCTCTTGGGAAACTCAATATTAGCTAACACTTAACTAATATATATTTCCAGAGATATGTTTTTTTTGCTGGTAAAACAAAAACATATACATTCGAAAATCTCAAAAGATCTTTAAACATTTCGGTTTGGGATCTTACCTTGAGTATCAAGGAAAATCTTTGAACAATAAAATATAAGATTTTAGCACATGTTTAAATTACTCATTATGTCGACATCTTGAACTTTCCTATTTTGCAAAGCCAATTTCCAAATTACACAAACCCTCAAATGTATGTGACTAAGGAAATCGGTTTTTCCTATTGGGACCGGTTCTGCATTGACTCCCAACATAGGTTAGGGTTGGTTCTACCTTGACTCCCAATATTGGCAGGGACCGGTTCTACCTAGATTCCCAACATTAGTTAGGATCGGTTCTACCATGATTCCCTATATAAGTTATGATCGATCCAATCTCATATCTTCAATGAAAAGCATACCTTCAATCCTATTTATTTCTTTCAACTCCGAAACAAGTTCGTAAGTCTACTTCATTAAACTCATGTAATTAAACATAGTTTTCTAGGCATGAAATCAAACCCATGTTCACTACATAATCTAGTAACGGGTTACAAAGATTATGTTGATGTCGCAATTACGAAGTTCAAAAGATAAGTGTTATACTTCGTAATATAATATACCAATATAAAACATTCACAACTTTTGATATATTCTTCCTTGACGTTTTGATCATAATAAGACGATCAAGTCTCTAATACTAGAGTTTCATGTATATAACTTCGTATATAATGTTTTCTATCAGAAACAACTTGAAAGCTTACGATATAGAAACGAAAACAAGTCTAGTCATGTAACTTCAAGTGGAAGGACGATGTATTCGTCGATGTCGGTATATCTTCGGATTCTTCAGGTCGTCAGAGTAATACTTGTATGTCTCAACATTTATCACCTAGCGAAGTTGGATAGCAATTTAATCAAGCGACTTATGAGTTTTGATACTAAAAAATGACAACCAACCTTGACATACCAACGTTTGGCGGGTTCAACCGGGAAGTGCTCTAACAACAAGTCTGAAGACTCAATATACACTTGTAATATATGGATACCATTGGAAGTCGGTACAACAAAATTTAACGAAGGGAAACTGATGATATTTTAATTTATACCGCAAGTGCACGACTATCTATTGGACAGTATACAAATGCGAGTTTGTTCCACAGGGACTAAAATTGCTACTTTCAGTTTACAATAAAATTATAGGCTAAAATGATAAAATAAGAAAATATTAATTAACGAAAATAAGAGAAAGACCAGGGTTTCTGATTCCACCAATTAATCATAAGAAATATTCAAGTAATCTCTAAAGATATTCATATTATAACTCAAGACAATATCGAACCCAATCTCATGTCTCGGAAAATATTGCGTTTAAAATAAATATACAACTTTTGTTGTTGACAAAAAGATATAACTTCCTTCACTTATAAAAGATCAATAATCCAAAATTATTCAAAACAGTTTAAAGAACAAAGATTTTAAGAAGAGAAATTAATAATCAATTAAACCAAATAGAACACTTTATTAAAGAGGGTATCTGAGTTTCTTACATAATAGAACTGGTTTCATCTTCAACCCCAATGAAGAGGTTTAGCTCTCCATTATTACAAAGAATAAAAAGAAGAAAAGAAAAAAAAATTAAAAACTATTGTTGGCTCCCAGCTCTTGGTCTTCTCCCTTTTTTCATTTGCTTCCACCACTTTATATAGCTTTCAAATGAAACAACTTTCCATTTTCATTTTCATTACCACATCATCATCCACTGAAAATATGCCACGTGTTGATATAAAATAAAATCTTCCAATCAAAATGCGTCATGTGTCAAATACTGCAACCAATATCTTAACTATTATTTTCAACCATATAGAATAATATTCTTTCCCAAATCTTCATATATTCCATTACTCCACATCATAAAGAAATATTTTCTTCATTAAACAAAATATCTTCAAATATCCTTTATCATAATTAATATCTTGCACATGGGTCCCACACTTCTACAAACGCCATGACACACTTTTATAAACTCAGTGGCATTCTTATCACACTCCCATATCCACATAATTGGACTTAATGAAATGATTCTCCATGTAGTTCCTTTCGGGCTTAGCCCATTTAATCATAAATCACTTCATTTCCTCCATTTTACCCGCAGGTTTCCGTATTTTAGTTCATAGAGCTTTATTTCCTTCAAAATACTTAAAACAAGTTTATTAGCGTAATAATGAGTCCTATCTAATGTAATTTTTGGTGAAAATGTGTCGCACTTACGTTCTTATCAAATTCCCCCACACTTACATTTTGCTAGTCCCGAGCAAAACCAGAACAAAAATTTATCCGCTACACAGCTGGATATAGAGATGTCTGCTAAACAGCAAGACCAACCACTAAACAGTGGCATAGAAATGTCTGTTAAACAACGAGACGAACCACTAAACAGCGATATAGAAATGTCTGCTAAACAGCTAGACGAATAATTAGAAAGACCCGCTCAACAGCTGGTCATGTCGTTCAATTTTTTTTTTAATTATTTTCTAGACCCGCTCAACATATGATCATATATATATTTTTATATATATATTTTTATGTGCAAGAAAATGCCCTACAGTAGACCCGCTCAACAGTTGGTCATAGAATGCAAGAAAATACAATAGACCCGCTTAACAGCTGGTCATAATATGCAAAGAAATAACGAAAAGTTAACCCCTCCCCTCCCACTTAAGTATAAAATTGTCCTCAATGTTTCTAATGAAAGCACGGTACCAAAAATAATAATAATAATAAATCAGTAAAGAGAGAAGTCAGAAAGATAGTACCTGAATGAAGCGTAGCAATCCTTCCATGGGGAACAAGTAAAAAAAAATCCACTAATGTACAACAAGATCTTGGGTTGCCTCCCATAAAGCGCTAAGTTTAGTGTCTTCAGCCAGACTTCAGTTGAATTACTCACCACATAAAATCATATAGAAATAGTCGGAACAACTGTGGGTCATCTGAATCAAATAATGTTAACACAAATAGAAGAAAACTGCAGCAGACCAAGAAAGTGAACCAACCAAATATACCATTGTTTGAGACAACTATATCTAGTTGTGGTTCAGGTTCAGGCGCTTTGAAAGGGTCTAGATAAAATATGTTAATTGGCTGCGTTTCCTCATAGACGGGGTCCAGAGGATCAGGTTGTAGAGTCTGAAAAAACTCAAATAAAAACTTAGAAGCACATAATAATAACCTGAATAATTGGGATCCTCTAAGTCAATCATATTTGACTCACACAATTGACCATAATGGTGGTCATTCTTAAGTAAATGTGCCGACGATTCTAATTCCCTAAAATAATTAGGTTTAGTTCTAAAAACTATATAATGACACATTTCAAATTGAGATACTCCACATTTGGTAAATAAAATCTTGGTGGGACAACAAATTCAATTATGGTATCATGGACCGGATTAACCACATCAACCAGAGGATGGGTTTCTAACAACTGAACTTCTTTATGGACATAATTAGGTTCAGGAAAACGTGCATGGAGGTAGTCTCTTAAGCTGGTAGAGGAATATACATCAAGTCCAAATTTAGGGACCTTTATAAGAGTCAAAGGTAAACCATGGGGAGAATGATATTCACCCCAAAACCTAGAGTTGTCACTATCCTTGGATAAACTAGTCACAATTTCCTTAATCTCTAAATTATCAGATTTAGGAAAATGGTTTTTTATTTCTTCTAGGTTGTAATAATGTGGTTCTACAATGCTATAATCCTCAGTAGAGACTATCGTTTCCGAATCGCTAGACTCCAAAACATTAGTCTCAGGATAAACTCTTTTCTCTAAGCCATCCCCGGCTTCATAATCACAATGATGTACTAAACCATCTAAAACAATGATATCCCTAGTCAAATCCCCATCCTTTTGAATAAGTGAATAATTATCAAAATTATTAGGATTTGAACTAGAAACAACATTATCATCATAAGGCTCAATTGGGGTAATGTTTTCCTCGTCATTATGACTACAAATTTCAAATTCTTCATCAACACTATTTTCATCCTCGTCTAAACGTGCAATAAGTTCACTGCCTGCCACACTTAAAGCTGCAATTCTTTTGTTCTTTTCTAAGGCATACCTTTGTTCAGTTTCAATTGATTGATCGAGCCTTTCAACTAGCTGATCGAGCCTATCATTCAAAGATTTAATCGAAGAATTGATGACGGTTTCATTAATTTGTTCTGTTTCAGTGAAACGCCGGACCACATCTTCTAGATAAATAATTTTGTCACAAGAAGAATTAGGTTGCAAAGAACATTCATTATCAGTATTATAATATTGCTCAGTTTCTCGTTCGAATGATTTATGCACGTGTGAATAATAATTGGGATCACCATGGTATGAACCATAACCTTCAGGAGGTCGGTAGTGGTCCCAAGTATTATCCACACTATGATAATGTCCATTTTGAAATTCGGTCAGATATTCATTGTTTTGGTCCTCATAATACCAGGTTGACATTTATTTTTTGGTGCACGTGCAAATACAGGTTCGATTAAATTGGGTAGGCTCAGGTTACCTTTAGCAAAATATACCTACAGTCAAAGACTGGTCAACGGTACAAGGCTAAGGCTTGTGGTGTTTCAGATGATAATGCCCAGAAGGTTCACCGTACTAAACCACGAGTTGTCCTAAAATTTGATGTCTGACGATGCAATTGGTGTGTGCATGTGTGTGTGTTTTTTTTTAAATAAAGAAAATAAAAGGAAAGAATAAAAATATTTACAAAATTAAAAAGAATCCTAAACTAATTATGTACAAAGAGAATAAAATCTAAAGAATCGAAACACTTCCTAAAATAATTATTTACAAAAACAAAAATAAATAAAAATTTGGATACTTACCTGTTTAATGCACAAATTTTATTTTCACTTTAAATCTCCAATTATCCTGCACACCAAAAATAAAAGGATACCCAAGTAAAATCTAGAAAAATAAAATAAAATATAATAAATAAAAGGAAAAAGAAATCTAATCCTAATATTTACAAATTTAATAGAAACTAAAAAGAACAACTTTTTTTTAGTCCCCGGCAGCGGCGCCAAAAACTTGATGATATTTTAATTTATACCACAAGTGCACGACTATTTATTGGACAGTACAAATTCGAGTTCGTTCCACAGGGACTAAAATTGCTACTTTCAGTTTACAATAAGATTATGGGCTAAAATGATGAAATAAGAAAATATGAATTAACGAAAATAAGAGAAAGATCAGGGTTTCAGATTCCACCAATTAATCATAAGAAACATTCAAGTAATCTCTAAAGATATTCATATTATAACTCAAGACAATATCGAACCCAATCTCATGTCTCGAAAATATTGCGTTTAAAATAAATATACAACTTTTGTTGTTGACAAAAAGATATAACTTCCTTCGCTTATAAAAGATCAATAATCCAAGATTATTCAAAACAGTTTAAAGAACAAAGCTTTTAAGAAGAGAAATTAATAATCAATTAAACCAAATAGAACACTTTATTAAATAGTGTATCTGAGTTTCTTACATAATAGAACTGGTTTCATCTTCAACCCCAAAGAAGAGGTTTAGCTCTCCATTATTACAAAGAATAAAAAAAAGAAAAGAAATAAAATTTAAAAACTATTGTTGGCTCTCAGCTCTTGGCCTTCTCCCTTTTTTCATTTGCTTCCACCACTTTATATAGCTTTCAAATGAAACAACTTTCCATTTCCATTTTCATTACCACATCATCATCCACTGAAAATATGCCACGTATTGATATAACATAAAATCTTCCAATCAAAATGAGCCATGTGTCAAATACTGCAACCAATATCTTAACTGTTATTTTCAACCATATAGAATTATATTCTTTCCCAAATCTTCATATATTCCATTACTCCACATCATAAAGAAATATTTTCTTCATTAAACAAAATATCTTCAAATATCTTTTATCATAATTAATATCTTGCACATGGGTCCCACACTTCTACAAACGCCATGACACACTTTTATAAACTCAGTGGCATTCTTACCACATTCCCATATCCATATAATTGGACTTAATGAAATGATTCTCCATGTAATTCCTTTCGGGCTTAGCCCATTTAATTATAAATCACTTCATTTCCTCCATTTTACCCGCAGGTTTTCGTATTTTAGTCCATTGAGCTTTATTTCCTTCAAAATACTTAAAACAAATTTATTAACGTAATAACGAGTCCTATCTAATATAATTTTGGGTGAAAATGTGTCGTACTTACGTGCTTATCAGAAACTTATCCACAAAGTATTCATTCACGGAGTGATTTCTAAAAAGTGCAACATCTACATCAGTACATGTAATAAGATAACTGCACGTGGTAATGGCTTGATAACATCCATGACTATCATTTAAGTATTTTTATTAAAAAAGTTCATAAGAGAGTAGTATTCTTAACTGGAGTGTACTCTTTTCTAACTGGTCTTTACATATTATTTTTTTGATGGTAGTCCTTTGAGTATCATGATATTGTTTTTTTTTGGTGATTACTATTTGAGTACATACCTTGATCAACGTGTTTGACTAGATGGAATGTAATCACTTTCCCAAAAATATATTTCGATTCCCATGTTTGGTAAATTGGAATGGAGGAAGAATATCAATATGATTCCCAAAAAGGTAAGGGAATTTAAAGCCCAAGGGGATGCTGGTTTTATGATTCTGCCTCTCCAACGAATATGATTCCTGGGAATCAGATTTTCTCCCTATCATCTAAACACATAATTGGGAAGCTGTCATCAATAACACTAACTTTTATTTATTTTATTTTATTTTCGTATTTTCCCCTTTTAACTCTCATCACTTTGACGAGTGTTAATCTTTAATAAATTTGTCTCATTTTTCTCAAAAGATAAAATAAAACTTATAGCTATTTATCTATGGAAGACTCTGCAGAACTGTAAAAACGAAGACTCCCTTAAATATCTAGCTTCCGAAGATTACAGGGAGTCCCCAGAAGCAAGCATTATGATGCTTAAAATTCGGAGATTTCTCTAAAATGTAAAAAAATGCAACCATTATGTCAAATTTCTCTAAATGCTACTAATTAACTTTGGTCTTTCATGCTACAATAGTACAATGTAGCATGCAAAGCGGAGTCAAAACATGTGCGCGAAAGCTGCGTATCGGCCAGACGAAGATTCACCAAATAACTTTTTTTGGTCAAACTAATTCAAATTCTTTTAAAAACATCTGACATAAAATATATTGGTCGGATACTCAACTTCCTCCAACTACTAATTAGGCGAGAGGAAGCTCAATTTTTGGCCCCTTATAGTCAAGCACCATAGTGGTTGTTTTTTCTCCCATCATTGGGAAAACCCATGCTAAGCATAATGCTTCTTCAAAAACTTGGACAAAATTTGAACAAAGGATGAAGCAGTACTTTCAAAAGCTAGCAAAAGATGTTTCATAGATTTGAAAATGAAAGTAAAAAAAAAGTGCTTCAACAACCAGGTGCTAGCAGCTATTCATACAACTATCTGAGATGCATCTAAATCCTAAATATGAAATGATGTATTTTTAGGGGAGGTGGTGAGTCCTTACTAAATGCCCAAAACCAGTACATTAATGACATGTAGACAATATATATTTTTAGAGTAGTAAACAGATAAATAGAATTGTAGTTCTGCATAGACATCTGAAAAATCGTCCATTAGAAATGCCATCTCACATAAAGGTGACCTTCCACCTCCTTGGCATTATCAAAAGACACTTTTGGACACATCATCTGAAGGCATGTGAAGGAACGGTTTTCATATAGTTTTTACTTAAACCAACGATTTTAGGTTGATAGGGAGGAATCTCATAAGATTTCCCAAGTCCCATAGTCCCGGAGGCCAATCACGAGGTTCTATAGAGGTAGTTTTTAAGACAGTTCTCTACATACCGAGAATATTACCATAAAATATCCCATGGAATGATCCGGTGATGGTGTGACGGGCTTTTTCTCTCTATTAGAATCACTCTCTCACACGGGATAACTCTCGATACTTATCCTCGAAAATGATTGGATCCCACGCTAAATCCGCCCTCTACTAAACCACCGGGTCAGGAAGGGAGCCATCCAATCTCTGATGGGATGGACAGCGCATCCCCGACATATCCCGGTAGGTTAATCATTTTCGTCGGCCTTTACCAACTCGTGGGTCCACAAGAGTTTTTTTTTGGGTCCACAAGGTCTTGAATCACGCGAAATCTTTCGGAATTTACCCCCGGTCAACCATTTTTATTTTAAAAGAGAAAATTGTACATTACTAACAGAGAAGTGATCAGAGATGTGTCTTCATTAGTTATCTTCTCATATATGGATTAGAGTTTCGAAAGTTAAATAGTATTTGAATCATTGAATCAAGTAAAGATACAGAGAGAGAGATAAAGAGACATAGTCAGATCTTGTAAACCAAGCAATTGACAGTTTTTTCCCAAGTTTTAAAACAATTTGTGCTTCTAAGCTTCCAAAGTTTGCAAATATGAGCACCACGCAAGAAGAATGTGTTTCTGAAGGAAATCGGTGAGTACATGAAGTCTACGTTTACATTTTTAGTATATAATATTTTGTATTAGATGATATGGTTGGGTTCTCTTTTGTTTTCCCAGTGAATTGTTACTTAAATCATGTATGTGCACAAACACTGTTTGATAAAATGCCTATGAGGCGAACCATGTCATTATTGGAACTACTGTGTTGCGAAATTACAATATTATCAGCCATCTGTATTTTTTTTATAACAATCTTTGAATTTTTAAAATATTTTAATCATTTTGGTGAAAAGGTATATTTGAAGCTTAATGGTTCTTAATAATACCTATTGTTCTGTTTTTTTTTGTTTGTTTGTGATTTGCATGGTATAGTAAGTATATTCATCCGCAAGGAGATTTTATACTCCCTAGTGTGAATTCTACATCCCACCTAAAGATAATACAGCAAATTAAAGGAAGCTTAGAGCAACCACAGTCACGACCAAATTTGGGTACTAAACCCAAATTTGGTCCCAGAAAGTATCGCAGTGGTGAGGAGTAAACCCAAATTTGATCGCCAAATTTAGGGTTTGAGACCAAATGTGGTCGTCGGCCCAGACTAAAAAAGATATAGTGGGACGGAAGTATTAGGAGCGTATGATACCAGGCGTAAGTTTAATCACCGTATACAATCAGGCGAGCATATAATCACCGTATGAGTCAGGCGCATGTATAAACTCCGCCCCCTTCAAACGCGTCAGACGATGTTAATACTTACGCCTGAAATGGGACGGATGTATAAAGGGCGTATGAATGAGGCGCAGTTATAAAAAACGTCTGGGTTGGGCGCATGTATTGTGAGCGTCTGTGTCTAGGCGTATCTTTAATGTACGTCCAGTATGGGCGTAACTTTAATGTACGTCTGGGCGTGGCGTAACTTTAATGTACGTCTGTTAGCAGGCGTAACTTTTGTTAACGCCTGGTTTGAGCGCATTAACATTTAGAATCCGTCTAATAAGCTAGGTGACAAAGGGACAAAGAAACCCATTCTAATAAGCATTCTGCATTGAACAGGTTCTCAAATCCAATGTACCTTCTGATAAAATCTTGACGAAAATGTTAGCTATACGGTACCACAGGCCTGTTTATTAAGATGCAAAATGAATTTTATTGCTTTTACATTCCTTTTTATAAGCTGAAACAACGGGAATATTCAGCACCAGCAAATAGAAGTAAAAAAAAGATTGAAAGTTATAAAAATAATAGAATTTAACCTAGGAAGATTGCACACTCAAAAAGACTGTTAATGCTAAAACTACTGTCAGACGGATTCTAAATATACGTCCGGCCCAGACGCACCTTCCTTCTCCGCCCAAACCATACGCAACTTCCATCTCCGCCCAGTCCATACGCAACTTCCATCTCCACCCGACACAAACGCAGTTTCTATCTGCGTTTGAATGAGACGCAATTTGTAACTCCGTCCCAGCAAACGCAATTACCATCTACGTCCCGTGCACGGCGTGAATAATACCTACGTCCCATTCAAGCGCGCATTATACCTCCGTTTCATTCAGACGCATATTATAAACACGCTCCATCAAGAAACGTGGATATAAGTTGCGTCCCGCATCAAACGTGGGTATAAGTTACGCTTCACCAAATTTTGGTATTCTCCCACTGCGCTTGAACGCACGGAAAACCAAATTTTTTTGGTTTTTAGTCTGGCTTTTAATATTTGGTCCGTCTCATGACTGTGGTTGCTCTTAGACGACGAATACTTGAACATTTTCAAGAAGACGTCAATTGGGCATTTACTTAATATGGAGCCGACCAGCTTAAGTGGTGCAATTGTCAACTCTTTGTTGCGAAGAGTGGTTGAGCCTCTTGTAGGAGACGATCCAGATTCTATGTACTTTTGCATCGGAGGTAAAGTTGTTAAATATGGAATGTGGGAGTCTGCACTGGTGACGGGTTTGAGTTTTAAAGGAAGTGATGTCATTCATCCTCGTGGCTGTGCTGGATCAGAGCTGATTAGTATGTATTTCCCTGGGCAGATAAGTATCAAGTTGGAAGAGTTGTCTAGAATGTTTAATTCGGTTGAGCAGTCGATGAATAAAGTGAAACTCGGACTGGTTCTGTTAGTCCAAGGTGTCTTAATGGGCACCGAATATACAAAAGATGTAAAACTTGCATACTTCCACATGGTGGAAAACATCAAGGAGTTCAACAAATTCCCATGGGGAAAGCTGTGCCACCGGAGGATGTTGAAATGTTTTAGAACTGTTGTCAGTGGGAAAAATGAAATGGAGCAAATCCGAAAAAGTAGGACTAACCTAAAAGGCACGGCAGCTATTGCTGGGCATGAGAGCTTTAAATCTTCATACCACTTATATGGATTCCCATACGCATTTCAGGTACACCACATATAACTGTTTATAAACTTAGTTTGGAAATGATGTTGAATGGCAAATTGTATTTATGTTTGCTTTGTAAATGCCCTAGGTCTGGGCCTTCGAAAGCATTCCACTACTACGAAAGCGTTTTGCAAATAAATTAAAATCCAAACAGTTGCCACGCGTGTTGCATTATCATTGTACGACTCCAAAGTCTTCTGCAGTTGAAAGTATATTGACATCTAAGAAGGTGTGTTCACTTGACACTTTTCTATATATTATATTAGCGAAGTCCTACTTTTAACCCTGCATTATACATTTTATTTCTCCATGTAGTTTGAAGTCCTTGCTTGCATAGAACCCACAGAGGAGGAGATGGCGTCAAAACACATGGGCTCTGTCCTCCTGATGTCTGTTGACTTATCAGAATCAGAGGATGATGATGAAGATAAATCCGAGGAGATAAAGATATTGAGCAAAATGCAATCTGCAAATGAAGACTGGGAGGCAGTTAAGGATAAAGATGATGGAGCAGAAACACAAGCACCCCAATCCCGTTCTAACCAGGTTCTCTCTTTAGTTGGTCGAACATTAAATGATTCATTATTTGATTCATAACAAAAAAATTTAAAACATGGGTGTTTTAGTACAGGATTCCCAGCTATTGAGAGAGGTATTTACACAGGTTAAGGAACTCACGTCAAAGGTTTCCAGAATGGACGAACATATGTCAAAACTTAAAGATAATGACAACCACAATTGCCAGGCTTCTATAAACATGGTAATCTAGTTTTTGGAATGTTAAGTTTAGTGTCTTAAGTGGAAATCCCTGACTCTTTGAGAGAAGTATTTACACAGGTTAAGGAACTCACATCAAAGGTTTCCAGAATGGACAAAGAGATGTCAAAACTTAAGGATGGTCACAACTGCAATAACCAGGCTTCTATAGAGATGGTAATCTAGTTTTTGGAATGTTAAGTTCAGTGTCTTACGTGAAAAACCCTCACTCTAGACAGTTTAAGGATCTTGTTTCCATAAAATGAATTAATTAACTTTCTTCCTGAAGGTAGGTTTCCGTGGTGGACTGATGCTAGCTTAACATAAATGATATGTGCAAATTCAGTCGAAAACAATGCCTAATGTTTGACAGAGTTCATAAAATTGGTCTTGATTATAAGGACTCGGAGAACTTACCTTTCTTTATTATTACTGTATATTATAATGATATCTATTAGAAAAAATTGGCTAAAATGGTGTTTTGCTGTAGCTGGAGGTTATAGATGAAGATGAGAGGCTTAAAGGCCTTGCGAATGACTTGGGTGAGGAGGTGTATGAGGCCATCATAACTGTTCTTTCGGAGATGAATGACTACAGTCCGAGCGGAAGGTATAGTGTTCCTGAATGGCGGAGCTTTAGGAATGGTGGAATGGAGATATTGAAAGAAGTTGCTTCACTTACGCTGGAACAGTGGAGGAACCTTAAGAAAAGATTTGAAAATGATAAAGAAATCAAGAGTCTGGAAACGAAAATGAAAGAAATGGAGTACGAGAATAAGAATTTGATGTATCAGAATGATGAGCTACGTAAACATTATAATGAAGGTACGCTATTTTGTCATGGGATTCAAAATTCCTTGAATAATACATTGGATTGAATTAAAAAAAAAAACTTAAGATAAACTTCATTCTTAAGTTAGCGACGAATGAATTGCACACAATAATGTGCTGGTTTTGAGTCTTCTGAACTCTTAAATACTAAAGCTGTAAAAACGTCATCAATTCCATTGCAGGATCTTATTAGCTCCTGCTGGAATTGTGCTGTACTTTTTTCTTTTTTCCCTCATTTTTACCTTAAAAGCCGTGTAAAATGAAAATATATTGTTTTGATAGTTCATTGCTTTAATAGTTGTGATATTGAATTTGGTGTTTGTATCGTATCAATTAGAAATAAATAAGATGCGACGGGACCATAAGAATCATTTGGAAAGGATCAATAGGGAGCATGAGGATCTTAAGTCGGAAATGGAATCGCAAAGGAAAGAGGTAATATGTTGTGATGATTCATTTCATTTCATATTAGTTGTAGACATTGTTGAAGGATTGAAGCTAGTAAAAAAACAAAAACCGAGTTATTATAGTAGCATGATGGAGGATTGTACTTTTTTACATGTTATACAGCACTCAAGTAAATCTCGACTAATGAAGGAGAGCCGTAGTAGGATTCATATATGGTATTTTGATACAACCTATGGGAGTTGTTAAACAGATTTTTTGTATATACCTTTTTTTGGAGTATTCGGTTTGCAATGAAAAATAGTAATCTTGAAATGGTTTTTGCATGGGAACAGAGGGAGGTACCCGAAATGGTATTGCGGATTCCTGCAGAGAAAAAGGTTAAACTTTGAACTTACTGCTGTGATGTACTGATAGGTTAGATAAGTAGGAACTACTTGATATACAAACTATGACAATCTTGGATATCATGTAGTTTATTATCTTCTTGTAATTGTTGATACCAGAGAATAGAAGAGGATCTTCTCAAGGAAAAAGAGATGAGTGAGAAATTGGAAAAAACGGAAAGACAACATGAATATCTTGAAGATCTGAACCAAATTCTTATTGCCAAGGAGCGGAAAAGCAACGATGAGCTGCAGGAAGCTCGTAACGAACTGACCAGGGTGAGCTCTCTCTCTCTCTATATATATATATGTTGGAAAACAATTAATCAAAAAATAATTTTTTAAAGTTTTAATAAAAAATTATAATTTATTGTTTTATTTTGTGAATGAAACTTTTTAGTCCCACATCGTGGAGTTTCCAATTTTTAGTAGTTTTAAGAAACTATATAAACCTTTTAGTCCCACATCGGGGAGTTTTTCTTCTTAAGTTGTATTTGTCAATTATATAAAGAAATTCACTACTTTTGTAAAATCTATGAGAAAGGGGTTGCTCTATATTTTAGAGGGACCCTTAAGGGAAAATATTTTATAGCGGTTTTTAAGCATTCGCGATTTTCCTTAACGGTTTTTTTCGGAGTTGCCAAGCTCAAGTTGAGCATCTACTACATATGCTAGTAGTAGGTGTATTAGGGTGTTTTATCCTGGAGATATCCGTCCTGTGAGGGCTATAGCATCACTCTTGAGTGTATCCGGGCGCTAATGTCTTAAGGACAGCGTGTTGAACACGTGACTCACTCTATTTTCCAAAGTTTTGCCTTGTTGCTGTTGCGGAGATACGGGGAGCTTGTTCGTTTCGTCAAAGCAATCACTTCCATTATAAATGAGCTAAATATCAATAACTTTTGCTTATTTGATTTTTCTTTGTTTTTGATTATTGCACCCAACAATCTTAAGACATTATCATTTGTAATAATCTAAAACGATTGATTGGTTTGTGAATCATGGATGTTAATTGTGGAGTGAAAAAACAAAAACGAATGTCTGGTCATCTGTAGAGTTTCAATTTTATCTTTTAATCTAGAAATAATTTCGATGAACCCTTTTGACAGAACGTAGCAGACATCCTGATAGTTACCCGCGTAAAATTTCAGAATTTTTCGAGTTGTAAAAGTATTTTTTTGATATTTTACAAAACAGAAAAATGTTTCTGAAAAATTCTGACGAACAGAAAATTGTTGTTAACTAAATTAATTTTTGTGGGGTAACCATGAGTTTTTTGAAATGCTGATTCAAACGAAGTTTGTATATATAGATGTTATCTTCAAAACTCATATTTTACTTTCTGATTTGGAATTGTGATTTGTGAATAAAGGTGTCATCTCCGAGGGACATGGCTAATAGCCGCATGTGGTTGGAAACAAATCTTCCAAAGATGGCAAAGGTGAGAACATCGAACGCAACTCTAAGCATGGTCTTCATGATAAAGGTATATTTCGTAAACCTGAATCCGGAATTACTTTAGTTAAGGGTGAGTGTTATGTTTGTAAAATTCCTGGCCACGCGGCAGTAACTTGTAAACAACATAAAAACCTTAATAAGTAGAAAGTTAATGCTAATTTAGTTGAAACAAACTAGAACGAGTTTGGTGGCATGATGTCGGAAGTTATTTTAATAACCAATGTGAGAGACCAGTAGGTGGACTCTGGAGCCACCAAGAATGTTTGTTGAAACAGAGACCTGTACACCTCCTATCATAGGATAGGGGATGTCGAGAAACTCTTATTGAGTAACTCATATGCAATAGAGGTTGCATAAAAGGAAAAGGTCGAGCAGAAGCTCATATCTGTAATATTCTCACATTGAATGAAGTTTTTATGTTCCGAGCATATGCGAAAATCTTGTATCTTGTTCTGTTGTAGATGGAAAAATATTTAAGATCTTAATTGAATCTGGAAAACTTGTTGTAACTAGGCAGTGATTTTTTAAGCAAGAGTTATAGGACTTTGGGTCTATATAAGCTTAACGGAAAAACTGATGATGTGAACGTAGTTGATTCTTGTGATATCTTTGTGTGATTGATTTTTACGTGGTAGACTTGGAACCGTAAACTTATAAGTCAATGCTTAACTGTCTAGCATAGGCTTCGTACCCAAATTTAGTTTGGATTTTGAACACAAAAGTGAAATCTGTGAAGAATCAAAATATGCTATAAAATCTTTTAGCACAAATGTTCAGAGTAATTCTAAGCCTTTAGAATTAATTCAGTTAGGCCTAGTTGACATGAGTTCAACCCAAAACCACTGTGGTAAAAGATGGTTATAACTTCCGTAGATGATTGTACGAGGTACTATCTTGTATACTTGCTTAGGATAAGGATGACGCCTTAGAAGCCTTAAGATCTATAAACTTGAAGTTGGAAACCAATTAGAAGCCTTGAACATAACAACCGTATCCTTAAGGAGATGATAATTTCCATGTTGATTAGTTCAGGATTACCTGCGGCCTTGTGGGGGGAGGCAGTCCTCTTAACTAGTATATCCTGAATAAAGTACCCTTTTAAGAATCAGATGAAACTCCATATGGTTTATGGAACGGTAGATGACCTTCTTATGAATGTGTCAAAGTGTGGGGGCGTTTGACTAAGATTGTAATTCCTCTTCCTAAAAGAACTAGATTGAAACCAAAAATGTTGATTGTGTTTTCGTATAGGGTATATTGAGTATACTTCTACAAATAGATTTTTGGTTGTGTGTTCTGATTTTTTCTGACATTGGTGTGAATATTATTACGGAATCTAGGGATGCTGAGTTCTTTGAACATGTTTATTCTAAACCTGTACCTCATTAGAGATGTGTTGTTGATCCCCTAGATTTATCTTCAAATAGTCAGAACTTATTTTAAAGGAATGAAGTTGATGTTGAGCCTAAGAGAAGTAAAATAATTAGACTTGAGACTTCTTATAAAAAACCGACTTCATAACATGCCTAGCTTAGTCTGAGCCACAGACTTGTAAAGAAGCCTTAATATCTACTGAAACCCCATTCTGGTAAGAAGCTTCATTTAGTGAAATGGACTCAGTCCGTTGGAACCAGACTTGGGAGCTTGCTAGTTTACCTCCAGGTTGTAAGACCATGGGATGTAAATGAGTCTTTAAGAGGAAACGATAGGTAGATGAAACTGTGGAAAAATATTAAGCTAAGTTGGTAGCTAAAGGCTATAAAACTAAAAGAAGGTGTAGATTTCCTTGATTCTAATTCAATTGTGACGGAAATTACTTCCGTTGAGATACTAATTGTTATTGCTGCCATAAAGAACGTAGAGATACATCAGATGGATGTTAAGACAGCTTTTTCTAAACCGTGAATTAGGTAAAGAAATTTACATAGATCAACCTGAAGACTTTGTAGTGAAAGGTTGTGAATACAAAGTTTGTAATTTGAAAAATCTTTGTATGGTTTTCAAATAAGCACGTAAACAGTGACATGGAAAATTTAATCATGTGATAATGGATAGTGGATTTAAATTAATGAATCTGACAAGTATGTCTACAAGTAACTTGTTAAGGATGTCTGTGTAATTGTACTTGTATGTTGATGATATGCTTGATACAAACATAGATGTGATCAATTCCACTAAAAACATGCACTGAATGAGAACATTGACTTGAAAGACTTGGGCCCTTTTGATGTAATCTTAGGGATGAGGATTAGAAGATAATCAAACATTTATAAGTCTTAGTCGTTCTCATTATGTTGAGTTGTGCTTAAGAGATACAATCAGTCTGATTGTAAACCTGCTTGTACTTCGTACGATTATTCTTGTAGTCTCAAGAAAAATAAGGGTAGTGGAGTATCTTAACTTGAATACTCAAAAGTTATAGGATGTCTGATGAATTTAATGAACTGTAAGAGTCCAGACATTGCCTATATTGTGAGTAAGTTAAGTGGATATAATTGTAGTCCAGAGCAAGAGAATTCAGATGCACTGAGTAGAGTATTATGGTACCTAAAATACTCTTTTGATTTATGAAAGGTATCTTGTTGTCCTTGGGACTTTATGATGCAAACTGGATAGTTGACTCAGAGGAGTCTAAGTCTACGAGTGGATATGGTTTCACTAACATGTGGGTTTGTTGTTGGAAGATTTCCAAACAAACATATCGCTCAATTCATTATGGAATCTGAGAGTATTGCGTTAGATAAAGCATGAGAGGGGGCCGAGTGCCTAAGATCTTTTTAGAAGACATTCCTCTTTGGCATAGGCCTGTGCCAGCTATATCTATACATTGTGTTAGCCAAGCTATAATAGTTAAAGCTAAGAAATAACTAATCTCAATCGGCGTTATTTCCATTGATTGGATAAAGTCCAAGGAGAATATCGCGCAATCTTTGACGAAAGGTTTGTACAAAGAGATAGTTAAAAATGCATCGAGGGGGTTGGGGCTTAAGCTCATATATTAAACTTGCCATGAAGGATACTCAACCTTGCTGACTGGAGATCCCATGATCAAGGTTTCGAATGAGACAACTAATTTGTGGTGGGTAAAGGTAAACACTATCAGAGATTTTCATTCTCTGTCCCTTCCCTATGGTGTAGACGTGATAGTGTGACTGCATGTGGAGGATGACTTTTTAATAAGTCTTAATGAGTTCTATAGTTTCAATTTAAGATTGAAGTGGGGTGTAGCAGTAACACTCTTTATGGAAACTCACCTATCTGAATGAGGAAGTGGGTCGCTTCCTGTGAGAATATGAGCTGATTCTCTAGAGCATTCTGAGAAACAGGATACGTCCAGGGCCAAAACGGACAAAACGGCACGAGCTTGGCAGCAATCTTGGAGATATCACCCGTGGTTGTTATCACGAATTACATCAAATGCTAGCAGTTCAAGACATAGTTCACTGTCTCTAGCAAGTAATTCTGGTAATATCTCACTAAGCAAAGGTTCAAGACCTCATGGACACCTCTGCCTAAAATGGTATTTCCTGCGTTTTTTATGTGATTTTCATTTTGATGGTTTTGGTATTACTGGAACTTAGGACCTAAAGGTCACTAAGGGTTCACTAGTTCATGCTTTTTCACTTTGGTGAAAGATACCTATAGTCTCACCATGTGAGAACTAAAGATGAAAGCTCTCAATACTATTATGATTTATGCAATCCATAGTATGACCCTGGGGTCAACACACTTTTGTGTGAGGGAGAGGACGTAGAAATGACTAGTATGATTTCAACACTTGCACGATCAGTCTGTTTGGATCGTGAGGTTGGGATGTTTATTTACCAAGATCTATCTGTGTTTTCATGTTTTATTGAGTTTTCATTCATGTGGGGGATTGTTGGAAAACGATTAAAAAAAATAATTTTTTAAAGTTTTAATAAAAAATTATAATTTATTGTTTTATTTTGTGAATGAAACTTTTTAGTCCCACATCGTGGAGTTTCCAATTTTTAGTAGTTTTAAGAAACTATATAAACCTTTTAGTCCCACATCGGGGAGTTTTTCTTCTTAAGTTGTATTTGTCAATTATATAAAGAAATTCACTACTTTTGTAAAATCTATGGGAAAGGGGTTGCTCTATATTTTAGAGGGACCCCTAAGGGAAAATATTTTATAGCGGTTTTTAAGCATTCGCGATTTTCCTTAACGGTTTTTTCGGAGTTGCCAAGCTCAAGTTGAGCATCTACTACATATGCTAGTAGTAGGTGTATTAGGGTGTTTTATCCTGGAGATATCCGTCCTGTGAGGGCTATAGCATCACTCTTGAGTGTATCCGGGCGCTAATGTCTTAAGGACAGCGTGTTGAACACGTGACTCACTCTATTTTCCAAAGTTTTGCCTTGTTGCTGTTGCGGAGATACGGGGAGCTTGTTCGTTTCGTCAAAGCAATCACTTCCATTATAAATGAGCTAAATATCAATAACTTTTGCTTATTTGATTTTTCTTTGTTTTTGATTATTGCACCCAACAATATATATATATATATATGTATATATACATATATATATATATATATATATATATGTATCTGTATATATACTGAAACAGTTTTTATTTGTTAATCTCGTAGGGTGGCTGTTGGAGCCACCCAATGTAACTGAACTGTTGTAATATAACAGTCTTTTTGATGTTAGCTTCTTTGATGTAGCTAGACATGTAGATGAACTAATATTCTTGTGGTTGCTAAACAAACATCCCATTCACTTGTAGGAACTAAAAGAAATGTCTAGTCGTGCTTTTATCGGGGTTAAGAGAATGGGAGAGCTTGAAATGAAACCATTTTATGATATGTGCAAAAGGAAATATCATAGTGACGAAGCATATGTGAAAGCCGTAGAGATCTGCACCTTCTGGGAAGCATGTCTCAGAGACCCACATTGGCATCCTTTTAAAATCATTGAAGTTGGGAATACCTATGAGGTATCTTTCTCCAATCCATACTTCTGTTTAATGAACTTTCGGTGTGCATTAATTTATGCAATTCATATTCAAATTTCTATTCCTTTTATTCTTAGAATTTGTTGTGCCCTTTGTTATGTTCGGGATGGCAGAAGTTTACTTTTGTGAAAGATCCGTTGGTTCAATTATTATCTGAGCGGTTTTGATTCTTATTTCCAAGTTGTGTACCCTTTCACTGGTTTTGTTAATAGGGTATAATATTGGTTGGAGGAACGGTACATCGTAGTATAATATAGATTGAAATAGTCACTTATTATCATCACTATTCGTTGGGAGTTACCCTGACTGGGGAAGCATAGGGTTGAGACATCTGCAGATCTGAGACTTTAAGGAACCCAAAGAGAGTGGGGAGTGAGTGTAGATAATTAGTCCAAAATACCAATACCAAATACCAATGTAAAAAATTAGCCCAAATGTTGTCAATCCTTCGAAAGATAATCAGTGGCTTAATGTTTTTTATAATATAAAAGATATATATTATATGTCTGCATATGGTGCCTTGATATACAGGAGACAATAAATGAAGACGATGAGAAGCTGAGAGGCCTTAGAAATGAGTTTGGCGAGGAAGTATACAGGGCTGTCACAACCGCCATCATGGAGATGAATGAGTACAATGCAAGTGGGAGGTTTGTTGTTTCAGAACTTTGGAACTTCAGGGAGAGGAGAAAGGCGTCGTTGAAGGAAGTAGTATCTCATCTACTGAAACAGGTGAAGACCCTCAAGCGGAAGAGGACCTGATGTTTGTATGAATGATTTCCTATCAAATTGTTATAGGTATATACTCCAAACCCACAGAAGAACATGGTGCTGAAATTGGATGTAAATGTAGTGAAACTTGAAGTTGGTGCAAGAGGCATATTTGATGAGGATTGTATACATCAATCTCGTATGGATATCCTCAAGGCCATAATGTTATTCTCTGCCCATACTGCTCTCGCTTTTTTGTATCTTTAGCGGGAGGTCTGTATGTTGTTTAGCAAAGGCAGCAGTTACCAACTTTTTGTTATAGTTATGGTCATAATATTTCGAAATATATCACAGAGTTGTAAGTTTATGTTTTAGAGCAGGGAATGTGGCTAACACACTAGTGGTTTGTTTTATTAGATTCATCTTTGTATAATAGAGAAACTTTGGAAGTCTTTGGAATTGAATGATTTTAGATGGTAAAATTGAATAATTTTCGAAGTTGTGTATTTGTAGGAGATTTCTGAACCTTATTCTCAAATTGAGGTATGCTGCAAGAAAATGTACAACAGAACTAGTCTGATAATGTTGCATTTGATGGTCTTAATGACTACAAGAAGTCCAAATGCCGCAAGGACTTCGTGCAGAATTGAATAAAGAATTTGACTGATGTCATCATTCATTATTTTAGACACACATATCGAACTGATGCAGTAATGTACTTGAAACCTCGCAGAGACATCCAATCAAGTGAATTGCAAAAAAAAAAAATTACTCATTCTCAAATTTCTCAACCAGTTTAAGAAAGTTGCGGACTATTGTCTTGCCTTCAGTTGTTATGATGCTTTCCGGATGAAACTGAACCGCCTGAAGATGCCTATACTTTTTGTAACGGACAGCCATAATCGACCCATCTGCAGTCCATGCTGTAACCTCGAGCTCATCACCGGGAAACTTTCATTCTCAATCACAAGACTATGATATCTACCAAAAGTAAAAGGGTTCGCCAACCCTGCAAGCAAACCATCCTCCCCCTTTTCATCATAAAACACAGGAGAGCTCTTACCGTGCATAACTCCAGACGGTGCGCGGATAATCTTTCCTCCAAAAGCTTCCCCAATGCATTGCAATCCCATACAAACACCAAATAGAGGCACTACAGGTCCAAGTTCCAGAACAGTTTGCAACGCTATTCCTGAATCCTGCGGCGTACCTGGTCCAGGGGATATGAGTATCCCTCTAGGATTTTTCTTTTTCAATTCCTCTACAGTGAGTTCATCGTTTCTGTAGACTTCAATAGCACAGCCCATCTCTCCCATGTAGTGGCAAAGATTGTAGGTGAAACTATCGTAAACAATGATTGGATTTACATCCCTTTTCTTCTTCTCATTTACTGAGACCCCATGTTCCCCAATTACTGCAGACGCATTCCTTACCAAAACAGATCCGTTTCTAATGGAGATTGACTTTCCAGTCGATGCAGAGAGTTTGGTGGTAGGGTTTGGAATGTGCACAGTTGAAAAGTTGGGGTTCCTTTGGGTTTGAATCGAAAACTTGGGGTTTCTTTGTGTTTGAAAGACAATTGCTCGAGAAGGAAGAAAAACGGCCATGTTTACTACTCCTTTACTATTGGAGATCAGCCAGTTTATTATCCGATTAGCCACCGAATTACGCAAACATTTAATAATATTGATTCCCTGCTATGTATTTGTAGAAAAGGAAACCTCCTAATCCTAAGCAATTACTGAAAATATAAACTAAATCCTAATTGGTGTTGGTATCCCAACAAAATCTTCCATTGCTAATTTGGCGTGGCCAGATTCGACCCTGTGACTTTAGAGGCTATTTTGAGGCGAGGCCTCACATAGTTTTTTTTATCTCTGTACATTTTCATTTTTTTAGAAGACTTTTGAATGATCATTCTACAGGGTAAAAGTTCCAAGTTTCTTGTATGACTTTCGGTTTGCTGCTCCAGTGTTGGATTTCTTGGTCATTGCGAGAAGATATGGTAGATACTGTAAACTGGGGAGCTACTTTTAAACTCGGGACCAAGGTTCAGTGTCATGCATGTGAGTCTCAATAGGCTCACCTGAAATTCAACAAGATTATTCCCGTGTATTTGTGTAAATGCGTGGCCTCTTGAATAAGAATGCATCACATCATATTATTTGTTGTTGTTCTTTTCTCGTACACTTCACGTGCTCATATATGTCGTACAATGCTTTAGAATCAACATATGTTAGCCGAGTACATTGATTTTTGCCAACTGCAATTCCCCATTTCCATCTTGGTAGTATAGTATAAATAGAGCAACTCTAATAAGATGGCTCACAAGTTATGAAAAACAAATCAAGATGGCCAAGCCTAATTCTGTTCTTGGTTTTCTGCTTTATATGCTAGTCAGTAGTCATACTCATATGTTTGATATCGCGTAAGTATTAATTACTGTTATCGATTTCGTATTTGGTCACCGTTACAGTTTCTTGTTTATGTTTCCAGCTGATTCATGCAGGATAAGTAAGTGTGTATTGCTTCTATCGCTTGAAATCAATCAGTCTTTATTATTGTTATAGCCAATGTGTAATTTTGATATTGCTGTTTTTTTTTTTTTTTTTTTTTTTTTTTTTGCCAGATACTGCTAATGCGGATTTCAAGTGCAAATCTGGTGAGAAATATGTAACATTTGACGTCGCTTGCTGCCTTGGTTGTGATGAACTGTGCTTAAGCCACTGCCCCGCGGGAAGTTCAGCTACCGATACAAATTGTGATTTGATAAGGCTTTTTGCCTTACCTAGGTGTGAATGTTGTTGTAAAGCATTTCCGAAACCACCACCACCCCCACCGTCACCTCCCCCACCGTCGCCATCGCCACCACCTCCCTCACCACCGCCACCATCTCCACCACCACCCCACCCCCACCCCCTACCCCCTGCACTGAAGTCTGTCCAACTGAGATCCAGTTCCAACTGTGTCCTGGCAAGCCACCTTGCAAGTATGTGCCAGCTAGTCAGATCATGACTATGTAGTTGGAGTAATGTTATCTAGCCAGTTAAATGCTATGTCATCAATCTGGCCTTACTTATATTTTGTTGTATTTGCATTGTGTATGTCCTGATGTTTCTGTATGAATAAGAATGCGACGCATTCGCGTTGCTAAGACTACTAAATAAAAACTTATTCAGCATGTAAGGTTATTAGCCACGATCCCTAAATCAATCTGAATGACTCTATCCTTGCATCACAGCTGCCAGGTTTTGAAGATGTCAGAGATGTTCATGTTTGCAAACGGTGAGTGTGCAGCAGAGAAAACGGGAGTGCGAGTCTGACCAATCATGCATTACTGGCCGGAGTCGAATAAATAGGTCTGCATGTATGTATGATGTATCTAGAAAATTTTATTCACGGATTAAAATAGCCAACCAATCTTACAATACAATATAAAGAAAAAACCCCTTTTTGATTAATCATAAATAGAAAAAAAAAATAGTCCAACACTGATATTACTAATATGACATTCAATGTCAACTATCACTAAGAGCAGTTTCTATGGGATGAACAAACTCAGAGTTTGTTCATTTTGCTCCCACTATGACATGAACAAACACGAAAAATGGATGTTCAAATCATCAAATCTGTTGATTTGAACATTGAGTCGGAACAATCTGCGCGCGTCTGTGGTAAGGACGGGCGACATTTCTACCAACGCGGGAGTCCGAAGGTAAAATACCAGCGTTTCAGTTAATCTGAAGTGAAAATCTATTTTAAAATATAAACATTTTCATTCATTGATATTATTGCTAATACTTTTACAAGATATAAACTTAGACAATAATAAAAACTTCAATAAAAATCAAGTACAAGTTTTGGCTTCCTGTTTATCTTTATTTGACGTATTTTCCATTCAACGCGCTCTTTGACAGTTTCACCTTTGTTTTTGAATTTTTTGTTATTAACTTTCAAAACTGGAGCTCTTCTTTTCCTTTTAGCGGAACATTTTTTGGAGAAACTTCTAAAACATGCGCTTCCCTTTTACAATTTTCATCTTTTTAAAACTCCCACATATCTTAGAAACAACAGCTTCAAGTTTTGCATCGCAAAAAAGTGTGGTCGCCTTTTCATCCATTTTTAGAAGAGAATTTTGGTGTGAGTGAATTGTTCGAAGATGGTGGTAATTTATAGAGGGAAAAAATGAAGTTCGAAATTTTAAAAACTACCAGTTGGCGTCAGAAGCGAAAACGCCGGCGATCTAGGTTGTGACGCCGAGTTTGCTCTTCTGACGCCAGAGTTATTCGTTCGGATGCCAGAGTTCGATCTATGAGCGCCAGCGTTTTTATCTCGATCGCACGCCTGTTGGTATAACACTCAGTGCTTTTCCATAGTGGAAAACCTAGTTTGTCCATCCACCTGGCTGAACAAAAGAATGGGTTTGGCCATTGCCATAGGAACTGCTCTAACATATGTACTTAAGGAGAAAAACATAAATATAACTAATATTTACATATTTACAGAAATACCATCATTATTATAAAAATAAATCAAAAAATTAAAAAACTTAATACATTCCTAAACGCACATCGAATTTTTGTGAGATTTATATATTTGAAAAGCTCTTTGAACTATTTATGTAACGAGTACAAATAAGAGTATTGAATTTTTACTTTACGGAAAGTTTCATTGTTCTCAAATTTGGTGTTGTTAAAATAATCAAATTCAAGCATGTGCATCACACATGTGGGGTCTCACTAGTACAGATACCCTGATAACAATCAGCTGGACTAATCGCCATTTTGAATCCTCATGAAATCTAGGTTAGTGGTCTTTTCGTTAAGTTTTTGAGCAAAGAAGTTTTAATAATATTTCTTCAAAGTCTCTCTTCGGAATAAAGCTGGTTTACGAGGAGGGTCAATCAAGTTATGTGCAGGGCCAATTTCTGCATCTAGATTTGTCAAATGGAATGTGGCAACTCCATTGCTCAGAATCTGCGAAATTAGTACTACTATTATCTCTTTCAAATATTTAAATCAGTGCCTAATTTCATGTCAGATAATGCAATAAAAAGGCGGAAAATGTGTAAAGAACGGAAACAATATTGTACTACCTTAGTCATGTTTTTGAGATTGACTATAAGCGCATTAGGAATGGGTTTTACAGTTACTTATTTTCCGTCTTTACGAATCTGAAGGCCTTCGGTTTCATTGAGCTGAAGGACATTAGACAAAGCACCAAAATCTGAGTTTAGTGATAAAACTATTGTTAAAAAGAATGTAGATACTCAAGGTCAGTCTTGTTGACCTTGACTTAGTCTGTGTCCGATCTCTAATCTCACAGCTACAAGGATCAAACTTAAAATAACAATTGTTATCTCTAGGGAATCTAGCCACTGACAACAAGTTATGCTTCATTTCTGGCACATGTAACACATTCTTTAAGGTGAAACAGGAAGTAGGTGTAGTCAAACATGAAGTACCAATAACAGAGATAGGTAAGGACTTACCATTACCAACCATTACTTTCTCTGTTCCAGTATAAGAAGATGAAGTCTGCAATAATGATTGATTCTCTATCATGTGTGTAGTTGCACCCGAATCAGATAGCCAATGAGGTGTAGATGTTTAAGGCACATCAGTAACTGAAACATTGCTCATAGCAGGACTAGCATTTCGCTCAACAATATCCATATTTGCAGATTGATCCATAGTATGAAATTCCTCCTCCTCAAAATCAATATGAACATAATGAGATTGAGTGTACCTATCATCAGGATCACTTCTATAATGACATATGTGTACAAAGTGACCTAAACATATGTATATTTGACACTCAACTCGAGAATAGTCAGGAGTGGATCTTTTACCAACATGAAGAGTAGGACCACTAGAATTACCACCATATGAACAAGAACCGGAGTTAAACTGACTATTCATGAAATTATGAGAAACATTTCTTGGTTTACCTTTACCACCATCAAAGATATGAAAATTTCTACTATAAAGGGACAATGAATGTTGTGAATTCAAAACCATAAAAGTATCTTGATCTTGATCGAGTAACCACTGTTCAAGATTAAGTAATCTTTGATTTTATCTCAACATAAATATACTCTGGAACTTTTAGAGAAAGCAAATATGTAGGATTATAAACCATGTGACACTCCAGTGGAAAAAACTTCTAGAGCTTTTATACATGATGGAAATTTATTGGCAGATCCACTTGAGTATATGACTATTGTAGGTGGCCTACAATACTTAACTTATACTAACCTGATATATGCTTTGTAGTTAATTATGTGAATCAGTCCATGCATGCTCCTATAGATTGTCACCTTCTTTTAGTTAAAATAATTCTCAGATACTTAAAAGGAACTGTTGGTCAAGGATTTCCACTTAAAGATGGTGATGTTTCTTTGAAGTTCTTGATTAACAGAAGGATTCTCAGAAGTTCTTAGTTTACCTTTACGATGAAATAATGATACATAAGATGAATATAGAGAAATAATGATACAAAGGATGAATATTGAGAGAATAAGGTAAAGTTCTTGATTAACAGAAAAGAAACTGGTCAAACAACTTTAATACAGATAGAGAGAAAGAGCCAGTACAGCTGGAACGACTATCACTAACAGATTGGACACAGACTAAGTCAAGGTCAACACGACTGACCTTGACTATCAACATTATTTCTAACACATATGACATGCTCTGACTTAGAACAAGGAAGATAGTAATTCAGTTCCATTCTTTGTAAACAATCATTGAATAACTCTATCTCATCAGAATCCATATTTATAAGCTTTACCCATTTTTCCTAGTAGAATCATGGTCATGTCTTTCAATCCCAGAAAATAGCTTCCAACGACTCCCTGCATAAAGACAAATATATCACTCAAGATTAATGGAGGAGAAAAGATCTTCTTCAAACATGACACAAGTGCGTGCATATTATTTACGCCTTTCAAGCTGATTCATCTCAACCCCGAACCACTGCAAAAGGAAAAAGTGAGACTACACACGTGAATGTATATGTGCATACACCTAATATAAACTAAATCATAACTGGTGTTGGTATCCCAACAACATCTTCCATTAATAATTTGGCATGGCCAGATTCGACCCTGTTACTTCAGAGGTTGTTGATGTTTGCTTTTTGAGGCCTAGCATGGTGCTCGACTCTTGCATTCTAAAAAGACATTCTTAGGGAAAATTTTTTTTGGTCGGCTCTGAGGATCGGGCGAAATTGAGTCGACTCGTTTTTTAAAAATTGGTAAAAAAACTTTGATCTTCCCTTGATCTACTTGCATCTAATGATTCAATAGTCGTTTCTTAAGATTTCTTAAATGATCATAACACTAATTTAAAAGTTTTTATATGTTTCTTATTAGTTTTTACGCTTTTTTGTCTCAATTTTCTTTGTTCTCTTTTATTTTCCATCTTTATCATTTATCTATGATGAAAAACTAATCTGTTTGATTTGTAGTACTTTTGTTGATCTCAGTAGTGTACATGTTGTGGTCTTCAAGGGAGCAGTGGTGCAATTTTTGATTCAGGATTACTCATTAAGAACATTAGTGTTCTTCATATCTAAGATATGATCATGTTCAGCTCCATTAAGGGATCAAAAATCACTCTTTGCAGTGGTATCCTCAACTCTGATCTTATATTGGATGATCCATGAAACAATATGTTTCACTACCATCGATTTTGGAAACCAATCTTCTGGATTAATCAATAATCAAAATCTAGATCTCTTGTTGTTCAACCTCCATGGTTATAAGGGTATTTTTTATAAAAATCACAAGCTCAAAGGCGCAATTCTGGGGAATTCAAAATTTTGAATATCACATTCCTAAAATAAAGCTTAATATCCATGCAGATTTTTTTCCACAGATGTACATGAGAATATTAAAAAATAATGTTTATCTTGGAAAGATCTTTCTTATCTCAATAAACAGTCAACTAAACCCTAATTGTATTCTCCTATATAAAGATTGTCAAGAGAATAAGTTTATTCCTACAAAGAAGAAGTCTTATCAGGATCGAACATACTGTATCTTCTTGATATCAAAAATGTCTCAAATTTCAAGGCTCCAAATGGCTGCTCTCACAAAGCATTTTCAAGATTTAGGTCATGCTCAAGTTAATCGTGCTAGAGGTGGATTAATCGCGGAAGCGGACATAGATGCTGCTGCTACCAACTGTCATAATAGCGTGATTGGGAAGATAATTTCTAAGGATGATATTGATTACGACAAGGCGCAACGGGATGTGAACATCATGTAGAGAAGACACAGAAGGGTTGAGATTCACACTATGGGAAGAAACCTTTTTTAAGAAAAAAAAAACTGCTAAAGAAATAGGTGATGTTTTATCAAAAGTACCATGGATAATCCAGGAACATCTGGTGGTGCTGAAAGCTTATGATAATATACATTCAATCACCAAATTTTCTCAGTCATGTTTAAAGTCCTTGCTTTGGAACATGTTTATGATGGCATCCTAGATAAATTGTGTGAAGATATTGGGAGGAAGGTTGTTGAAGAAGGGGGAGAGGTTTTACTAAAATAGGAAGAGTGGTGACTACAAAAGTAGAAGTGGATATCAGACAACCGTTAAAGAGAGGAAATTGGATTCTCAATGCAGCTAAATAGTAAGTTTGGATTAGATACCATTTTGAAAAGCAACCAAGGAAAATATGTCCAGAATGTTTTATGATAGATTATAATGAATATTTATGTGAGGAACGAGCATGGCATATTTTTAGAGCATTGATCGGTTGAACCCACTAGTGTTGGTATGTCAAGTGAGTTATCGATTTTAGTTTCCAAAATGCATTCTTGATTTAGTATACTATAAATTTTTTCAGATTAGATTAAGTCTAAGGAGTAGAATCGAAGCTATCCTTGAAGGATGAAGTTTGAAGACTACAAGAAGACATCAACAAGGACTTCATCAACAAAGGTATGTGGTAATTGATTTCATTTGGATTCTTGTTCAATTCTACCTTTCTAATTTATCGAAACAAATGCTAACTCTATGGAACAATTCCTAAGACGGTAAATGTACATTCATGTATATATACTCGAGGTTATTTGATCCACGACTTTTGTGACAATAACCTTTATCCCTAGAAAGGTTCTAATGTTATAGTGAATGAGCTTACGAATTTAACGAGCCAATAATCACTCAATTCTGAGTTATAACGATGAAGTTAGGAGTTATTAATCTAAGTAACAATTATAAGTGTTGCTGTAATTGTTACAATTCGTTAGTAGGAAACAATCCATGAACTGTTTGTAACGGTTCACGGACTTGAGCCCAATTAAAATGGCTAGAATTATCTTTTAGTCAAGTTTTTGATATTTCCTTATCTAGGCAAGATGGCTATTAATCCAAACATATTTGATTACCATATTTAAGTGTTTGTGATGTCTTTTAATTCCTGCCTAAGTTAAAATGTGATTTATTCACATAAATACAATATTTGCTAATTATTTATTTATTTAATTAGTTTGGAAAGAGTTGTAACTTAGGAAAGACTCACAAAATTAGGAGAGTCTTGAAAAAGGAAAATAGCTTTGCTTAGCTTTCAAGTTACCTTTCACTATAAATAAAGGGTTCGTGAGTGTTACACGTTTTCATCCCTTTTGGAAAATTGGTGTAAACTTCATAAGGTTGTTTTCCATGTCTTCTGTTCTTCGTGAACAAGAGTGAGATAAAAGTATTTGTATTGGGGATCACAAAGTTGAGTTGGATTTAATCTTCGTGATTGATTATAAAAATTGTAATCTAGGTTTTTCACCTCTTCTCTATTCTAAGGTTTTGATATAAAACCATTCAAGAATTGTTGATCATAAACCCTAGGTTTTGATAGATTTTAGTTTCCGATCGTATACCAACACTTGTTAGTCGAAATCGGAAGCTAAAAAGAAAACTTCGATTATGGTATCCCGTAAAAATCCTTAAGAAGTTTTAAACAAGATATCTCTAGATTTATTCTTGTTGTAGAATAATTAGGTTTCTCTTCCTTTTCTTGAAGAGTATAATAAAACCTAATTTACAAGTTTGTTTTGATATTACTTTTACCTAGTAATTGTTTCTCTCAAAACAAACACAAGATTTCCAAAACATTGATTTACATCTAAAGGGAAATCGATTAGGTATTTTGTGAAAACAAAAGATTGAAAATTATCAATTGTGTTTTTGTATCTTCTGAAGAGAACTTTGTTCTGCCAGAAGATTTTTCGAGAATAACTTCTAAAGAGAATTTGTGTTATGCTAGAAGTTATACGAGAAGTATTCCTAAAGAGAATTGGTGTTCTGCTAGGAGTTCTACAAGCGCTTGAATACAGCTGAAGCAGGTATTACATCTAGTCCGAATAAGTAGTAGGAAATTTGTGTAACAGCTTATAATCAGTGTGTGTTTATTCTGGACTAGGTCCCGGGGTTTTTCTGCATTTACGGTTTCCTCTTTAACAAAATTCTAGTGTCTGTGTTATTTCTTTTCCGCATTATATTTTCTTTATATAACTGAAATAATACATGTTGTACGTTAATCAATTAATAGTTGTTAAATCCAACCTTGTTTGTTGGATAAGACTTGATTGATCTTGGACACTTGAACTTGTCTTTTTCACATTGTTAGACCAGTCTCGACTAACCCTGTATTAAGTGAACACCGTGTTGAAATATTCCTTTAGTGATTTTTTCTTAAAGAGGTTTATACACGGTGGGTCTTAAATAGGTTGTGATAAAAAAAATATTGGTTTGATACCGTCCAAGAACTCACACACTATAATCAGGTTTACGGACTTGTTTCTGTTTAACTGTGATTGTGTTGAGAAATAGAGATATAGCTCTTTGATATACTTTTCTATAGATTGAGTCTAACTGTCTAGTTGATTCTCTTGAAAGTATACTGCGCCAATAGCATGCCATGCCAGCCGCACCTCCGCGCCAAGGAATCCAAACCATGCCAACCGCACCACTACACCAATGGCATGCCATGCCAGCCGCACCTCTGCGCCAAGGCATGCCAACCATGCCAGCCGCACCACTGCGCCAATGGCATGCCCTACCAGCCGCACCTCCGCGCCAAGGCATGCAAACCATGCCAGCCGCACCTCCGTGCCAAGGCATGTCAACCATGCCAGCCGCACCACTGCGCCAATGGTATGCCATGCCAGCCGCACCTCCACGCCAAGGCATGCCAACCATGCCAGCCGCACCACATGTGCCAATGGCATGCCAACCACCTTGCTGCGCCATACCATTCCGGCATTCCCTATGCGGCTACCAAAACGAAGGCGTGCGATGATCAACGGCCACCCTTCCATCGTAGATGCAAATCTTAGCCGTCCAAGGTCGCCAAACAACGCATGGTAACCTTTGGCCCAAATCCTAGTTTTGGCCACGCCTAACCGCTCTAAGGCATGCCATGCCACATGTGCCAATGGCATGCCAACCACCTTGTCGGGCCATACCATGCAGTCCTTCCCTATGTGGCTACCAAAACGAAGGCGTGCGATGATCAACGGCCACCCTTCCATCTTAGATGCCAATATTAGCCGTCCAAGGTCGCCAAACAACGCATGGTAACCTTGGCCCAACGCCAAAACTCTAGTTTGGACGCGCCTAAACCACGCCAAGGAATGCCGACCATGCCACATGTGCCAATGGCATGCCGCTCCTAAGCCATGCCATGCCGGCCTTCCCTTCACGGCTGCCAAAACGAAGGTGTGCGACAATCAACGACCACCCTTCCATCTTAGATGCAAATCTCATCCGTCCAAGGTCACCAACCAACGCATGGTAACCTTTGTCCCAACGCCAAAACCCTAGTTTGGCCGCGCCCAAACCACGCCAAGGAATGCCAAACATGCCACATGTGCCAATGGCATGCCGCACCATCCACCTTGCCGCACCTAAGCCATGCAGGCCTTCCCTTCACGGCTGCCAAAACGAAGGCGTGCGACAATCAACGACCACCCTTCCATCTAAGATGCAAATCTTAGCGTCCAAGATCGCCAATCAGCGCATGGTAACATTTGGCCCAACGCCAAAACCTTTGTTTTGGCCATGCCCAAACCGCGCCAAGGCATGCCATCCATGCCACATGTGCCAATGGCATGCCAGCCACCTTCCCGTGCCATACCATGCCGGACTTCCCTATGCGGTTACTAAAACAAAGGCTTGCGAAGATCAATGACCACTTTTCCATCTAAGATGCAGATCTTAGTCGTCCAAGGTTACCAGCTAACGCATGGCAACCTTTGGCCCGACGCCAAGCTCTAGTTTGGTCGTGCCCAAACAAAGTCAAAACCCTAACTTTTGGCCGTGCCTAAACAAGGCCATATCCGTACCGGGCATGCTTTCATTCCACTGGCTACCAAACGAAGGGTTGCAATAATCAACGGCTATTCTTCCTCTCAAGATGCAAAATCTCGACCGTCGAAGGTCACCACCGAGCCGGCAAGCCTCCTAAGCTCAACTTTCCGAACAACAACATGCTACATGTTTTCCACGAAAACACTCGAGACATCAACACATGTCACAAACTGTGGGATGCTCATTGGGTATTGATTTGGCATTTTACAGCGTGCGGGGTACACTACGCCCGTTATAAGACAATGTCATAAGGATGAGGCGGTTAGTAAATACAAGGAGTAATGGTGAAACGCTTTCTTTTATGGAACATCAATTCCAGGTGTTAGCGGTTACCACCTCCTCCCATTTACTCATCCGTTTTCCATTTCTTACGAGACCAGAGTATGTTTCACTTCGACTTGTATAAATAGGTCTTACCTATTTCCACCAAACAACAATTTCAGGTCAGGAGAATACAACACTCAGAAAATATTTGCTAGATTTCCATCTGTTAGCTTCCCACTTTCTGATACAAGTCGTGAAACAACTACTCTTCCAGAATCAACTATTCTGGTCTGAACACTCTCTTCGCTTCCCTCCCCAAAACCAACCCTTCTCCTTCACTTTGTGACCGAAGAAAGTATGGAACGGCCATTTCTTGGTTTAGGCAGGATTTATACAGATTGATCTCTCGAATCTAAAGTACTCCCTTGCAATACATTGTTTAGGGTTTAAACTCATTTCTCACCCACATACCTGAAATTACCAAAATCAGCAGAAATCGTTTTCACCCTCAAACAATTGGCGACCACAGTGGGAGGTTTATATTTCGGTCACGATGTCAATTTTCAATCCTCGATCTCATACCTCGACCCAGACGTCAGGATAGTAAAATCAAACGATCCGTTCAGGGATCGACGACTCAGCTACTAGGTGGCTCGATTTCCAGTCGTGAAACGACAAGAGACGACTGGGGATTTCCGAGGGGTTAGAAGCAAACGATCCGCCCATGGATGGGAAACACGACAAGGAATGACTGGGGACTTTCCACAATCACGGCGATGTTTCCCACAAAACTCGGTCTTACATCCGGGAGATTCATTTTTCACCAGAAGATCCAAAAACCGAGTAATTCTTTCCTAGACAAAATACGTGGTTTACTACTTCAGGTTTTCATGGGAATGATGAAACCAATAGCCATGTTATGTTTCATATCATGCTCCCTGTCGACAAGCAATGCTCACGATTCAGTGGCTTTCCTGGGATGTTTGCACCATTCATAATCGTAACCAAAAAGCATCGTTATTCTAAAAATAGTTTGTTCCAAATAATAATCCAAAACCCTCAAGGTAACATTTGTCTGTCAAACCAAAAATCCAGGAAATCAAAATCGTAAACTAGGCGTTTCATTTGCCTTTCAAAAAAAACAACCTAAAATAAGAAGTTCAGAATAAAGAAATGCGTTCAAGGAAAGTTTTTCAACAATGGCTTGCTCTTCTTGGCAAAAGCCTCTTTCGTGCTTTGGAGAGCTGCCCTCTTCAACTTCAGCTTCCTGGATAACTTTTCGACTTCCGCTATCTTCACCATATCCGCAGAAGGACCTTCGAATGTTTCAGCCAACAACTTTTCAACCTCAGAGAAACCTTCAACGAACCAAGGAACATTGAACTCGAAGTTTACACACGTGTCACGATGGAACCTCCATATCGAGACTACATCCTCAAAAATAGTATTACCAGTCACATTGCACATGTCATCAATCGAAGACAAAGCTTCCTCCACACGCTTAACCAACGCAAATCGACTAGTAATTTTCTTGGTCGTGGCGATATGTCCGTAGCTTTCCCATATCCTGGTGTATAACGCCGCGTGTTAGGCTGGCACGCTAAATCCCCCGATCAACACATGATCCGGATGAGGAACCATATATGGACGGTTTAAAGTGGCTCCCGCGACTGGATCAGCAACCGGCAAGGGATTCCTAACGATAATTGCACCTGCGTCCACTGGAGTACTCTCCATTGTCTGAGTCACAACGACGTTATCATCTCGATCAACATCCATTTCAAGGTCGCCCAGTGTAGCTGTCACAGTTGGAGACAAAGTTGTATCTCCGCCAGTCTCCGTCTCAGGGCCATATTCAGAAACGGCTTCCACCTATGATATCACGGATTAGATATTTTCCAAAGAAAAAGGAAAAGAGGAAAGAAGAAAAAACATGCGGGAGACTCACTGATTCGCTTTCATACCGACTAGAGGAAGATTCAGCACTACTGTCGGAAGAACTACTCTCACCATCACTGGACTCTGAACTTTCATCCTTCTCGGGTTCCCCATCACCATGGATAGGCTCAGCACCGCCACCCTCCGTCTCGAGAAACGATGTTTTTTTACTACTTGTAAGTTTGGTAAAGGTGTTCACGCTGCTGAGACCCTGGGAAAGATACAAAGACGGATACTCAGAAAAGAAACAAGGATATACGCGATCCAACTAAAATCAAGAGGAAAAGCATACGTACCCGCATATTAGACGAACTGAAAGTCGGTAGGGCTGTCTAATCTGACTGGGAACCGTCTGCACGGCTTTTAGACCTTCGCTCCTTCACTTGGGGACTATCTGCATTCGGGATAACGGATTTTCGCTTGGTCGAAGAAGGATCCCTCAGCAGTGGGTGCTCCGCTAAAACCGCAGGTGAAGGTTTACCGCCACGGTTTTCTACCACATCATTCACGAATCCATGGATAGCGAGAAACTCATCCTGCCAAAATATGTTATATTTGGAGGTTGTTGATGGATTTCGTTCCTCGAGCGGAAAAGGGAGACTTTTACCCGACACAAGAACACTAGCATCGAGAACAGTTGGCAACGAGTCTTATGGAACAACCGGCTGACGAAAGAGTGGGATCCCTTGGTTAAAACCCATATGTCGAGACGCCCTATCGATATTGTAAGAAACGTATTTGCAAGATCCTCGAAAGAAAGACGGCACATGACTGTGCGTGCAGCTTCACATGAACACCATCTCTCCAACACTCATATCCTCTTTATCAAAACACAAAGACATGATTGGAGCAGGAGCAAAGGTATTGATCTGATTTATGGACGCATGTACCGGAGCCCATGGACAAAAATTGACCGTATGCGAGTTGTGAAGGAATCCAACCAGGTTCGAACCAATCTTTGGACGCCTATTCGACCAGCGCATCATCCTAGAACCACCCCAAGACTCGGGAAGTACGACCAACGGTTTTGGAGCATACCTTCCGAAGTGCTCCCAGAACCATGCTTGGAGAAAGGTGGCATGAATATACGAATCCACTTTCATATAGCCATTTGAAGCGCACATGTCTACGACCAGATGATCCAAGTGTGTGTACAAGAACCAAGAAACAAGCCGCCAATAGGGAGAACGACACCTTTTGCCAATTTTATGGAAAACTTGGTAAGTTCCTGTCTTATCTCCTTCTTACCAGAGCCGTCATCGAAAATATCTCTGGATAACCAAAGATCCAAGAACGCTGCGACATTAAGTGTACTATTTTTCTGATTTGGCTCCAACTCATCAGGAAACCATTGAGACACCCACCAGCCATAGAAGCACCTCGTCTCGTTTTCTTTCCGAAGGAATCCTTTTGATTTCGCAACCAGAGCGACACGCATTTCTTCTTCATCTGCAGACAACTTGACATCGAGGTTTCCTATTACGGGAAGGTTCAGCAAGACGACCACGCTCTCTAAAGAAATAGTCATTTCACCCCACCTGCATATGGCCGTGTGAGTTTCCAGACACCATCTGGAAATGAAAGCAAACAAGCTTGGAATATCTTTCCTAATTTGAAGCACTGCGGAAGCCGCGACAACATCAATAATCTGCGCCTTGGTCAAATTGGCTTTTACACATTCCTGGCTCATCATGAATCGCATCCATTTCTCAAAGGGATGTAATGGACTCACACAGATTTTAAAGTCAATGGGAGAAGCAGAATACTCTTTCCTCTGAAGACAAAACCTTATTACACCTCCAGGCCGAACTGACCGGGCCTCTCATTCACTTTCCGGACCAGTCAGAAGAATCGACACATACTTGGGATGATTTTTCCTAATTGTGGCGGACGTTCTAAAGAACTCATCGTCTATGTTTTTCTTGGTACGTCAGAACTTTTCTCAAATGACATCCTAACGAAATTTTCTCACGCTACTTTCACATTCGAAATAACTACAATGGAACAATACGAAGAGAAATTATTATGGAAAGTGCATGGAAATTAATTTATCAGACACAGGAGATCCATCCTGGACGCAAACCAATTTGTTGCAAAGTCATAATGCGCATGAGAAAAGAAATTGGGACTGGTAGACCCTGCATCACCACCTCATGCCAAGGCCGTACCCTACAACAGAAAATTTATGCCCGGACGAGGAGGCGCGCCCCACCATGGGAACAATACACTCGGACACACCAGGAAAAGGGAGGAAACCCTAGGAGCTAGGTTTTCACGGGAAGGGAATGACAGTTACTAGCTCATGCATGCCTACTTTGCACAGTAATTGAGGCGACCAGTATTACTACGATATTCACGCCTAAATGTTACTACAAGTTCACGCAAAGCATATTTACGGCTAGGATTCATACCAACACAAAAGAAAAATATTTTTACAAGTTCATAAAAAGGTACGCCTACAACTAGGGTTTGCACTAACACAAGAAAACAAAAAAAAAATTAAAGAGGACGTGCTGGAAGACATACCTGGGATTCGCTCGTCCGTTTTACTGTTACCACACGACCAGAATAAAAAATAAATAAAGGTGTGAAATAAAAGGAGAGGCCGGCCCCCTTTTATAGGCATGATACTTGGGAGTTTGAATAAGGAAAGGACTTCCTATTTGAGTCAAGTAAGGAAAAGAGGCAACTGGGCCCGCGAATAAAAAACAACATGCCAAGCCGTCCACACCATGCCTTGGCCCCACCACGCCAAGCCGTCCACATGCTTTGACTCACCAAACCGCGCCTTTCCTTGGACCCACCATGCCAAGCCTTCCGCGCCATTTCCTTGGCACCACCATGCCAAGCCGTCCGCGCCGTTACCTTGGCCCCACCATGCCAAGCCGTCCGCGCCATGACTTGCCGCGCCAACATGATAAGCATGTAAATGCTACATTTTATACCCATATTTATATTAGCTAGGATACAATATTTTAGTTGCTAATACTATTTTAGTGCTTTTGTAGAAAGTACAAGTGAATTCGATCATCCAGCAAATAAACATCAAAATGTGAGACTTAATGGTGTTTGCGACGAAAATTGCAAAATGTGGTTGGCCTGGTATTTCCATATATCAGCAACCACAATGATGAAATGTGGTTGGCCCAGTATTTCCATATATCAACAATCACAATGATGAAACGTGGTTGGCCTGGTATTTCCATGTATCAGCAAACACAATGATGAAATGGGGTTGGCCTGGTATTTCCATGTATCAGCAACCACAATGATCAAATATGTTGGCCTGGTATTTCTACATATCAACAACACTTATTATGCTGGCCTGGTATTTCTATATATCAGCAGCACTTATTATGTTGGCCTGGTATCTCCATATATATCAGCAGCATAGAATTATTTCACAGCCGAGGTCACAATAGGCAGACAATTTTTAATTTGGTCTTCAATTAATGCATGGTGAAGCGAGTCGACGTCAGCACACTAATGCCACCTAAGATTGGTCAAGAGTAACTTTATTATTGTTAGCATAAGAATGGAAGAATATCACCTCCATGACCACGTGCAAATGAATAAAAAGTAAAGATTAAGATATCTTGTCCTTACATAATTTCTATTGCTCTATACATATAAATAATCTGAAGGAATGTTTGAGACCAAATGACGTCATTTGTGCAAATACAGTTAAGGTGGGCCCAGCACATGCAAGAAAATATCATGCTTTTTAAATTAAATTAATTCGTTTCCTTGGTGGTTTCATATACTATGGAAAGTGGAGATCCGATGATACTTTACAATGTTTCGTCATATTATGACACGCGGCACAATATTATTGGGCGGATTGTATTTCATGACATGTGGCAGACTTCTATTGGGAGGTGATGTAGCGACGACGTGATTTCATCTGGGGGATATATTTATGTGTTGTTTCAAAATGAAAGTGTGTGTGTGTGTGTGGGGGGGGGGGAGGGTGGAGGCCATAGGGTGTCAACTAGAGATGGGTTTTGAAGTTTTGTTTTATATTCTTCGTTTTTATTAGCTAGAGTTTGATTTAGTTATATTGATTTATGGTTTTTTGAGAAAACCATCTCTAGCTAATCCATGTTAGGGTGAAGGGATGAAGTTGTAGGTGATTTATTTTATTTTCTTGAATAAAGTTTCTACCGATTGAACTTAATGATAATGTTTGTGATTCTCTTTCAATGTTTCACCTTCTAGCTATATTTTTCATGTTCTATGTCATGTATAGTCCATAGTTAGATTAGTAGAAGAACTCATTGAACCATTGGAATAATTGAATTATGAATTTCATTTGACTATTTATGCCATGTATATCTAGTGCTTAAGAATTCTACATTAAGGTGACAACAAACTACCGTTTTGAAAATGATAATTCTTGTCAACGATTCTTGATGAAATATCTTCCTTGTACTAGTAGCTAGGTTTGCTACTTTACATGAGTAAATTAGAGATTTTTGTGATTGAATACAAATAACTTACCTACAACGGATTCCCGAAACCTTAACACTTTCACATCTTTGGTTACATTTTTATTATTTTGCTATCATTTTGTCCGAATTTCTGAAAACTCTCAAAAGCATCATATTTGATTACTTAGTTTTTTTTGGTATTAGTTGGTAGCGTATTTCACACTCCTCGTGGTAGCGTATTTCCGGGTGCCTTTAATAACTTTTCGAACCAATTTCTCCAAAAATGTTTCTTTTCCAAAAATACCTACACACATAAAACATCATAATAAGTACAAATTGAGCACTAACAATATATAAAACTGAGACAAATCATACATATCAATGTGTCTATCAGCTTGCTGCTGTAAATGATGAATGAATCTGTTCCAGCCATGGGTTTTGAGTCTGTGGGACGTATAAACAAGGAGGAGATTGATGAAGAATTGCATATGGGGGTTTGAGTTGGAATTTGATTTTTGTAGTGTCTAGTGGTTGGTCACAACACCGATTTGATGGAAGAATATTGAGGGTGATGTTGTGGCTGTTTAGTATCGAGAAAGAAAATGTGGTAAATGGTTGTGTGAATTTAAAATGCATTAGTGAAGGAGGCATGGGTTCTCTGATGATTTGTACCAGTGAGTGTTGAGTATGAGATGGGGAATATGCAGATAATCAAGAAACAATAGGTGTTGCAGGTGAATGAAGAAATTTGTGTGGAAGACAAGAATGTTAAGAAAAAAGTGGATGAGTATCAAGGATTGAGACTGTGAACTCAGTATGGTGAAATCTCGATATTTCATTCATGTTTCACAATAACAACAAATGAAAGATCAAATAAAGTGTATCAAGGGTTTGCTGGTTGATTTGACTAAAGAAAATGGGTTATTCAATTGAGCTAAAATACAGGGTAGCATGCAGGTTATGTGTAGTCAAGGAGATTGAGATGATGCTCTGACATTTTTCATGGGTTCAGCTAGTTATAATTGCAGGTTGGCCTGATATGGTATTCACGTGGTAGAAATGAATGAAGTTTTTGCAAGTTGTCTATTAGTGAAGCTACAGAGTTGTAGTAGCATCTAGAGGGATAAGGTTGTGTTGTAATGGGTATGTGGTGTTATAGTTTTGGGCTGAGTTATAGTTAAGAAGAGAATGACTGGAATGGTGGAGATGTAGGGTGAAGCGAGTTAGCTGGAGAACCTGGAGGTGTGATTGTGGTGCAGCTGAAGTTATGTGTACTTGCAGATATATGCAGTAGCATATAGGTGATTGAAGTTAGTTCAAATTATTATAGTTTCAGGAGATGGCATTGGTAGTGGAGATTCAGTTGATTGAAGACAAGAAGACTTTTGCTGCATTTGGGCTGAAATTGCAGTCAAGCGGAGCTGAAACTGGTGGTGGTATGAGGAAATTTTATTAGGATTGATTGGTGTTGTTGACCAGTGCGGATAGAGGGAATGCTAGTTGTTGCAGGAGGAGGTGATTTCCTGAGATGGAATGAATTTGCAGGTTATGGCGCAAGACAGCTGTGGCGTACGGGACATTGGTTATGGCCTTCGCAATATGGATTTGACCTGATCCGACTCAGCCCATTCAGTTGAGTTAAATAGATGAATATCGGATGACTTCTCCTTATTTGACCCAGTTGACTAATATAAGACTGTTAGTTTGACTGTTAAATCTAACGGCAACGTTACAGAATATTCGGTCAACAGAGAAGAATCTCAAGCAACCATCAGTACTTTTCTGGTGTCTTTTTGGCCGGATTCTGGCGACTTCCGGCGACCAATTTGGGCAAAGATTTTCACATAGGTTTTTCTCACACATGGGATTGGTGGAAAAGTAGATGGACCTGGTCTAGAATGAGGACTTGACTTAACTTTGGAAGAGTATCCTTTTGGAATTTGAGGACTATAAAAGAGAAAGAGAAACCTAAACTCTACTATCTTCTCTTCTACTACTTTTATTCTAGGGTTTAGAAACATGAAAACTTTTCTTTGTCTTTTTTTTTTTATTATGAACTCCATGAATATGAGAAGTTAATTCATTATTAGTTATGGAATAGTTTGATTTCACAACATATGTTTCTTTGATTGATATATTAGTTTTGTCTAAATATTATCGATTATATATGGTTCACTAGAAATATCGCCATGTATGATTGATTGTTTGTTTTGTCAAGTTGCAAATTGGTAGAACTCATATTCATATATATTGCTAGATTAGGGTTTGTTATATGCAAAATAGATAAATTCATGATTACAAGTAGCATAATATGATTATAGCTTGTAGTGATATATCTTTGTAATCATACGCGAACCATAACCTTTGTTAAATTGAATTAGTGCGTTTTTCACATTCAATTGCATTGATTAGCTTTATTTCATCAATATTATTGCTCCTCGGGAATTAAACTTGATTAGTTATTTTAGACGTTAGGTTGTTTCCTTGGTAGAATTCGTATTCTCATCTTTTAATGTGTTTATTGATGACAAGAAAAAATTAGCGGGATATTCTTGCGATCAAGATATCCTAGGGATTTTGGTAATGAGAGATTTAATATCAATTATAATTATTGTGACAAGAACATGTTTGTGAATGAAGATGAAATCCATGACTAATATTTTTTCATCCTTGATTTGATTTTTTTAATTTTCTTTGTTTGATTTTATTTTTATTGCTAGATAAAATCAGAAAACCCCCTTGTTATTTATAAGAAACCAGAACTTATAGCAATCCTAGTCCGTAAGAATATTTCTACACATAGAAATATCCTCTTGGTCCATGTAATAACTTGGTTAATTATGAATATTGCTAAATATGTTGGTTACAATTTTGGGATCCTTTCATATTCCCTCTTCCTTGATGGACGATCGAGATTGAATGTTAATTCTAAATCCTATGAACCTTGGTCCTCTTTCTACCTATAAAAGAAACACAATAACCATCAGTATTGTTTCAAGGAATTTTATTATTCATTACACAAAAGGTCAAGAAGGAGAAACTGAGAGTTTCTTAAGGTATTCTGTTATATGGGTGTTCTTGGAGGAAACCTTGGACTCAATCAACGGCATCATCAGGTATTCTGCGATAAAGGTGTTTTTGGAGGATTACTTGCAATCAACATCAATGGAAAAGGTACATCTCTAATACCACCATCACCATGCATACTAGTGATTATCACGTTGTTCAAGATCCTAAATTATATATCTACAAATTAAAACTTATATAGTCCTCTCTGTAGGAACGATCCTTTCTTACCTAGTACTTCATTATATATTTTTCGAGTGGGAAAGTGTAATTATTTTTGACGTGTTATGACAGCGATCAACATCAGAATTGTTAACCTCATTCTTGTAGTCGGAATTTTAGTTAGCATCACTCTCTTTTTCTAAGAAACGACAATAGAAACACACCATCATAAACAACAAGAGAAGCTACACAAATTTATGAAGAAAGTTAAAGACGTTCAAGGTTTACAAGCAACAAAAGGAAGAACAAGATTGTATATCCAAGTTGAAGATAACTGAAAAAGAAATTAAGAAAACCAAAACATGTGATTCTTTTATATTTATGGTACCAAGGCAATATCAAGTGGTAAAGAATCAAGTTATAACTAAAGTCTTTTCCCTCCGGCCTAGTATTTAAAAAAAGTCATCAAAGAAAACAAGAAATAATCAAGGCCGTTAGAAGAGAAATATGTAAAGAAGTTTCAAACAACAAGTAAATGAAGAAAAAGAGTTATAAAATTGTTTATGAAGTTCAAGAGTTAAACACGTAGACGTTTCCATTGGACACTGTGAGAATGATGTTGAATATAGATCGAATAAAAAGGTGAGTGAGCATTCACATCCTTGCATATGGTTAATTTTCTTTCTTAAAGATCATCATAAATTTAAAATAATCATGTGTAAGTATTCTCTTGTTTACCCGCATATGTGACCCATTTCTATCATCTTATGGGTGGACGACGGTGAGCAGAAGTATAGGAGAATGTTTATTGATTGCTTTCAAGGTTAATTCTTTAATATGGCATTGGTTTAACACATTACACTCTCTTTCTCAACAATTAAGCATGAGAATAATTTTCTTTTCTACTTCTAACTTTTTCATATTAGTGTGAGAAATTTAATGTCCTTATAGCTCTTTGAATGCTTGTGCTTGTGGAATACTAAGAAGTTGGAGTATAGGTTTTATGGATATACCTCTTGTAAATCCTGGCGAGACTATAAATCGTCCACTAGGGGCACCTAGGGGTTTAAATACTTGTTGCACATACTAGGTGTAACCGTGATTCCCACGAAATCAGGTTAGCTTAGGTAGTTAGTTTTCTCGAGGACTAGCAAAAGGAATATATGGGGGGAATTTGATAGGTGTATTATTTGAACTAGTAATCTAATCTAATTAATTAATTTCTTGTTAGTTTTTATATTATTATGTTTTCATTCTGTTTATTTTTTAGTTTCTTAGGAGTTTTGAAGTTGATTCCACCAAAGATGAAGAAAGAAGTTCGTTGCAATATGAAATAGATAATAAAGTCAAGTTCAACAAGTGAAGACAGATCCATACCATGTGAAACTCGTTCGAATCCAGGAGTTGTTATCACCGTATTAAAGAGAATGAAAATATGAAGTCAATTCAAAAAGAATGAGGTCAATCTGAGGTCGTATGAAGAAGTTATGAGAAAAACAATCGAGCTAAAAAAGGAGTTGCACTCATTTGCAATAATTGTTTCTTGGTAGTTCTAATAACCAGCATCATTTCCAGTTATAACTTACAACAATTTGTCTTTGTCGGATTTTTTTATTCTGTGTTCTCTTTCTCTCCCCCTTATTACAATGAAGGAATAAAATTATTAAAGGTTACCTAATATTCAGATTTACTAATTATAATTTTTTTTGCCGCTAAAAAGTTTTAATGGAAATTTCAGAATTCTCTCTCATTTATTTAGATGAAATATTAATTTTTTCAGTATAAATATAAGGACAAAATGAAATATTGTTGACAATAGTATTTTCTGGTATTTCCATTTTGGGTTTCACGGCGTACCTCTAAAAAAATTAGCGTCCAAATAAATTTGGTAATGGTAAAATTGTTTTCTACTGACATATGTGATTATTAGTATGAGGAAGTACTACAATTAATTTTTTTTTTTTAGGTTTTTGATACTGCCGGCTACTGCTAGAATATTATCTTAGGTTTCTCACATTACTGCTAGAATATTTGATACTGCCGGCTACTGCTAGAATATAAACATCTTGTATGGAAAACATAACAAACATCTTACACAATATAAGTCTCATAAAAAAATTTGCTTCACATATGTGATTCATGTGATACATTTTTATATTTAAATTATAAAATACATTTGTTTCATGGATACTTTTTGCATTTCCAAATGTAAATACTACATATATATTTAAATTGTATTTGAATAATCCTCAGTTTTTTTCGATTTTCGTTTGTTGAGTTTCTTGCTTGGAACAACGATTTATTTTTTTATTCTTACGAATATAATGGAAGTTTTAAAATATTTTATGAGTTGTTAGTTTTCCATACTTGTCTACTTATGCGTATACAAAAGAAAGTAAAAAAAAAATGCCCTCGTTTCTCTTTTCCCCAGGTCTCGTAGATGTTTTGGAAGGCTCTGATCATCACTTTTCCATGAAATGCTAAAATTATATTTTTTAATAAACATGAAATGCTACAATAGTCACATACTTACTTGACTAACTCTCTTTTTCGGCCCCGATCGTTCTTCTCATACACATTCTTTTCTTTAGCTTCACATAAATGAAGAATAGTGGGTCCCACGAATTCTTCATGTTTCTTGTAAAATTCGATGTCTTAATTGTCCGCGAAAGCTTAATGTAATCATGTTAATGAATTATAGATACCGCGCAAATGAGTTAGTTGATTCAATATTTGAATCCGCTCAAGTGTAGAATGTAAAATAAATTTTGAATAAGTAGGCGTTTGAAATACAAAATAATATTGTGTACTTTTTTCTTGTTTGATAATATTACTGTACTACAATAATGGTAAATTTTCAGGTGATGATACAAATAGTCTGAGTTTGGAATTCGCTCATACCAAATTATTTATCACCAAAATAATAAATGACATTATTCTTTTTGGCTTTAAGGCTCTATAAAATTGAAAATTCGATGATTCTTCCTTGCCGAATGTCCAAAGATGTATGTTTTTCTTATAAAACTAGGATTTACGACACCCTAATGAAATTTCACGATCCAATATAATAAGGGAAATTCCTATGAACAAACCATAGATTTGCCAATTTGGCTCTCACTATGGGATAAGCAAATCACAAAAACAAATGGGCAAATAGGAAAATTTATTGGTTTCCCCATTGCAGTCCAACAAGAGATGCATGTCTCAATACAACCTGCGTGGTTCAACAAAATCCGACAGCGGGATCAGCTTAGTCGCACGTCCTAGAGTAATCCGCTGACGGTTCAAGATAATCCGTGATCGACCCTTGATTAGATGCCAACGAATCCACCTGAACGGCTACAAACTTTAATCATTCAACGATCTCTATGAATTTCCTATAAATACTACTCATTTCAACTCCAAAGTCACACCTTCTTCCAACCTCAAATATCACATTAAATCTATTTCAATATAATTTGTCGAAAGATGTCTCGACCGTTGTTAGTTCGACGAGATCAGTATACTCGAGAAGAAGATTTAGCTATTTGCAGAAGTGTTGTCTTGGTACAAACTCATCTTGCTGAAACACAGTTTTTTGGGAGTAAATTTCTGGGCGATTATGTAGGAGAAATTTTGTAGTGACACCCGTAACCCGAGTCGTCGTGCTATAAGCGGCATACAAAATTGTTTTGAGACAATTAATAAAGAAGTCAGTGAATTTGTAACTTTAACCATGCAAGTCAATCGATTTAGACTGGGGGCTCAAACTGATACTGAGTTGGTAAGAAGATCTTTGGAGGAATGAAGATGGAAAAATATGGTTTTCGGTTTCGAAGATTGTTTTGATATCCTTAAGGTGTTGAACAAGTTCAAACCCTTCTTGTTAGTTGTTGTTCCACCGATATTTTCTCATTAAAGATGGTCAATTACAAGTGTTTCGATTGATTAATTGAGTTAGTAAACTGAATGGTTGTTTCTAACTAGAAGTAAATGCATTGCTTAATTTAAGAAATATGTAATTTGATTTCAACGGAAAGCAATACTTTTTCATTAATTAAAATTAGAATTACAGACGTAGCAGAAATAAAATTTACAAGTTTTCTAATGTCGTTCATTATTGTCTTCTTGCTTTTTATTTCATTCTCCAAGACCTGGAATACTAAAACTTGCAAACAAACTTGAGAACTGACTTATATCTCCGTACTGTTGAAAAGCAGAAGGGGATAGTCGCAAACCAGAAGTATACGTTGCTATAAACATAGGAAAGGTTGGTTGTTAACAATATAATAACCTTCATTTTTGTTGAAGGGTGAAAATGATGATGAAATGCGTCTCGGTATGGTTGAGTTACTTGATGTTGGGAAATATACACAATTTGGTGTTTTGATTCTAGGACTTATGTATCTCTCACTTGTGTATCCACGGGCTCGTGCCATGATGAATTTCTCCTAAAAGTACTGTCGGAATTATCACGACCATCAGGATTTACAGACAGACTGAATACAAACATGGTATTCGTCTTCCATTTCGAAGATGTCTTCAAGTGCAATCTCGCCATTTGTGGATTTATACAATAGGTACGCTTCGTGGTTGTCAAAACTATCATGATCGTGATTGGCTTGCCTTATGAAGTAATACTTGGAGACTGCCACCGTATTTTCCGCATATGTGATGAAGATGATGAAGAACTTCCATCTGAGGTGGGGTAAGTCGTAAATCATGTTTCTTCTGGAGGCGGCTGTCTAGGAATGATGAACCTATCATGATCCATACGTGTTAGATCACTTCTCAGTCGAACTCGCAAGCGTTGCTATCTCAAGCTTGTTTGTCAATGTTAGTGATTAAAACTATAAGTCTTGATTTCTAGTCTACTTATAGTGATGTCTCGGACTAGGATTGATTGTATAGTTGAGCATTAGACTTCATGACGTTCATCATTTGAAGACGAAGAACTACTAAGGAGAGCTTGTGAAATTTCATCAACAAAAGGTATGTGGAAACTGAAACTCATCTATCACTTGGAAAGTCTATTTCTACTCTATCTCCTATATTGAGACAAAAGTCGTATTACTATATAGTATTTGATTATGCACATTTGAGATTTCGAGCTGAGTTTAACTCGCTTACATATTTCTCGAAATATGTGTTGGTAAGCTTTCGCTTCAACCAAGTTCATATTATATTCTTGACGAAAGTCAAAAGATGATCATGTGTAAAATCGCCAAGTAACATCTTACATGGTTTGTGTGATACAATCATTTGGTATAGACTTGGAATGTTTCGTAATGATTATTTCAATAACTTGAAAATTTATTTGATACTAATAGTTCGTGAAAACAGCTACTGTCATCCTCTAAGAATGTTTCAATGATTGAAATAGAGTTTAGAAAAATTGGATATAAGCATAATAGAAATTTTGACTTTATTCTTTTGTAAATAATGCAATGGATAAAAAAATGAGCAGTATGTTTGTAAACTTATTTGAATACTTAATACTGGGATCGGTCTGATTCGCGCTCTGCAACTCGGCGATTGACTCGGGAGATTTTCTTCGTAATTTTTTTCGTTTTCAGTGCATCGCTTTCATCAATTCAGGTGTTAATTTGAATCAGGTGTTTAGTTTGAGTTTAATCAATATCATTTACTTCAGGTGGTATCATTACTATGTCTGAAAAGTGAAGTTAATGGAGAATTTCTCAAAGTTCTCGATCGGAATCTGAGATTTCAAAAAAGTTTAGTTTAGAAAATATTTATATTCCTATGTCTCTTAATCCATCAGTTTTCATACCTGATGAGGTCATTGATGAGAGTGTAGATGAATGGAGATTTAGTTTGATTGGAAGGTTGAATTTTGTGAAATTGAAAATTTCAGCTGCTTAAGCAATTTTGAGAAAACAACAGACTCTAAAAGGTAACTTTCAATTCATTCTTATTGGTAAAGGTTTTTTTTATTATCAAATTAGAAAATAAGGATGATATGAAATTTGTGTATGAAGGTTTTTGGGAAGTTGAATCTCAATATCTGAAACTTAGATTATGGGAACGTGATTTTAAACCTGAATTGCAAAAATTTTCTAGTGCTTTTGTATGGATGATGTTTTTAGGGCTTAGTATTGAATACTGGAAGGAAAATATACTTATGGCAATGGCTAAAGCAATTGGTAGACCCATCCGAGTTGATGCTACAACAATGAAGAAATGAATTGGGCATTATGCTAGTATTTTGATGGAAATTTATTTAGCAAATGTTATACCTAACAAGGTGGTGGTTGAAACTAAATACTGTAAGTTTGAACAAGAAATTAGAATATCAAGATAGCCAAAGTTTTGTAGTCAGTGCAACATTGTAGGTCATTTGGTGACTGAATGCAGAGAGGCTAGAAAAGACAATCAGCAAGGAGGAAAAACCAATAACATAACTCAATATATACACTCCAAAGAAAGTTACAGTGCAGAGTCATGGTGGCTTTGATATATGTTTTTCTTCTTCTAGTAGTAACCTTCAGGGATCATCAAAATACAGAGATGAAGGTACAATTGATGGGGAAGAAATTGATGCAATTATTCCTCCTATTTTGAATATTACATCTTCTGATCATATTACTTCTTCTGCTCATATGGATAAAGGTTTTACTGGAGTTCTTGAATCCCCTAAGGAATTTCCAGCATTATTTGTGGCCAAACTTATTGATGTGAGTACAAGTGTACAAGCATTACATTCTGATGGTAGTACAACAACCGGTGAAGCAGTGAAACCAGCTGAAATAATTTTTTTGCAGAACACTTTTGAAGACTCCAACAATTGCTTGAATGAGATCTTAACAGCTCAAGTTTTATCTAATATAAATACAGAGATGTCCAGTATTGAAGAATGGAAGGAGGTAACAAGTTCCAGTACAAAATTCAGAAAAGGAAATAACAGTCCTACTTCAGTCAAAAACATTGCTTATCCAAGTAAGTTTCAAGCCTTAGATGATGTTGCTGAAAAACAAAATAACTTTTCCAAAGTTATTATTAAACCTGTTAAGGGTAGAAATGCTAAAGGTGTTCCTAATGTTACAACTAAAAAGCAAGCAAATAATTCAGTTAAAACAAATGTTGGTGGGGGAAGTAATAGTACTTCTCAGTTTACTCATTGCCAACGAGAGTACTTTATTGGAATATCAGAGGTTTGAAGAGAATTCAAGCCAAAGATAAATTAAGGAATTTAGTAAAACATTTTATTCCTTTTTTATTGTGGATGGATGAACCTAAAATTAGTGTATCTGGAAAAAGGTATTAAGCAGCTTAGACTTCCTGGTATGAGCCAGATATTAATTCATAATTCTAGTGATAATGTAAAAGGAAATCTTTGGTTATTCTGGAATTCTTCCATATCAAAACCTATGATGATTTCTACTACAAGACAAGCTATTACATTTAAGGTGGGAGATGTTCTGGTTACTGGAATTCATGCTGCTTGTCTTACAGTGGGTAGAAGAGAGTTATGGGAAAAATTGTTAAAAATCAGTGAGATGAAATTTCCATGGCTGATTATTGGTGATTTTAATGTTGTTTTGAGTATTGATGAAAAAGTAGGAGGAACAAGACCTTTGAGAGTTCCAATGCAAGACTTCAAAGAGTGTGTAGAGTCTTGTAATTTGATACAAGCTCCAAAATCAGAATTAAATTCTCTTGGTACAATAATAGGTGTGGAAAGAAAAGAATATTATGTGATTTTGATAGAGCTTTCTATAATTTATAATGGTTGGAAAAATTTGAAGGTTGGAGTTACAAAGTAAGTGTAAGAGGTACTTCTGACCATGGTGCCTTATTTAGTGCATCTGTGAATATCTCTGAAAAAGTGGGGGCCTAACAACACCACCCAATATTTCGCTTAGTAATCTGTATGGACAAACTCGAATATACTTTTTAAGAGAATAAACAAGACTCAATCAATTAAAAGTATATCAACGAGTTTATATCTCTCTTCTTGATTTGATTTACTCAATCAAGAACTGCGAGTTCTAATCAAATACAAGGAATAACTTGGATGGTACCAAAGACCAATATCCAAGGATCAATCAATATCAATTAACAACCAAAGGTCGGATTTCCAATTGATTGATTCAAACGCACAACCTGTATTATTTTAATTATATAAACAAATATAATGCGGAAATATAAATAACACAGACACCAGAAATTTTGTTAACGAGGAAACCGCAAATGCAGAAAAACCCCGGGACCTAGTCCAGATTGAACACACACTGTATTAAGCCGCTACAGACACTAGCCTACTCCAAGCTAACTTCGGACTGGACTGTAGTTGAACCCCAATCAGTCTCCCAATGATCCAAGGTACATTTGTACTCCCTACGCCTCTGATCCCAGCAAGATACAGCGCATTTGATTCCCTTAGCTGATCTCACCCCAGAACTAAGAGTTGCTACGACCCAAAAGCGTAGGCTTTGACAATAAACAAATATATCTCCCACAGACAAGTCTATCAAAGAATCAATCTGTCTCCCACAGATAAACCATAAAGGTTTTGTTCCGTCTTTTGATAATAATCAAGGTGAACAGGAACCAATTGATAATCCGGTCTTATATTCCCGAAGAATAGCCTAGAGTTATCAATCACCTCACAACAATCTTAATCGTATGGTAGCGAAACAAGATGTTGTGGAATCACAAAAAATTAGACGAAGATGTTTGGGATTAATTTTTATATCTTGCCTATCGGAGATATCAATCTCAGTCCAATCAATCTGATTGTACTCGTACGATAGAAGATGCAGGATCAGATCGCACAACTACGATAAAAGTAGTATCGACCTGGCTTCACAATCCCAATGAAGTCTTTAAGTCGCTAACCTGGTTTTGAAAGAAGAAAACCAAAGGTTAAAGGAGAACCGACTCTAGTATGCAAACTAGTATCACACGTAAGGTGTGGGGATTAGTTTTGCACAATACTAGATGTCTCCTTTATAGTCTTTCAAATCAGGGTTTGCAATTAGGTTACCTTGATAACAAAGCAATCAATATCCACCGCTAGATGAAAAGCTGATTTAGATTCAAGCTAATATTTCTCAACCGTTAGATCTAAAACTTAGCTTGTTATACACACTTGACAATGCACGCTTCTAGGTTTGTCAACCGTACCCAAACGTATGCATTTGTTGGTTCAACAATAGTTAACCAAATGGTTAGCCATATGAGCAATTCATATCAACCATGTTCTTCTTCACCATAACTAGTTCAAATGACTTCAAGATGAACTAGTTAGAGAGTTGTTCAATTGCAAGGAAATTTCATGTACTACACAAGACACAATTGAAGCAAAGATAATTTGATTCACTTGAATCGGTTCATGAACTTTTATAGCCACGGTTTGCAAACTGCATTCCTTAGTCTTTTTAAGTTTAAGTTCAAAAATCATCTTCAGATATATAACCTTCTCAAGTTCGCAGACTAGGTTCGCGGACTTAAGTTACCGGGCAGAGTTTACAAACTCCAACAGAAATTATCGGGTTTGAGAACTTCGCCGGTTCGCGAACTGGGTTCGCGGACTGAGTTCACGGACTTAGCTTCACGCAAGTAGTTTGTCAACTCCAGCATAAATTCTCGGGTTTAAGAACTTCGGCAGTTCGAGGACTTGGCTCACGCCATTCTTCCGGTTCTCTTGATCAACAAAGTTCACAAACTTTGGTTCAAGTAAATAGGACTTATACATAAATGTGTTTCCACAACTATGCTTATGTCCACCATCGGTTATGTAATCTAAACTCTCATTTCAATCATTGAAACATTCTTAGAGGACGTTATATAGTTGTTACACCATTTCTCGTCAAAGCAATTTTCAAGATGATTGAAACATATTATGACTTTGGTCACATGGTAAAGATAAACTTGATCGAAGCGAAAAGATTACCAACACATATTTCGAGATATAGATATGCGAGGTATACTCGGCTCGAAATACCAAATGTGTGTAATCCAAGTCTATATGTATATAGCATACGACTTCATGTCTCAAAGAGTAGGAGATAAAGTAGATAGACTTTTGAGTGACATATAAGTTCAAGTCTTCACATACCTTTTTGTCGAGAAGTTCCACCGGTTCATTGAGTAGTTCTTCTACTTGTATGATGAATCTCCATGTAGTCCTTGAGTTCAACTACACTTTATATCCTAGTCCGAGACTTAGCTACAATAGACTAGAAATCAAGACTTATAGTTTTGATCACTAACATTGACAAACATGCTTGAGATAGCAACGCATGCGAGTTCGACCGAGAAATGCTCTAAAAATCTCCCCCTTTGTCAATTTTAGTGACAAAACTATCAATAGATATCGAATACAAAAAAGATAAGGAAACTTTAGTATCTCCTTTCCACATGTATAATCTTCAACATTCCTTGAAATCTTCGTCACTTCCAAGTACTCCAATGATCCCAAAGGTTGTAAGTTTAGCGTCACCGTTGTTGAAGATCCATAGCTATAACAATGAGAAAGCATCTGTCTCAATCATTGTTATACAGTGTCATAGTATTATTACACAGCGTCAAAGTTCAATTGTATCACAACTTCAACAATAATACTATGGTGATATGTACCACTCCCCCTTAATCAATACTCCATCTCACATGGAAACCACTCCCCCTTACACAATGATCCAAAAACCATATGTATTTGTAGTGTGAACTACATATTAATTATCCCCCTTTTTGTCAATAAAATTGGCAAAGGTACAAGAACGGGATCATAATAAAATTTCCGAGAGAGACATTTCATGACAAAAGGAAAAATAAACATACCAACTAATTTAGATGCAATCATAAAGCCGAAGCTAAATGCATTCATCAAGGAGTTTAAAGATATAAGATAACCCCTCTAAAATTCCACAGCCGCACACCCCTCAAGATATGACCATTAAGCACAAGTTCAAAAGAACTCTCCCCCATTTGATGTCATTCCCGAAAGAACAACAAGAGCGACCTTAATTTCGAAAGAAAAGAAGGATTTTTATTGGACACCAAAAACCATGAGAATGATTTTCTATATCCAAAAACTCAACCAAATTAATCACAAGTAAACCCATGACTAATTTAATCGGAATACACAACCAAATTAAACACAAAAAGTGATCAATTCAATTGATTATGCTCAACAAAAGAGAACTTATGGAGACAAGAAAATACTCAACTAGATTAATTACAAGAGAACCCATAATTAATCTAATTGGAATACACAACCAAACTAATTACAAAAGCAATCAATTTAATTGTCATTTGTTTTGCTCGACAGAAGAATACTTACGGAGCAATAACTAAATAACCAAACAAGATGATTAATTTAGTTCAATATGCTCGACATAGCATATCTCACGGAACAACAACTAAGCTAAGAAAATCAACTTGGACATATAATGCTCAACATAAGACACATTACGGAGCCTCACAGTAATACATAAAAATATGGATCAGGGATGATCAATACAGCGGAATACACAAGGATTCATTCTATATTCAATCACTATTTGCATAACGACAATAATAGACATAATCCTTGAGAACAAAAGATTTTAACCTATCTTCCATCAAATAATTGACAATATAGGCTTAACTTTTGTATTTGTCAAAAGTCATTCATTCTTTTACCAGTACGTGAATACCGACCACGAACGACTTTACTTTTGACAAAGTATGGGACAAATATAGTTCACGGACGTAAACACCAATCACATAACCCATTGCAATATAACAAATCATAAGATTATTACTATAAAACATCATCCTCAAAAAGTTTTTAGGATTTGAACCAATAAACCTAAAAAAAAACAAGAAGATGAAAATAATAGTTATGTGTAGTCACAATCATTTCTATTCAAAGCACTAATTATTCTTCCAACTAAACCAAAAGAAGACATACTAGGCAATATGAAGTTTTCCCAAGGCCTCTTCAGAAAATTCCTTCTCGTTGTTGAAAAACCATTGATAATGGGATCATCCAATTCCTCCAACTCTTTGGAAATAAATGTCAACTTACTAAGTTCTTTTTCAGTTTACATACGGTGTTCTTTGTTAGAGACAGCATCCGTTCATAGTGAATTATCTCTTCCAAAGACGAAGCGATTTGGGATTTTAAACCGTTTCTTTTGCTGATAAATTCTTTTACCAGGTTCCTGAAGTTAACATCATTTTGATAAAAGGAAAAGAACCAGGTTGAGGAAGAACCTTTACCATTATTTGAAGTATTCACTTTCTTCATCCTTATGGTAGAAATTCTTTTGCACCGATATACGTTAGCTGCTTCAACTGCATCCCTGCTTGTTGTTCCTCTAGTCACCGGCGCCATGACCCGTATCTTCTTAAGGAATGAAAAGACTATAACAAATATGCAGCCCGTGAACGACTAAAAACCTAGAAGAACAAGTCTTCCGTAGTTTAAAGATCCCTTATTGTTATAGGAAATATTTTTTTAACAAAAATACAATACTTGAGCCACAAAGACGCAAAACCCCATTTTCTCAAGTTAAAAATGAGGATGCTAACGTCTCTGGTATTAGATTGAGACATTGTGAGCCAAACGCTCCCCTAATTTACCACATAGTGGCTTACCAAGGTTTGTTGTATAACCAGATTTCCTACCTCGTCTGATTCTGGAAGCATTGGTTTTCTGAGACCTATGTTGATTATCCAGATTCATCTTTTGCATGTTCCTTTGCAGTCTAGAAATTATTTTGTTGTACCTCTTGAATCTCCAAGACGTGTTTTGCACATGATTTGCATTCCCACAGTATGGACAAATCAAGCATCCTTTGTCTTGTTGAGATTCCTTATGTTTATCACAACTGTCAACCTTTATCCCATGATTAATAGAAACAACAGGGTTGACAAAGCCAGTAGTTTTCCTTTAAATCTTAAACCATTTGTGTGTCCAAAGGACTTCTGATCACATAACATTGCTGAAATTTTGTCAGAGCTTCAAGATAATCTTTGTAGATCATCCTTAAGAGTGTTAATATCTTTTTCCTTTAGAGCAATGGTTCTGGTGAGTTCATCATTGAGGCAGTCTATCTCAAGATTTTTCACCTGGATTAATGATTCTAGTTTCTTCAATGAAGCTTCTAATTGAAGATTTTCTTGAAGAACCTCTCTATTCAAGAATTCAAAAAAAAATTGTGTCAGATTCAAATTCTGGATCGGAACTTGTGTATGAGGATGTTTCTGTTGCATGAGCTGAGGGTTCATCACATCCTTCAGACGTATTCAAAACATTGACACATGAGGATTTTCTTTCTTAGAATCATTATCAGTCAAAACTGACAGTGGATGTTTATCACATCTAATGCTCCTTTTTACAAATTCATTGATCCTTTCTGTTAATAATGGTTTATCGAACCATTCACCATTTGGGAAACATTCATCAGCCCAAGACAAGTTATAGGTTTCACTTGTGTCGGAAACGACATTGAAGGAAATGGTTTGAGTAGAAATTTGATCAAGAAATTTTACCTTTCCAGAAGAAGCATTTTTGGAGAGGGTGTTGAGGTTATTTCCTCCATCGATGGCATGCTTCCTAGAAACGTATCTATTGTCTTCAAATACAGTCTCTAGGATATCCCAGGAAACTTTAGACTTAGTGCAGGTAGACACATAGTGATGAAGATCTGGGCTAATGGCATGTCTGATATCACTCAATCCGTCAGAGTTTTGCTTTGCAGCAAGAGATTCTTCAGGACTGTAACTACCAACATCCTAAGGTAAAGATACATCGCCTTCTGTATTTACCGGAGGATCATAGCCCTTAACAACACGTACTCAGGTTCGAAAATCACGTGCTTGAAGAAATGCACACATAGAAATTTTCCACCATGGGTAGTTTTAGCCATCGAAAACTGGTGGTACGTTAATAGAGATAACACCTATGTCCATAGAGTCAGATCGCTACAAACACAAACTTGTAAGGTCTTGAACGTGTTTGCCTGCTCTGATACCGATTGAAAAAGTGGGGGTCTAACAACACCACCCAATATTTCGCTTAGCAATCTGTATGGACAAACTCGAATATACTTTTAAGAGAATCAACAAGACTCAATCAATTAAAAGTATATCAACGAGTTTATATCTCTCTTCTTAATTTGATTTACTCAAGCAAGAACTGCGAGTTCTAATCAAATACAAGGAATAACTTGCATGGTACCAAAGACCAATATCCAAGGATCAATCAATATAAACCAATAACCAAAGGTCGGATTTCCAATTGATTGATTCAAACGCACAACCTGTATTATTTCAATTATATAAACAAATATAATGCGGAAATAGAAATAACACAGACACCAAAGATTTTGTTAACGAGGAAACTGCAAATGCAGAAAAACCCCGGGACCTAGTCCAGATTGAACACACACTGTATTAAGCCGCTACAGACACTAGCCTACTCTAAGCTAACTTCGTACTGGACTGTAGTTGAACCCCAATCAGTCTCCCACTGATCCAAGGTACAGTTGTACTCCCTACGCCTATGATCCCAGCAGGATATTGCGCACTTGATTCCCTTAGATGATCTCACCCACAACTAAGAGTTGCTACGACCCAAAATCGCAGGCTTTGACAATAAACAAATTTGTCTCCCACAGACAAGTCTATCAAAGGATCAATCTGTCTCCCACAGATAAAACCTAAAGGTTTTGTTCTATCTTTTGATAATAATCAAGGTGAACAGGAACCAATTGATAATTCGGTCTTATATTCCTGAAGAACATCCTAGATTTATCAATCACCTCACAACAATCTTAATCGTATGGTAGCGAAACAAGATGTTGCGGAATCACAAACAATGAGACAAAGATGTTTGTGATTACTTTTTATATCTTGCCTATCGGAGATATCAATCTCAAGCCAATCAATCTGATTGTACTCGTACAATAGAAGATGCAAGATCAGGTCACACAACTACGATAAAAGCATTATCGTCCTGGCTTCGCAATCCCAATGAAGTCTTTAAGTCGTTAACCTGGTTTTAGAAGAAGAAACCCAAAGGTTAAAGGAGAACCGACTCTAATATGCAAACTAGTATCACACGTAAGGTGTGGGGATTATTTTTGCACAATACTAGATGTCTCCTTTATAGTCTTTCAAATCAGGGTTTGCAATTAGGTTACCTTGGTAACAAAGCAATCAATATCCACCGTTAGATGAAAACCTGATTTAGATTCAAGCTAATATTTCTCAACCGTTAGATCGAAAACTTAGCTTGTTATACACACTTGACAATGCACGCTTCTAGGTTTGTTAACCGTACCCAAACGTATGTACTTGTTGGTTCAACAATAGTTAACCAAATGGTTAGCCATATGAGCATTTCATATCAACTATGTTCTTATTCACCATAACTAGTTCAAATGACTTCAAGATGAACTAGTTAGAGAGTTGTTCAATTGCAAGGAAATCTCATGTACTACACAAGACACAATTGAAGCAAAGATGATTTGATTCACTTGAATCGGTTCATGAACTTTTATAGCCACGGTTTGCAAACTGCATTCCTTAGTCTTTTTAAGTTTAAGTTCAAAAATCATCTTCACATATATAACCTTCTCAAGTTCGCAGACTAAGGTCGCGGACTTAAGTTACCGGGCAGAGTTTACAAACTCCAGAAGAAATTCTCGGGTTCGAGAATTTCGCTGGTTTGCGAACTGGGTTCGCGGAATTAGCTTCACGCAAGTAGTTTGTCAACTCTAGCAGAAATTCTCGGGTTTGAGAACTTCGGCAGTTCACGGACTTGGCTCATGCCATTCTTCCGGTTCTCTTGATCAACAAAGTTCACAAACTTTGGTTCAAGGAAATAGGACTTATACATAAATGTGTTTCCACAACAATGCTTATGTCCACTATTGGTTATGTAATCTAAACTCTCATTTCAATCATTGAAACATTCTTAGACGATGTTATATAGTTGTCACACCATTTCTCGTCAAAGCAAATTTCAAGATGATTGAAACATATTATGACTTTCGTCACATGGTAAAGATAAACTTGATCGAAGCGAAAAGCTTCCCAACATATATTTCGACTTATAGATAGGCGAGGTATACTCGGCTCGAAATACCAAATGTGTATAATCCAAGTCTATATATATAGCATACGACTTCTTGTCTCAAAGAGTAGGAGATATAATAGATAGACTTTTGAGTGACAGATAAGTTCAAGTCTTCACATACCTTTTTGTCGAGAAGTTCCACCGGTTCCTTGAGTAGTTCTTCTACTTGTATGATGAATCTCCATGAAGTCCTTGAGCTCAAATACACTTTCTATCCAAGTCCGTGACTTAGCTATAATAGACTAGAAATCAAGACTTATAGTTTTGATCACTAACATTGACAAACATGCTTGAGATAGCAACGCATGCGAGTTCGACTGAGAAATGCTCTAACAATATCAAAACCAGTAAATGATCCTCTTATATATCAACCAGTATGGTCTTCTCATCCTGAATTTTTGGAATTAATTAGAGAATCTTGGGGTGAAGTTGTAGCAGGTAACCCAACATTTTCTATTTTGTTCAAATTAAAGAGGTTAAAGCAAGTGCTTAGAAAATGGAATTGGGAAGTTTTTGGTGATTTAAGATTAAAAGTGATTTCCACGGAGCAAGAGGTTTTTTCTGCTTCATTACAGTCAGATAATGACCCAGAAAATATTAAATTACTCAATAAGTTAGTTACATCTAGAGGCAAGCATGAAGTAGTTGCACAATAATATAATGAGTTAATGAGTGAAAAATCTAGAGTTAAATGGGTGAAAGAAGGTGGAGCTAACACTGCATTTTTCATGCAAATATAAGAATAAGAAAGGATCAAAATAACATCACTGATCTTGAAGATGAAAATGGGTGTTTAGTGACTGAACAAGCTACAATTGCAGATATGTTGATTAAGCATTTTACAATGAAGTTTGAGCACAAGGATGTGAATATGTCTAATGAGATACTTGATATAATTCCAAGAATTTTAACTCAGGATGATAATCTTTTCTTGGATGTTGTTCCTTCTTATATGGAGATTAAAGAGGCTGTTTTTGGCATGGATGCAACGGTGCTCCTGGGCCTGATGGTTTTTCCAGGAAGTTTTTACAGATATGCATGGGAAATTGTGAAAGATGATCTGATAGAGGCTATACAATATTGTTGGAGACATGGATTTATACCAAAAGGGATGAATTCAAATTTTTTGTTTCTTTTACCAAAAACACAAGGTGCTAAAAAGGCTGAGCAGTTCAGACCAATGTAGTCAATTTCGGCCATCTCGGCCGGAATTCCGCCGGAAATTCCGTTTCCGGACCAACGTAACACGAAATGCAACTTTCCGCCGAGACGGAAAATATCCGGGAAGTAACCGAAATTCCGGCCGAGATTGGACAAAATGAACTGGAATTCCGGCCCAGGTCATACACAGGGAGAAAGAAAAAAAGTTGTTAGAGTTAACAGGTAAAAGACGATCTTTCACTCTTAACGCCACCTTTTTATCTCTTCTGGTTCATTTTTTTGTCGTCTTGGACTCAATAGGTAACCCAACCACCGACTAAACCAACAACAACTCCATCTTATCATCATTTTATGGGGACTCTGTCAGTCATTCATCGACACCGTTACCTACATACACGCAATATCATGTAACTTCTGCGACTAGAAATTCTCTAACTTTCTCTTGTATACATGTACATGTTCTACTAGTATATCCTTGAACAATCAAAAGGGGTTGATGATGAAAAGCAACCATACTTTTTAATTAGAAGGCCATTACTCAAGTAAATTATACTCCAGTTCATATGCATACAGCAGCAACAGGTATCTGAAAACATTGAGAACTTTTTTGGGACCATGGTTTAATTATATATATAAAAGTTGGAACCGATATTTGGAAACGGAATCTCCCCGAGACAACGTTGTACCAGTGTCTCGCTTGGGACCGAGACAAACCGGAATCCGAGATGGACTACATTGGTTCAGACCTATTGGTCTGGTAAATTTTAATTTTAAAATAATTACAAGAATCATTACTACTAGGTTGAGTACAATGATTGAGAAGATGATTTCTATGCAGTAGGGTTCTTTTGTTAAAGGCAGGAATATACAAGAAAAAATTGTTCTAGCTTCTGAAATGATAAATGAGCTGAATATAAAAAGAAGGGTAAGAAATGTAGGTATGAAGCTAAACATTACTCAAGCTTATGATTCATTAAGCTGGAATTTCTTATTTGAAGTGCTTAGAAGATTTGGCTTCTCTGAAGTTGGAATTAACTGGTTGAGGAAACTTTTTGAATCTACAAAAATCTCAGTGCTCGTGAATGGTAGTCCATGTGGGTTTTTTTGGAGTCGGAAGGGGACTCAGACAAGGTGATACCCTATCACCTATCCTTTTTATTCCAGCTGAAGAAGTGCTAAGCAGAAATATAACAAGTATGGTGCATGATGGAAGAATACAAGCTATGGTAACTAGAGGAGGTTGTCAACCATCTCACCTGATGTTTGCAGATGATATTTTCATCTAATGAATATAAAAGAACTCTAGATAACTTAATGAGTATGTTGGGGAAGTATCAAAGCTCATCTGGCCAGGTGGTGAATAAAGTTAAAAGTAAGTGCTTTGTTGGTGGTGTATCTGATACAAGAAAAAATGAAATTACAAATTACTTACACATGGATTTATCTGAATTCCATGATAAGTATTTGGGAGTAATTTTAAATCCTGGTAGAGTAAAATCTTTTCAGGTTTGGAGTATGGTGGAAATGATGCAACAAACGCTTGCAGGATGGATGGGGAAGTTACTTGCATACTCTGACAGATTAACTCTGGTAAAATATATGCTTTGTAGCATGCCAGTATACAACATGTCAGTGTATAAATGGCCAAAGTCAGTTATAAAGAAGTGTAAGAAGATTATAAGAAATTTATTCTGGTCAGGTGACCCTACAGTTAAAAATTTAGTAACAGTCAAGTGGGATAAAGTAAACTCACCGATTTCAGAAGGAGGACTGGGATTATGAAGATTGAAGATAATGAATAAAGCACTGCTAATGAAACTACCATGGAAGATTGAGATAGAGGATGTAGAATGGACACAATTCATGAGAGCCACATATAAGAATAACAAAAATGAATGGATTACAACTTATAATCAATCATCTATATGACCAGGTATCAAATGGGTTATTCCTGAAGTTAAGGAAGGAAACAGATGGTTAGTAGCTGATGGGAAGAAAATATATGTGTAGAGTGATAAGTGGATAAAAGATTATGCACTTGTTGATAGATATGCAAATGATCCTTTTGTGTTACAGAATAAGGACTTAAAAGTTCACCAATTGCTTGTGAATGGTAGGTGGATAGTACCAGAACATATGTACAAATTCTTTGACAAGAGTGAACTTCCAGTTCTAGCTCATGGAAAGGACATACAAATTTTGGAAACTAAGTTAAATTTTCTGTCTCAAGTGCTGCTAAGCTGATAAGGAAGAAATACCCAATAACTCAGTGGGCAAGAAAGGTTTGGGATCCACGCATTCATCCATATACTTCAATTAATTTGTGGAAGATTTTGAGAGGTGCTTGTGCCACTTAAGAAACAGTAAGTAAAAAGGGTTTCTTGACTGTCTCAAAATGCTACTTATGTGGTAATAATCAAGACACAATGGAACATATATTATGGCAGTGTGCTTTTAGTGTTCAAATATGGAATTGGCTGGGAGGATTATTTCAATGTTTGAATCCAAGGTCTTTTGAAGAAGTACTTCAGGTGGCTAAAGGGAAGAGTGGTGCTATAAAAGCAATATGGTTCAATTGTACCTTTAATACTATGACAGAGCTATTGTATACAAGGAACAAAATGATATATGAGGATGACAATCCAAATATCATTAAGTTAAAACAGAGAATCATTAGATTTACAGGGGAATGTGGAGTTAGAATCAATACCACTAAATGGAGTGGATGTATAATTTGAACATTTTGTTATATTTTGGAATAACTTGAGTGAAAACTCAAAGTACACGGGTGAAGCAATGTCATTTCAAACTCCCCTCAAGAAACCAAATAGTAATATGTTGTGATGGTGCATCTATAGGGAATCCAGGAAATTCTGGTATTGGCTTTGTAGCAAGGGATGGGATAGGTGAATGTGTAGGAGCAGCATTTTGTGGACTGGGACTTGCAACTAACTATCTGGCAGAGGTAATGACATTGGTGATTGCAAGTGAGTGGGCAGTCAAAAAACAGTATACATAGGTGTGTTTTAGTTTGGACTCAAATGCAGTTCTACATGCTTTTATGAATGGCAATATACCATGGATTGTTGTGAACATATGGAAGAATATTAAGACACACATTACTACAATAACTTTTGGACACTCATACAGAGAAATAAATTTCTCTGCTGATCAAATGGCAAAGAAAGGTGTGCTACTTTCAAGAGGTACTGTCTTGTACTATGAGGAAAACCAGAATTTCTGCGAGGACTGGAATATGAGCAGGGAGTGTATTTTAGATTTAGCTCTTGATTTTCTTGAATTGTAAATCTGTTTAGCTCATGGCTCTCTAGACTTTTTTGTATAAGTTTGGATTGATTTTGAGTAATAAAATTTCATGATTTAGAAAAAAATAAATAAATATAAGCATAGTATGCGTACTTGCATATATGTAATCCATGTCCGGGAACCATAGTATGCATACCCGTGTGCGTACCTGTTGGTTTGTGAAAGTCCGGGTACCTAAGTACACATATCAGTACGCGTACTTGCATAAGGTTTTTGGTCTGGAAATTACTGTTGTGTTTGGAGGTATTTGTACTCGTTCGAATACTGGCGAACCCAAACTCAGTCCGGCTACTTAAGTATGCGTACCCGTTTGCATACTTGAGTGGTTATTGTCCTAGAATCGGTTTGTTCATGAAATAATACATTTATATAATAAGGAATGCAATCTTTGCAAACCGTGGCTATAATGTTCATGAATTGATTCGAGTGAATCAAACCGATTTTGTCTCAATTGTGTTTTTGTATACTTCTATGAGAATATAACAATTGAACAATTCGATAACTAGTTTCATTTGAGTCATTTGAACTAGTTGTGGTTAAGATGAATAAGGTTGATATGAAAGTGTTCATATAGCTAACTTTGGTTAACTACTGTTGAGCCGACATAGTGTACACGTTTAGGTACGGTTACTCAAACCTAAATGAAGGTACATTTCACTTGTGTATAACAAGCTAAGTTCAATCTAACGGTTGAAAGATATTAGCTTGAGTCTAATCAGGTTTTCATCTAACGGTGAATATTGAATGCTTGGTTACCAAGGTAACTTAGATTGCAACCCTGATTTGAAAACTATATTAGGGAGAACTCTAGCAACTGGGAAACCTAATCCTCACACCTCATGTGTGATACTAGTTGCGACTAGAGTCGATTCTCCTTTAATCTTGGTTTTTCGAGAAATCATGTAGGTTAACGACTTGAAGACTTCATTGGGATTATGAATCCAGACCCAACTATTTTCTCTGTAGTTGCGTGTTTTGATCTTTCCCTGTTTGATCGTGATTGAGTACTATCTTCTCGAAGATTTGCTCGAGAGTAATCTCCAGTAGGCAAGATAAAAAGTAGTCACAAACATGTTCGTCTCATAATTTGTGATTCCACAATATCTTGTTTCGCTTCCATACGATTAAGATTATTGTGAGGTGATTGATAATACTAGATCTTCTTCGGGAATATAAGTCTGGTTTATCAATTGGTTCCTGTGCACCTTGATTTATCAAAAGACGGAAGAAAACTCATAGGTATTTATGTGGTAGACAGATTTATCTATTCCAATAGACTTTTCTGTGTGAGACGGATTTGTTTATCAAGTCTTCGACTTTGGGTCGTAGCAACTCTTGGTTGTGGGTGAGATCATCTACGGCAATCAAGTGCGCAGAATTCTACTGGGGTTCAGACACGTAAGGAGCGCAACTGTACCTTGATCAGTGTGAGATTGATTAGGGCTCAACTATATTCCAGTCTGAAGTTCATTGGTAGTAGGACAGTGTCTGTAGATGCTTAATATAATGTGGTGTTGAAAGCTGGACTAGGTCCCGGGGTTTTTCTGCATTTGCGGTTTCCTCGTTAACAAAATTTTCTGGTGTCTGTGTTATTTCTTTTGTGCATTATATTTTGTTATGTAATAGAAATATCACATATTGTGCGTTAAGATCAATCAATTAGATAATCCAACCTTTGGTTGTTGATATAAATTGATTGACACTTGGATATTGGTTTGTGATACCGTCCAAGTTATTTCTCTTATTCAATCGGGCTCGCAAATTCCTATTTCTTTGATTGCGGATTGAATTGAGAAAGAGAGATATAAACTCATTGATATACTTTTCTATAGCGATTGAGTCTGACTGGTTGATTCTCTTGAAAGTATATTGGAGTTTGTCTATTCAGATTACCGAACGAAATATTAGGTGTGGTTGTTAAACCCCCCGCTTTTTCAATTGGTATCAGAGAAGGCAAACACGTTTAAGACCTTATAAGTCTGTGTTTGTATCGATCTGAATATCAATAAGTGCACCACCAGACCCAAGGATTTCAGAATTTTCATCTATGTCTGATTTAATAAAATATGTAGAAGAAATTCTATCTAAACCTCCTCCAGGTTTAAAATCCCTTGAGGTATTTTCAGGGCTTGAAAAGAAACTATAAAGTATATCTCTTGATGTTGAGGTATACCTCTAGAGAGAACAAGAATCTCTTGATAAGCTAAATCTAGTTATGATGAATAATACTCATGTTGAGGTCGACATTGATTTACTAATCAGTGAGACCAACGCTCCTTCTGTTGTAGTTTTTTTTTTTCTAGTGATAAGTAAAAGTTCGTTGCTCGGACTTGTAAAGATTTAAAAAACAAAAATATATACACAATATTTGTCACAGGGTCAAGAGACACTAGGACACAGGATTCCACCATTAATCATTCACACAATTCATATATTTATTCGAAACAATTATAGCTCATATCATAAGGACTCTCATTCTTGCCAAGGTAGATTTTTAGAATATTTATTGTATATCACTAGCATGACGCATCAAAAGCACTACGACCAAGCATACATCATCATACGATCACAACCAATTAAGAAAAATCATAAATCGATTAATAAAAAGTGCAAGTAATCAAAAAAAAGAATTAATATAATTATCATATGCGTAAAGAACGGCTTCCTCCATCATCCCAGTGTTGGGGTTTAGCTAATCATAATAATCATGTTCTCAAAATATATATTTGATGCTCAAAGTACTATTAAAAGAGTCAAAAGTTATAAAACAGTGGTTCTGAGACTCACAAAACACGTCCAGAAAGAAACGATACCAGAAAACTGCCGCTAAACTGCGACACTTCTCCACTGCTGCTGGAACTGTTGAAAAACGACGGTCTTTGGCCGTCCGTTCTTCGTGTTCTTGAGCTCCTCCTTCTTCTTCAGTAGCAGCAGGTGAACAATCCTGCAAGTCCCGATTTCTCGCTCCTCTCGGCTCTGGCTAGACCCCAAACTCCTCATCCCTCTTCTATGAGACCCTAGGATGCTATTTATACACAACAGGAGCAACGAATCACTCACAATAACTCCACATAATTCTCATTTACTCGGAAAATATTTTTTTTATTTTCTTCACTGTCAGCCGAGATACGATCTTTTCCACCTCTTCTGCCTGCGCAAATGAGATGTAATACTTCCATAAGTCACATACAAACTTTATAAGAGAAGATATCTTCCCCTGTTTGTCCACAAACTTTCCAAAATCGGCTCACAGTGCACCCGATAATATCTTCCCCTGTTTAACTTTGATTTCCTCCCACGGCTTATCTGGCCCATTTTGATCGATCAAATTGCTTACAATAGCCCTGTTTAGCTCTATCAAGTTAAGCCCAACTGATTCTTGGTATTGAATCTCTTTAGAAATCTTCCAAAATCAAATCGAAAATTCAACAACGTCTGCATGCATGTTTCCCGCCATTTTGAATTTTCAAATCGTGAAGAAGGGTGTCCCCCTAACCACTGTTGGGTGTCCCCTTAGAAACTGGGGTGGAAACATCTTTTTGGGGTGTAAATATCCATGGGGTGCCCTTATCCGACCAAGGGGTGCCTTTAGCAATTCTTCAGGGATATTTTCCGCACTTTTTCGGGGTTCCTCCGGTACATTTTAGGGGTACTTCCGGCACACTTCTGGGGCGATTCCGGTATACCGTCAACGGAGCTCCAAACGCCGCATTTTTAACCAATTTCGCCGCAAAACCTTATTTTCCAAAAACACCTATAAATAAATAAAACACCATAATAAGTACAAAAACGGGCACTAACAGTATATACAAATGAGATATATTAGACACATACATGAGTCTATCAAATACCCCCAAACTTATTATTTGCTAGTCCCGAGCAAATCAAAACTACAAAATAAAATCCTAACTCACTTTCGCAGGCATCGTCGATTGCATTTAGCGTATGCAATAAGCCTTTAAACCCCTAGGTGGCCCTAGCGGACGAGTTATAGTCTCTGGAGGGCTTACCAGAGATATACCCACAAAATCATTACTCCAGACCCTAACTATCTACGCAAAATCTTGGAAAGCACTAAAGAACCTCCTTGGTTGGCATACTTATTAATTACAGGAGGAAGTACCCTGACGCGAAATTCCAATTGCTGTATACGAGTTTTCACTCAAGCATACTAAAATTCATAAAAGTGACAGAGCTCTACTAAGATAGTTTCACGATGGACACCATACTCGGAGTCACACTAATCATATGGATAGATTAAGAGATGGATATAGAAAAAATATAGATGGTTTTGATGTTAACTAGGTGAACGATGTTTCTCATATCTGTCTGAAGGCCACTGCCAAAATAAACCTATCCTAAATGACTGAGATAGTCTGACTAATATCAAATCACTGGCATATACAAGGGAACCAGTGTTCGATAATTCTAACTCTAGGTCAACACAACTGGCATATACAAGGGTTCCAGTGGTCGACTGTATTGAATTTTATTCTGTTTGGTCAAATGGTCTGGTCTAAAACCTTTTTTTTTTCAATACTCAGTCACTCTAGTTTACCCTAACAGTGGTAACAACTTGAATCGTGAGCCCCACTTAATCACCTAGAGAAACATAGTTTAAAAATAAAAATAGAAACAGAAATGAAAAGGACTCAACGAGATATGGCGAAACTATCATGTTATTTCTAACACCTGAGCTCTGTGCTTTTATGAATAGACTCTTTAGATGTTTCCATCTAGTCAGATTGGTCCCTCAACTCCTAAAACCAAAATGCTTCCATCCACTTAGATTGGTTAGTGCCATCCTAAATAAGCATAAATTTCTAGGCTCTGGAGTTTATATATTATGCAACTAAAAAGTTTCTCCCATACCCCCAAACTTAAACCTAACATTGTCCTCAATGTTCTAAAGATAAAATTAAAAACATGAACAAGGAGAAATTGTTACCAATGAAGCAAAAGAGATAAGGAAAGATATTACCGTGTCGCATGAATATTGGGTTACCTCCCAAGAAGTGCTAAGTTTAAAGTATTCAGCCAGACTAAGCAGGGATTAGTTACCACGTAGAATCATATAGTAACAGTCGAAATAACTGTGGGTCTTCAAAACTAAAAAGAGCTGACAAAAGGAGACTGCCACAAGCCAAAGAGTGATAGTCTTCCTTAAACAGATGTGTCGACCCTAATCTCCTAAAATAATTAGGTTTAGTCTCAAAACTTAAAAATTGACACATTTAAACTCATATGTTCCCACAATTGGTAGAAAAGTTTTTGGTGGGAAAACAAAATCGATCTTGGAATCATAGCCTAGGTAAACCACATCAACCAGAGGATGGGTTTCTAACGACTGAATCCTTATGGACACCATTAGATTCACGAAAACGTGTATGAAGATAATCTTTTAGAATGGTCGAGGCATTGATGTCAAGTCCCAAGTGAGGGACCTTTTTAAGAGTTAGCACACGGAGAACGATAATCACCCCCAAACTTAGAGTTTTCAGCGTCTCTAGATAGACTGGTCACAATCTCCCTAATTTCTAGGTCATCAGATTCCTGAAAATGGGCAATTGATTCTTCTAAGTCAGGTTCATCCTCACTAATCTCTACGAGTTCATCTAAGACTACTGTTTCCAAATCGTTCGACTCGAAAACAGTATTCTCAAGATAAACCGGTTCCTCTAAACCATCATCATATAAAGGATTATAAGAGAAAGTTTCTAATAAAAGCTCATTAACTAAGGTGTTAATCAAAATTACTTCCTCTGATCCATTAATAAGTTCATCAAATAATGGATTTTCCAATACTTTGTAGGCTAAAGGATCATGAACTACATCGTCTAAAACGGTGGTATCTCTAGTCAGATCCACATCCTTTTGAATAGGTGAATAATCATTAAAATTATTGAGATCTGAACCAGAAATAATATTATCATTATGAAGCTCAAATTGAGTAACTAGTTCCGGATCACTATGCCTACAAATGTATGATTCTTCATCAATATTATCTTCATCATAATCATCATGAACCTCATCTAAAGTAGTGTCTTTTATTCTAACCTCGTTCTCTAGATTGGGCAAATATTCACTATTGATATCAAGGGTAGAATTGGAAACACTATTTTGGAAATTTAGATTATTTCGAGCAGCATTAGCTAACTGTTCATTTTCTGCCTCTAAACGTGCTTGAATTTCACTGAGCGTAACACTTATACGTTCACAAGTCTCATTGAATATCTTAGACCGTTGTGTACTCTCTTCTCTTGAACTAACTGCACATTCATACTCCCTTCGAACTTGTTGGTAGGTTTCTTCTAGATATTGAACAGGTTTGGAAATGTCATAATCAGGACTAGTTTTTAAGTAATTTTCCAAAAACGCATGACTAGTACTATAATATTCCTGATTTTCTTGCTCGTAAGACAAATTCGTGTGTGGATAGTAATTGGGATCACTATGGTATGAACCATAACCTTGAAAAGGTTGGCATTCCAAACTACTATTCCCACCATGGTCATAAAACTGATGATGTCCATATTCAAATTCAGGTCGATACTCATTGTATTGGCTTCTATCATACCAGTTCGACATTCTTAATTGCAAGGTAATTCTATACAACCACAAACAAGGCCGACTCGACTCCACCAAAACAAACCTAAAGATTTCTAGAAAACAAAAAGCATGATGGCTTCACTTAGATTGTTTCTAGACCAGCTTCTAATCCTTCGAAAGGGAATTCGTTACAATTTAAGCAAACCCCTCTGGAATCAATCCGAGTCAAAGTAAGTTGAATTGAGGCGAGGGAAGCTCAGTGGAGCTTTGATACCCAAGGCCTCACCGCTATCACAAGGCGGCGCAGTCACGCATTCACTCACAGAAACCATCATGAACTTCGAAGTATGCTAAAAAGAGTAACCAATATTTTTCGAAAGATTTTCCTACCAAGCTCGTTACCCTATCGGTCTCGTTCTAATCAAATTTTAAGCTTGGGTTCGCGTTAGGTTTCGTTTTCCCAAGGCGGGCAAGAAGGGAGCGGTGATGAAATCCGAACCCTTATCTTGTATTGGTCAGGCCTTGCCCTTTACTAGGAATTTAAAAACAGTCCAAATTCGTCCTCAATCAATGAATCACCTTAAGGAATACAGTAAACCCGATGACAGGAGATTCGCGAGTGTTTCGATGGACTTACCTCCCGTACCAGACGGGGGATGAACCGTTGAAGTCGACTCGGGCCACAAATCCTATGTCATGTACGAACCCGAGGGGCCGAGACGATATAATAATCGTCGTCCTTCCCTGCACACAGTTTATATAAATTTTTTTTTTTAATAATACCCTTCCGTAGGGTTAAAAAAAAGAATAAAGTCCAATTGTCCAGAATAAAGTCCAAATAAAAAGTCCAAAAATTACAAAATTCATGAAAAATAAAGCCTATTTACAAATTCTAAAAAGAATAAATAAAAGCTATATACAAAATAATAATAATAATAAAAATTAAATCCTAAAAAAAAAATTATGTCTTTTTTTTCTTCTCTTTTAGCTTTTAGCTTTAAGATTTTTGTTCCCAAGTCCTTAGTATTCCACTTCGAACCTGTAAATCAAAGACACAAAAGAAACGTAAAAAGGAACAAATAATAGTAAAAAAAAATAAACCTAAAAACAAATCTATAAACAAGTCCGCGTCGGCGGCGCCATTTTGTTGTAGTTTTTTTTTCTAGTGATAAGTAAAAGTTCGTTGCTCGGACTTGTAAAGATTTAAAAAACAAAAATATATACACAATATTTGTCACAGGATCAAGAGACACTGGGACACAGGTTTCCACCATTAATCATTCACACAATTCATATATTTATTCGAAACAATTATAGCTCAAATCATAAGGACTCTCATTCTTTCCAAGGTAGATTTTTAGAATATTTATTGTATATCACTAGCATGACGCATCAAAAGCACTACGACCAAGCATACATCATCATACGATATCACAACCAATTAAGAAAAATCATAAATCGATTAATAAAAAGTGCAAGTAGTCAAAAAAAGAATTAATATAATTATCATATGTGTAAAGAACGGCTTCCTCCATCATCCCAGTGTTGGGGTTTAGCTAATCATAATAATCATGTTCTCAAAATATATATTTGATGCTCAAAGTATGATTAAAAGAGTCAAAAGTTATAAAACAGTGGTTCTCAGACTCACAAAACACGTCCAGAAAGAAACGATACCAGAAAACTGCCGCTAAACTGCCACTCTTCTCCACTGCTGCTGGAACTGTTGAAAAACGACGGTCTTTTGCCGTCCGTTCTTCGTGTTCTTGAGCTCCTCATTCTTCTTCAGTAGCAGCAGGTGAACAATCCTGCAAGTCCCGATTTCTCGCTCCTCTCGGCTCTGGCTAGACCCCAAACTCCTCATCCCTCTTCTATGAGACCCTAGGATGCTATTTATACACAACATGAGCAACGACTCACTCACAATAACTCCACATAATTTTCATTTACTCGGAAAATATTTTTTTATTTTCTTCACTGTCAGCCGAGATACGATCTTTTCCACCTCTTCTGTCTGCGCAAATGACCTGTAATACTTCCATAAGTCACATACAAACTTTATAAGAGAAGATATCTTCCCCTGTTTGTCCACAAACTTTCCAAAATCGTCTCACAATGCACCCGATAATATCTTCCCCTGTTTAACTTTGATTTCCTCCCACGGCTTATCTGGCCCATTTTGATCGATCAAATTGCTTACAATAGCCCTGTTCAGCTCTATCAAGTTAAGCCCAACCGATTCTTGGTATTGAATCTCTTTAGAAATCTTCCAAAATCAAATCGAAAATTCAACAACGTCTGCATGCATGTGTTCCCTCCATTTTGAATTTTCAAATCGTGAAGAAGGATGTCCCCCTAACCACTGTTGGGTGTACCCTTATCAACTGGGGTGGAAACATCCTTTTGGGGTGTAAATATCCATGTGGTGCCCCTTATCCAACCAAGGGGTGCCTTTAGCAATTCTTCTGAGATATTTTCCGCACTTTTTCGGGGTTCCTCCGGGACATTTCCGGGGTACTTCCGGCACACTTCTGGGGCGCTTCCGGTATACCATCAACGGAGCTCCAAACGCCGTATTTTTAACCAATTTCGCCGCAAAACCTTATTTTTCCAAAAACACCTATAAATAAATAAAACACCATAATAAGTACAAAAACGGGCACTAACAGTATATACAAATGAGATATATTAGACACATAAATGCGTCTATCACCTTCTCTGTCTAATTATATTGGTTGTAGCAAACTAAACGAATTTCAAGAGAAGTTTAAGACTAAGTATTCTGGCTTCTTCACCTCTAAGCATGAATCATTTCATCAGTGAATTCCTGATATATATCTCCAAGATAATAGTATTGTCTCTTCTCCTAAAGAAGGTAGGATGTCTCTTTTTATCAAAAAGGTTTCCCTATGCGATACAAAAATTTATCGGCAGAAACTGGTTCTTATAAGGAGTAAAAATAAATCAGAAACACAAGTTTATTTGTGCTTTCTGGATGTTCTTTGAAAAACTTATATAAATAGTTTTGTGGGTTTCACTCAATTATGAAAGTTGTAAGATTTGTTGGAAAGAAACCCTCTCTTGGTGCCATGGTGAGCAAGGAAGTGTTCTTGTGAATCACTGAACAAAGAATTGTTGAGCTTTGCTCCAATCCTCTTTATTGTGCTTTAAACAACTGTTCACAAAACAAACGATCTCTTGTCTCACACGTGCAGTTCATGTACCATGAACTCGCGTGAGTGAATCTCATTCCAGTTCAAACATATCCGGTTCGGGTTGCACCGTTTGACACTTAAAAAGAGAAAGTTCTCTTTTCGTTTATTTCACCATCTCTTCCCAATTCGAATACGCTAGAGAAACCCAACTATTCATGAGCTAATCTTTCTCCTCTCTCGTTTCTTAACCAATTCTTGTTTGGTTTGTACCATTAGAATCAGAAGAAGGTTCTGCACCGTGGGTCAAGAACTATTTTCACTATTCGCTTTGTTTTGGAACTCTACCATTAATAACAGTTCGCGTACCAAGTAAGTTTTTTCAACTTTTCCTTGTGTGTTTTGTTCTTATCTATGGGTTCTAGGAAGAGACTTAGTCGAGGTGAAAATTCAGGTACTCAGAATCGTGATGATATATTTTATGATCCAAGCATGAGAATTAGATTCGTCGACACTAAGGCTCGTGATTACTATGTGGGGTATAGTACGAAACAACATGTTATGGAAAGGATTTATAAACCCTCTGAACTAAGGATAGATGGTCTTTCTAGGTTCTTTGAGAATCATGATTGGGGATTTATTCACCGTCCCATGGGAACAACGTATATTGAGTTGACTGCCCGATTTTATGCAAACCTTCATGATCCTGATACTGTCAACTGCACCTTCAAAACCATAGTTGAAGGGAGAATTTTGCTTGTGAATCGACAAGTCATTGCTGAACTGCTAAACTTGCCACATGATGGTGATTTTCTTTTACCACCTCCTGAGCATTTGAGACCCACTCCAAATGTGCTCTCAAACTTCCTTCTTGCAAAGGATGTCTCCTGGTATGAAGGAAAGATTGATGTCATGATGTTGCGTTGTTCCTCAAAGTTGATGGAAAGCTTCTGGTGGCCAACTTGATGCCTAGTACAATCGACAGACAATTATGGACCAGGCCTCTTGCAGAACTGGTTTATTATGTTGTTGAAGGGAGGAAGATTGACTTATGTGGCCTTATTATTCGTCACATGATAAGTGTCAAACATATTTCAAAGAAGACTCATGGTTTTCCTTGTCTCATCTCAAGGATTTGTTGTTAATTCAGTATTGTTGTCGTTGGAACCAACCTTAGAGGACCAAAGGTCTTGACCATGACAAGCATTAGGAGAATGAGCATAGCTCCTACAACACCCAACTCTGAACTCATCCGTCTCCAGCAAGAAGTTGAGGTTTTGAAAGAGGAGGTGGATTATGCCGAGACAGCTCGACCTGAACTGAAAGAGAAGTTTTATGAAATTTCTAGGGATTTTATGAGTTAAACGATTAATTTCTATAAGTGCTATGTTGTTCTTGACTTATCTGCTGAACTTCTTATGATGATCGTGTTAGAATTGTTAGTTTTAAAGATTGTGATAACTTTAATGGTACTTTAGCCTTGAATAATTTTATCTATCAATTAAACTGCTAAATGTGTTAAATCTATAAGAAGTACAGATGAATTTGGTCAAAAGTTAACTATATTACATGTCGGTTTGCAAATTTTGATAAAAGATAGAATGAACTTTTAACATCAAAAGTTAAGCCTATTATGTCATATGCAAATATTGATGGAAGATAAGATGAACTTTTGTTTACAAAATTTAAGTCTATTATAGTGATGAAAAATAGAATGAATCTTTGATAATTCTGTACTATTGGTCTTTCACTGATTTCCATCTTTGTGTATGTACTGTTAGAGCATTGCTCGGTCGAACTCGCATGTGTTGATATCTCAAGCATGTTTGTCAATGTTAGTGATCAAAACTATAAGTATTGATTTCTAGTCTACAATAGCTAAGTCTCGGACTAGGATAGAAAGTGTAGTCGAGCTCAAGGACTTCATGGCGATTCATCATACAAGAAGAAGAACTACTCAAGGAACCGGTGGAACTTCTCGACAAAAAGGTATGTGAAGACTTGAACTTATCTGTCACTCAAAAGTCTATCTATTATATCTCCTACTTATTGAGATAAAAAGTCGTATGCTATATATATAGACTTAGATTATACACATTTGGTATTTCGAGCCGAGTATACCTCGCCTATCTATATCTCGAAATATGTGTTAGTAAGCTTTTCGCTTCGACCATGTTTATCTTTACCTAGTGACGAAAGTCATGATATGTTTCAATCACTTTGAAAATTGCTTTGACGGGAAATGGTGTAACAACTATATAACGTCCTCTAAGAATGTTTCAATGATTGGAATGAGAATTTAGATTACATAACCAATGATGGACATATTGTTGTGGAAACACATATGTGCATAAGTCCTATCCCTTGAACCAAAGTTTGCTAACTTTGTTGATCAAGAGAAACCGGAAGAATGGCTTGTTGCCAAGTCCGCGAACTCATTCCGCGAACTGCCGAACTTCTCATCCCGAGAAATTCTGCTGGAGTTGACAAACTAGTTGCCTGAGTACCAGTCCGCGAACCCAGTTCGCGAACCGGCGGAAAGTATTTGCCGAGATTTTCTACTAGAGTTTGTAAACTCTGTCCGGTTGCTTAAGTCTGCTAACCTAGTGTGCGAACTTAAGAAGGTTATATATCTGAAGATGATTTCTGAACTTAAACTTATAAAGACTAAGGAATTCAATTTGCAAACCGTGGCTATAAAGTTCATGAACCGATTCGAGTGAATCAAATCATCTTTTATTCAATTGTGTCTTGTGTAGTACATAATATTTTCTTGCAATTGAATAACTCTCTAACTAGTTCATTTGAGTCATTTGAACTAGTTATGGTAAAGAAGAATATGGTTGGTATAAAATGCTCATATGGCTAACCTTTTGATTAACTATTGTTGAACCAACAAACGTACACGTTTGGGTACGGTTAACAAACCTAGAAGCGTGCATTTCATTTGTGTATAACAAGCTAAGTTTTCGATCTAACGGTTGAGAAATATTAGCTTGAATCTAAATCAGGTTTTCATCTAACGGTGGATATTGTTTGCTTTGTGACCAAGGAGAAACCCTGATTTGAAACAATATATAAGAGGACATCTAGCAACTCTGCAAAACTAATCCCCACACCTTACATGTGATACTAGTTTGCGTGCTAGAGTCAGTTCTCCTTTAACCTTTGGTTTTCTTCTTCTAGAAGCAGGTTAACGACTTAAATACTTCATTGGGATTGTGAAGCCAGACCGATACTACTTTTATCGTAGTTGTGTGATCTGATCTTGCATCTTCTATCGTACGAGTAAAATCAGATTGATTGGCTTGAAATTGATATCTCCTATAGGCAAGATATAAAAAGTAATCACAACCATCTTCGTATCATTGTTTGTGATTCCGCAACATCTTGTTTCTCTACCATACGATTAAGATTGTTGTGAGGTGATTGATTTATCTAGGATGTTCTTTGGGAATATAAGACCGGATTATCAATTGATTCTTGTTCACCTTGATTATTATCAAAATACGGAACAAAAAACTTTAGGGTTTTTCTATGGAGACAGGTTGATCCTTTGATAGACTTGTCTGTGTGGGACAGATTTGTTTATTGTCAAAGCCTGCGATTTTGGGTCGTAACAACTCTTAGTTGTGGGTGAGATCATCTAGGGGAATCAAGTGCGCAGTATCCTGCTGGGATCAGAGGCGTAGGGAGTACAACTGTACCTTGGATCAGTGGGAGACTGATTGAGGTTCAACTACAGTCCAGTACGAAGTTAGCTTGGAGTAGGCTAGTGTCTGTAGCGGCTTAATACAGTGTGTGTTCAATCTGGACTAGTTCCCGGGGTTTTTCTGCATTTGCGGTTTCCTCGTTAACAAAATTTCTGGTGTCTGTGTTATTTCAATTTCCGCATCATATTATTTTATCTTTATAATTGAAATAAATAATACATGTTGTGTGTTATATCATCAATTAGAGTAATCCAACCTTTGGTTGTTGATTGTCATTGATTAATCCTTGGATATTGGTCTTTGGTACAATCCAAGTTATTCCTTGCATTTGATTAGAACTTTTAATTCCTTCTTTAGTAAATCAAATCAAGAGAGAGATATAAACTCGTTGATATATTTTTAGTTGATTGAGTCTTGTTAATTCTCTTAAAAGTATATTCGAGTTTGTCTATACAGATTGCTAAGAGAAATATTGGGTGGTGTTGTAGACCCCCGCTTTTCAATTGGTATCAGAGCAGGCAAACACGTTCAAGACCTTACAAGTCTGTGTTTGTAGCGATCTGACTCTATGGACAAGAGTACTATCTCTGATAAACGCCTCACCAGAAATAAAAGTTCTATCTCGTCTAACTCTATTAAAGAGAAAGGTTCCTCAATCTCGAATATAAATGAATCTTCTGTACTGACGAGACAGACAAACACCGACATGTGTGATCCCGATTACCCTTCAAAAGATAGTTTCTCTATTAATGAACGGGATTCAGCTGAAGAGAGTGAATTGATTCTAAATCTTATTAGAATCCAAGCTGATAGATTCAATCGGTTAAAGCACCATGTCAATGTTTTACTTGGTGTAATAAGAGATTGCAAACCCAAAGGTAATTCCAAAGCTCATTCTTCGTGTACGTCTCTTGAAGCTACCCTCAGAAGAGATGCCTTGGAAATTGACCATCGCTTGAGTAATCTATCTATTCAAGGATGCTCAAAGCAATTTAATATGCCAAGCACTTCTGACACAACTAAAGATGATTCATGCTCAGAAGTAAAAACGGATGTGCCTGAAGTCACCAATACTCAAGGATGTTGCACATCAAATGGAGGGAAGAAATCTTCTAATAATGATATTAAGACTGTACTATCCAATCATTCTGATGATCAGAAAGTATGTCTTGTCTGTGAGACAAAGAGTTATGTTAAACGAAAGGGAACCTTTAGGTTGAAGAAAAACTCCTTGGTTCAACTTAAACACACTTAAATTTAATTCTTAAAGGTGTAACTGACATTCATATGACTAAACCAATTGGTTTTCATACCTACCCTGTGTATGTTACCAGGAAAGTCAGTTCAATGAGTTTCTCGAACACACAAGTACAGAACAGACGTCTTAATAAACATCGTCTAAAGGAAGATTGTGTCGTGGTCTCTGGAAATAACGCTGCTCCTGTTAAGAAAGGAGGTTCAGAAGAAAGAGGAAAAATTGATGAAATGAGAGATAATCTGAAAAAGATAATTAAAGGGTATAAAGAATTCGTCAACAGGTTGTCGTCTTCTTCAAACCAAAATTATTCTGGTAAGAACTCAAACTATGTCTCGTATTTTGATAACAGTAAGTTTTATGATAATTTCTCACATAAAAAGGAGTCCCTCTCTAGATTCAGGAGGAAAAAGAGACTTGACCATAAACACAAATCTCTTGATGATCTTGTGGCTCATACTTGTGCTAGTTAATCACAAGGGTTGGAGAGCTTACTCATAAAAACCATGTTGAGTAAGATGTGTTAATATTCAGGTATACTTTTGGCACTTGCGTCTGTTAAGTTGAGCTATCTTCTTATCGTCCATAGCTAAGCTTTTTGATTACAAACTCACTGTGCTTAAAGTATTGTCTGTGTCTAAAATGTCATTTTATTTAGGAAGTCTTCTTCTGAATCTTGTTTCTTGCTACAACTATGCTCAAAAATTATCTTCCTGGGTTATGGAAATTTCGAGTCTTTTGTGGAAAAAGTCCCTTTTGGGTTTTTTTTTTTTTTTTTGGGGGGGGGGGGGGGGGGGGGGGGGGGGGGTTGTACTCGAACGGATATCCGTGTTTTGGGACGAGTCAACTGTTTAAGAAAACCCTAGGATCCCTTCCTTAAGAGACCCTTAAATATCAACCTATTGAGTTACAAAAATCACGTAAGCATACTCTAGGTTGGATTCAGGGTTTTCAAGAATGTCTTCTTCTTCATCTTTTTATGGTAGTTTTGCAAGAGGATTCCTTGACAAGGGTTGTGTTATTGAGTCCAAGAATAAAAGAACCCTTGTAGATGAAGATCATTCTAATGCTTCATGTTTTTTTGCCTATGTTCATGAGGATGCTGAAAATGATGATATGATTTCTGCTGAAGTTGTTCATGACTTTCTTAAGTACTTTGGGGAAGCAAAACAAGAGCTCATTGTGACTCTGAAAAATCTTGATGCATTGAAAACTGAGTTGGAAAAGGTTACTGTTGACCTTGGTCTCATAAAGTCTTACATCAATGATCTTCGCAAAGAGAATCACCTCTCCGATGTTGCAATGAATGTTGTTGATCACAAGCTCAAAGACCATTTGTCTCATGCGAGTTCGACCGAGCATATGGATTCTGAACCGTACATATTTATCTTAGTTCGTGTTCGGAATAGGACTAGAGTCTGTTTTTCGTTAGCTTGTTTTATTTGTTGCCTAGTACGTCTTCTTTTTGATTTAGTTGGAAGAATAACTAGTGCGTGGAATAACAATGATTGTGACTACACATAGCTATTATTTTCATCTTCTTGTTCTTTTTAGGTTTATTGGTTTTGAATTCTAAAAATATTTGGAGGATGATGGTTTGCAGTATTTAATCTTTATGATTTGTTATACTGCAATTTGTTATGGGATGTTGGTGTTTACGTCCGTGAACTATGTTGTCCCATACTTTGTCAAAAGTAAAGTCGTTCATGTTCGGCATTCACATACTGGTAAAAGGATGAATAGACTTTTGACATATACAAAAGTTAAGCCTATATTGTCAATTCTTTGATGGAAGATAGGTTAAAATCTTTTGTGTTCAGGGATTATGTCTATTGAATATCGTTATGCAAATAGTTATGGAAGATAGAATGAATCCTTGTGTATTCCACAATATTGATCATCCCTGATCCATATTTTATGTATTACTGTGAGGCTCCGTAATGTATCTTATGTTGAGCATTATACAACCAACTTGATTTTCTTAGCTTAGTTGTTGTTCCGTGAGATATGTTATGTCGAGCATATTGAACTAAATTAATCATCTTGTTTGGTTATCTAGTTATTGCTCCATAAGTCTTTTTATGTCAAGCAAAAAAAATGACAATTAAATTGATTACTTTTGTAATTAGTTTGGTTGTGTATTCCAATTAGATTAATTATGGGTTCTGTTGTAATTAATCTAGTTGAGTATTTTCATACTCCGTAAGATTCCTCTTATATTGAGTATATGAACGACTATCCTATTCATTTTCTAATGGTTATGTTAGTCGTATGCTCCGTAAGTTCTCTTATGTCGAGCATAATCAATTATGTTGATCACTTTTTGTGTTTAATTTGATTGTGTATTCCGATTAAATTAATCATGGGTTTACTTATGATTAATTTGATTGAGTTTTTGGATATAAAAATCATTCTTATGGTTTTGGTGTCCAATAAAAAATCCTTCGTTTCTTTTGAAATTAAGGTCGCTCTTGTTGTTCCCTTGGGAATGACATCAAATGGGGGAGAGTTCTTTTGAACTTGTGCTTAGTGGTCATATCTTGAGGGGTGTGCGGCTGTGGAATTTTAGAGGGGTTATCTTGTATCTTTAAACTCCTTGATGAATGCTATTAGCTTCGGCTATATGATTGCATCTAAATTAGATGGTATGTACTTTTTTCTTTTAGTCATGAAATGTCTCTTACAGAAATTTCATTATGATCCCGTTCTTGTACCTTTGCCAATTTTATTGACAAAAAGGGGGAGAATTAATATGTAGTTCACACTACAAATACATATGGTTTTCAAATATTGTGTAAGGGGGAGTAGTTTCCATGTGAGATGGAGTATTGACTAAGAGGGAGTGATACATATCACCATAATATTATTGTTGAAGTTGTGATACAATTGGACTTTGACACTGTGTAATAATACTATGACACTGTATAACAATGATCGAGACCGATGCTTTCCCATTGTTGTAGCTACAGATCTTCAAAAACGGTGATACTAAACTTACAACCTTTGGGATCATTGGAGTACTTGGAAGTGACGAAGATTTCGAGGAATGTTGAAGATTAGGCATGTGGAATAGGAGCTACTAAAGTTTCTTTATCTTTTTTGTATTCCATATGTATTGATAGTTTTGTCACTAAAATTTACAAAGGGGGAGATTGTTAGAGCATTGCTCGGTCGAACTCGCATGCGTTGGTATGTCAAGTTGTATCTAAACGAAAGAGTGAAAGCACAGACTGAGGGGGAGTAACATGTCATATTGATTGGTATAACAAAGACGTGCGAATTGAATATCTACCTATCTTCCTTAGGGGGAGTATTAGCTTTGTTATTATAATGTCAATAGCGGCGTTTTCAAGGATTGAATGTAAGCAGTTTTACTATGCTGTTGAATCGGGAATCAAGCGGAGTGTAATGAATTCTTGTAATTTGTTTATCCATATGATGTAAGAGTTTTGTCACTAAAATTTACAAAGGGGGAGATTGTTAGAGCATTGCTCGGTTGAACCCACCAAGCGTTGGTATGTCAAGTTTGGTTGTCATATTTTAGTGAATAAAAACTCATGTTAAGAGTCGCTTGATTATGTACTAGAGTTAAACTTCGTATACGTTAGCTTGAAAGCATTAGGATATGAGACATTACAAGTATTGCGAAGTCTTGAATATGTGAAGAAGAAAGGAGCTACAACGACAACAATCATACTTCCACTTGAGGTTAGTGATATTTGACTTGAACTGTTTCATTCCCTAACGTATCTTTCAAATCGTGCATATTGAAAACATAAATGCGAATCATATATGAACTCTAGATAGACATAGTATTAAGGAATACAATACGAGGTTTATTGTTTAACCATTAAACTTTGTAGATAAGACATCGCCATAATCATTTGAATGTTATTGTGATTATATATGGTTTTTGACAAAAAAACGAAAAAATAAAGAACAACACGAAAAGAATCTTACAAATCTCAGAATAGACTTGCAAACCTGTAGAGTTAGGCACGAGGGTTCCACACATCATGTTCTGATAACCAATATCAAAACCAAAACTACAAGTAGTCTTATTTTGATATGTTACCAAGGAAACAATTGCCCGAAAAAAATCCCATTTAGTTTAGTAAACCAAAAACAACTAATCACATTAGTCCCTTTGCTAAACCGATTGTTCAAAAACAACCGCTTAATTCGATAAGACCAAAATAAAGATAACTCCATTTTTCTCATCGGGTTCTAATTATCCATAAACTTAGACCTTTCAATTTTAAACAAACCAAATACTAGGTTAGTTAACTAACATTTCCTTGTTTAGGCATTCGATTAGACTTGAATAACATAAACCTCACTTCGATAAGACAAACTAAGATCAGAATTAACTTAGTTTCTTATCCGAAATTGAATTGGACTAAAAAACTCATCTCGTACACATATTATTTCGTTAAGCCATAAATAATTCATACAAACCAACATAAATCAACTTGCATAATTATTCACCTCAACTGGAAGCAATTGAAACAACATAGACATTAAAAGCACCACAATTGCACCGTAATTTTGTAATCCTAAACCATTGTAACTATACAAAATCAAGATAACAATAATTTTTCTTAACCGGAACCAATTGAATCACACACACATCAATTGTACCGAAATTTTGTAAGCCTAAACGATTGATACCACACAATAAAGCAAGATAACAATAGTTTTCTTAACAGGAACCAATTGAAACACACATCCACACACACATCATGGAATAAATATCATTTGAACCTAAATTTTATTAAGAAAAAGCAATAAATATATATAATATAAACTCAGGCTTTTCTTAAACAGGAAAACAATTAACTAACAAGATTGTTACCTCAAATTTCGCATCCACTTCTCCAATATGACAGCATCTTCATCCAGGGAGAATTGATATCTAAATATCACGACGTTGTCATCCTTATGCATAAACAAAATAATAACAACACACCTCAACCTTTACCATAGAAAGGTTGCAAACAGGTTTTAACAATTGCAAGCAAAAGTTGAAAACCGTCGAAACACATATGCTTTTATGTTAAACCAAAACTGATTCAACATATTGTGACTTTTTCACATATTGTTTCTATTAGAACCCCTCATAATCCTTTGTTAAAGCCTACCTACTAGGTGTAGAACTTAATTCCGCTAAATCAAAAAGTCACCCAAACCATGAGGGTTCACCATATGAGATTGAATATTAGGTAGTAAAACCAAAATCAAACATCCCATAAACATACATAGCAATAAGATAAAAGCAATTAAGCACAGGCTTTGTAAAATGAAAACTATCACAAGAAAAATTACTAATCAAATAATTTTATTCATAATAGTTTTATTCATAATAGACCAATGCAATCAATGAAAGAAATCAAAAAATTGATGTCTATTATTCCTTGCAACCTAGTCCTTCATGTCCGAGGTGAATGAAGGAGGATTACTACTTTTCAGCTTTTGAATTTCTTCAAGTAGAAACCCTTGTTGCTTGACCAGAATCTCTTGCAGAGCATGTAATTCTGTTTTTGATTGAACACAAAAATGTACCAATGCCTCGATACACTGATCTTTCTTCAGAGTATTCTCTCTTTCCTTCTTGCTAAGACAATCTCCCTTTCTGATTTTACCTTTAATGTCAAGAGATAATCCAGACTTAGTTTTAAGATGATCTTTCTGATCTTGCATCTTCTCCAGAGAAACCATTTGATCCAGACCCATAGTTCGGACAAGGAATGATCAAAATAGGAGAAAAGACTTTTTATATTTTTCATACTTCCGAAAATATAATATTCCTAAAGATACGAATATATTAAATATCTTCAAATACTAGATATTATTTCCATAATCTGCACAAAAGTGCCTTGATTTTTCTTCTTCCTCACTCAAAAATTGGCACACGAGATGAGGAAAGAATTCTAATACCGATCAAGTGGCATTAGTATGAGATTTTATCTCATTATGGAATTTTGAACAACCAGAGTGTTCTTGATCTAGTATAGTATGAAAAGATCTCTTTCTATTACCCTGAACCAACGAAGTATCTTGGGATATACTGAAATTGCACAAACAACTTTTAGTAATTCTATTAACACAGTTTTTGCGTCTCGTCTTGTCTCTCCCTTTAACATTAGATGATTTAATAACATCGGAAGACATGTCCATTCTTAAAATGGGTAAATCACTAATGGTGGAGGAAGGAATAAGATTGACAACTAATGCAACATCAGCTGTTTCCTCATCTTCAGAATCGTATGACTCAGAGGACTCATCTAGAATTACATCCAATGCCTTGCTTCTAGTGTATTTCTTAAGATTGAGACAGTCTTTAGCAATATGACCAAATCCTTTACACTTGAAGCACCGCGGCTGATATTCATCATCTTCTTCCTGATCCCTTTTGACAGGAACCCGATCATGCGGTCAAGAAGATCGATAAGTATCCTAACGAATCTCTTGTTTCTTTTCTTCAAGAGATCTCGAAACTATCTAGTAATTGATGATAATGATTGTATAATTTCATCATCAGAATTTTCTGCAATCAGTTCATTTGAATCATCCAACTGTCTATTCTTCTCCATTTGAGCATTTGGAATTTTTTCTTTAAAAGCGATTCCTTTACTTTGAATAGACTCTGATTCATGATCAAAGATCTTTAACTTACCAACGAGTGTGCTTTGTTTCAGAGTTGAAATATAATTTGCTTCTATGATTGCACGTTTCTTAGAATCGTATCTAGATGGCAACGATCTGAGAATCTTGCATACTATATCTTTTTCAGAAACAGTCCTTCCTAACGAGAAAGAAGCATTAATTATCTCAGGGAGCTTAATGTGAAACTCATCAAAATTGTCGTTGTCATCCATGCGAAGGTTTTCCCACTCGGAAGTGAGGGTTTGAAGTCTAGCTTCTTTCTCAGATGATTTCCTTCGAATACGATCTGAAGATTATCCCAAGCTTCTTTCAAAGTTTGACATGTAGACACATGATGTTGTAAGTCACGGCTGACAGCATGAATAATAACATTCGAACCATCTGAATTCTGCTTTGCAAGTGCCTTTTCTTCGTTCGAAAATTCTGCTAAACGTTTGAGTTCAGTTTCTGAATTTTCTCTCTTTGGAAGAGTATAACCATCGACGACTAATAGCCAAGTATTAAAGTCTCGTGATTGAAGAAAATATCTCATAGCAGATTTCCACCATAGATAGTTTGTTCCGTCAAATCTTGGTGGTACATTAATTGAAGTCAATTCATGAGAACTCGAGTTCATTCTTATAGGTTGGATTGCACCAAACACAGATTGTTAGATCTTTTCGTGTTTGCCTGCTGTGATACCAATTGAAAAGGCGAGGGTACCCAAATATACCTCAAACTAAAACTTTTCCTACCTATAAGTCCTTTCTCCGAAAATAATTGTCTATGGACTGAGCCGAGACAATACATCTAATCGGTTCACACTTCACGTGATCGTCTATGGATGCGAGATCGAGACAATACAACAACGAAGTATGTTTACTTGATATAAAAGTTCGGACTTAACCAAACACAATAGGATTGCTTATCAAGTAAATAGGAATAAAAGTTTGTGTAATTTACTTTAATTATAATAAAACAATTATAATGCGGAAAATAAAAGTAAATGACACAGCAAGAGTTTGTTAACGAGGAAACCGCACATGCAGGAAAACCCCGGGACCTAGTCCAGAATTGAATACTCTCAGGATTAAGCCGCTACACAAAATTACACTTAACTTCGTATAGTTGAGACCAAGTAACTATCCCTATAGTTCACCTAGTTCCGTCTGTATTCACACGCCTCCGACTTATGAATAAGTCACATACTTGGAACAATCCCTTTGGTTCGTATTCCAAACCGTAAAGGAACAAGAATCTGTTTGGTATCAACTTTGTTCAACCAAGTGATATGAGTCGGACAAAGGCTCTTCCGTTTATCTTAACATAAACTCATTCGTCGGGTCTAGATCTATCTTATGTTCAATCACCCAAAGGTAATCGATTAAGATTAAGCCAACAACACCTTTACTCCGAAGAACTGTGTTGATGCCGATATACTCAATTAATCAATCCAATCTACCACAAAGATAAACCGATTATTAATTGGATCCTATTTTACCCAAACAAGTATTGTGCACACCAAAGATTATAAAACCCAAGTAAGATCTTCAATATCTTCTTTGTCTTCAAATCTTCTTAAATATTCAAAAAAACCTGCACACAATCACTTGAATCTCTTGTGATCAATCACGCACAGAATGGAGTCTGTTAACAATGGATTATCACAAGATCGTCTTTAGAACTAAAAACAGTCTAAAGATCCTTGTCGAAACTCTGAACTAGTTTGAGTGAATCTTATATCAGAAGAGAAGATTCTCAAGAATAAACAAACTAGGTGCAATCAGATTTCAACCACCTTAGTCAATCAAATCAATCGAAAACAAAGATAAACCGCAATTATCTAGTTTCCCACCAATGGATCGCGCTAGAGCTTCTCAATCCCAAAGAAGACTTTAAAATGAGCGGCTGTAAGAGATTTCACCTAATTAGATTACTCTCCTGTCCGATAGGCGACCACACCAGTAACAAAGACAAAAGAGGAAGTCTGCTGTTACGAGGATTAGTTTGCTAGAAAGGAAAACTTCGTGTATTTATAGAAAAGGAAGTTTGGACACCAAGGAATTTCCAAAACCGAAAATATTCTCAAGATATTCATTAAAGCACAAATTCGGTTTCCATAATTCCTGGAAATGCTCTGTCCAAAAATAACAATCGAAATCTCTCGGAAAATCTAATCAGTAAATGCACATTACTAATTCTGTAATTTTCCTACAAAGTGAAATTAATAACCTTAATTAAAAGATTCTTAACTTACTTATGTTTCGATCCTGGGATTCTCTTCCTTTAGCCGTTAAGTAATATCTTTGAACAATTATAGAAATAAACATTCACAGCACGTGTTCAAAGTTTGTCGACATCTTTAGTTTGTAAGTTCTCTTTCACACTTACAACCTTGAAACCGATTTTCCACACTTCCAAACAAGTTTAGAATTGGTTCATCTGACTTTCAAGAACTATGTGATTGATCAAACCAAAATTCAATCACAATCATGGGTTTATGGTTCTACCAAAACAAGTTTCGGTTCTACCTCCATGTGAGTACTACACATAGTCACACTAGCTTCCCAAAGATTCGGTTGACTAGGTACTAGGATAGGTTCCCCACATATATATGGTATCTAACTTATATGTGTTGCACATGTCCATAGGATCAGTTCCCCTTTCTGCTATAAACCTTGTTGCACCCCATACAAGGATCGGTTCCCCTTGATGTACTACACCCCTTACAAGGATCGGTTCTCGTTACCTTACTAGGATCGGTTTCATTCCCCCTACAAGGATCGGTTCCCTTTCCCTTACTAGGATCGGTTCCCTTTCCCAAAGGCAGACATAATCGGATCATAACACATGTGATTACTTAAGATTGGTTTTACTAATAAAAATTATACCAATACAAAAGTCAGGACTTTGTGAATAGTTCTACCAAGAACACAACAAGTGGTGAGCGGTTATACTCTATCATACATATTGGTTATTCATAAGATATGCAATGAATAACAAAACCAATAACTCCTGGCAATTTCCTTTTCGGTCCACAAACAAGTTTATGAACTTACTTCCTTAGAACACATGTAAACATTGTTCCCTAGGATGAAATCCTCACCTCGTACCCATACATAATCACAATAGCATTCAAATGATTATGGCGATGTCTTATCTACAAAGTTTAATGGTTAAGCAATAAACCTCGTATTGTATTCCTTAATACTATGTCTATCTAGAGTTCATATATGCTTCGCATTTATGTTTTCAATATGCACGACTTGAAAGATACGTTAGGGAATGAAACAGTTCAAGTCAAATATCACTAACCTCAAGTGGAAGGATGATTGTTGTCGTTGTAGCTCCTTGCTTCTTCACATCTTCAAGACTTCGCAATACTTGTAATGTCTCATATCCTAATGTTTTCAAGCTAACCTATACGAAGTTTAACTCTAGTACATAATCAATCGACTCTTAACGTGAGTTTTGATTTACTAAAATATGACAACCAAACTTGACATACCAACGCTTGGTGGGTTCAACCGAGCAATGCTCTAACATATTAGAATAGAGTATAGTCTTTGAACCTAGAGCTGCAAATTTTGGTTGTAGAATAAGGTTGTGTTTCATTTCTTGTTGTTTCGAACTCATTTAAATAAGTTGAGTTTCCGCACAGTTGTAAGTATGTGTAGTACTTACATTTAGAAGAGAGATAGTGTTTCTTTAAAAGGTGGGGAGTTTTGAGGACTAGAAGGTGGTTCGATTTTCGAGGATGAAAATTAATAAGGTGGGGAGAATGTAAGAACCCTCAAGCTTGTCAACGCTATTGGACTGATCTGGCGATAGTCAAGAAACTATTTAGCCGCTAATGACTCGATTAGTTTAACACGATCCTTAACTAATAGAAATTAATCTAACAACGATTTAAATACAAAATTATTACCGCTAGATAGGTCTCGAAAAGTTATGTGTGTCATTCGGATATAAGACGAAGACGATATGATCAGATTTGTTTAAAGGGCAAAAAATAGTCATTTTGCAGCTTAGGCCGACCTAGGATTCCCACATCCAATCAGTTGGGTGTATCGGTAATTTTGATTTGGTCTTATCGACCCAGTGGAGAAGATAAGTTCATTTTTCCTTCTTTTCTTCTTTTTTCATCTTTATCTATCCCTTTCTTCTCTTCTTCCTCTGGTTTGTTCCTGCGAGAGATTTGAGAGTTGAGAGTGAGTTGTGATTTTTTGATTGAAGGAACTCGGTGATGGATTTGTATAGATGATGGAGGATTCGAGGTTTTTGTTGATGAAGAAGAAATGATGAATCAGAGAACCAAGTTAGGGTTTCTATGATTATGAATTGGGATTTCAAATTGAGATGATTAAGATGAAATTAAAGATGGGTTTGAAGGTTATAACCTGAAGATGAATTTGATCGTGCCAATTTAGAGTATTTTATTCCAAAAAAGATTTCTTTTCAAGAGAGTTATAGAGTTAGGGTTCTGTGAAGAAGAAAACATGAGTTGGGTTTTGGGTTTGATTTTAGGATTGCATGAGATTGAAAAATAAATAATTAACGGTTGTTGTTATATTGAGGTTGTTGAGTCGTGTTGGTGGTGAATCGAAGAATTAGGGTTTGAAGCTTTTGAATCGAAGAATTAGCTGTTGAATACAAGGAAAGGTTTGTTGTAGATAAATGGTAATGGTTTCGTTGAGTTGAAGTTGAAGACTATGGGACTTGTATGGAGTTGGGAGTTCTCTAGAGAGTTTGGTATGAGTTGCAGTTAAGGATATGTATGAGTGGGTTTGATGAAGTGATCTGGACTTTCAGATGAAGATGTTAATGTGACAATAAAGTCACAATTGTTGTGACTCATAGAGGTTGAACTGGTGGTTCTGTATTGGTTAAAATGGATGTAGATGAATTGATAAATAACATATGTAAAGTTGGAGATGTTGCTGGTGCTGAGGTGGAGTTGCAAGTGATTTTGGTTTGGGTATGAGACTGGTGTCAATGCTGTGAGAGTGTAGTTGAGAATAAAGAAGAGATCATGGTGGTGAATGAGATGAGCTGATGTTGATGTTGTTGGATATTTTAGTTCTGACATTGTAGCTGAGCCATAGAGTTGTTTGATAAATTTGATTGTGTTGAATATAATTCAGTTGAAGTAGTCTATAAATTAGCTGCAACTGATGGACCGTGTTTGTAGAAAGAGTATGGCTTCGTACTGCAATTGCAGGTAAAACTTAAATTACAATTGTATGTTGAAGTATGAGAATTATGTTACAATGTATAATGTTACAATTTATTGAATCAGGTTGGTAGAGGTTATGTAACTGTAATGAAATTAGGCATGTTAGTCATCCCAGTCAGTTTAGCTGACTCAATTTGTTTAGCTGACTTAGTCAATCTGACTGATTCGACCAGTTGATTTATTGAATCGGTTTGACCCACTACTGACTCAATGAACCTTGACTGAGTTGATTCCTTTGACCATTGATTCTGGACTTTGACCTTTGACTGACGTCGACTGTTAGTTGACCCTTGACCAGACGTTGACCGTTAGTTGTCTCAGTTGGACTGGACCTTGTGTAATGGGTCGAGTTTAGTGGACTTGGGCTTAGAGTTAGTTTTACCATTTTGATGAATTGGACCCTTTATGTTCTGAATTAGCCTTTGGTTTCTTCAACAAAGATGTAAATGTTCATAAGACTTAGATAATGGTCTATGTAATCAACCTTATCGGATTAGTAAACCTTAGTTGAGTTAAAGGTAGATAATAAAAAGATGTAGAACCATAAATGGGCCTAGAACCATTAGATAGAACTAAATAATTCTTGTATGAGCCATTTTGGCTAGATTCTTAGAGTTCTTGTGTGATTAACAATTAGTCTTTATTAACAACGATCGATTCAAAGGATGAACCAGTGGATCGTGGATCTCGAGGTAGGCGTGGCTTGTCATCAAAAGAGGTGGGGATTTACATTGAACTATTTTGTGATTATTGTTGTTTTCTTTTACAAAAGGTACGTTTAACAAACTCATGCATTGTCTAATTGTGCGTTCCATGCATTGTTTAGTTTGTGTTATGATAGTTCTGTTGATTCTTTAAATCTTTCCATGATTTGGAAAGGACTTGTAATGTTTGCTTCTCTTTATGAATTGTATGGGAAATAAGAATTTCCACCCGTGGTATATAGGATACGCTCCTTCACATTTATATCTACTTACTTTCAGTTTTTATTTTATGGCTAGGGCGATACACCATAATATTATTATTCGGTGTGGAATTCACGGCATCAATATTATACATTGTTTGAAATAAGGAGTTTGTTCCATACACATGTTTGTTTGTTTCAGTTGTTTGGTCTCTATTTAATGTTTGGGAAAACATGTATTGTTTTCCAAATATTGCATATGATTACATAAAATTTAAATGTTATTTCTACTAGGCACCCATTTTAGGAATGATGTGCTCACCCATTCCCACTTTTAGTTTCAGAGACAGATCAGAGTTGCGTAGTAGAAGCTTCGAGGAGTTGAGTTTGTTAGTTGGTTAACTTCAGTTATGTTTATTATGTTATATGTTCTATTGTAAACCAAATGACTATTGTATATATATCATTCGAGAGAAGTTTTGTATGTATATATTTCATAGTGGGGTTAGTTTTTGGGTAAAGTTTTGTAGCAGTTTTCTTAATATTCGCGTAAGTAGTGCCTATGTTTTGAGTTAATCTCTTGGATTAGTCAGCTGCTAGCTTTGGGGGCGCTACATACCTACTCCTTATCGGACTTGAGGGGGTAGAGCTAGACAAACAACATTTAAGTCTTTGAATCCACCTCTTATTTTATAATAACTGGACATCTCTTGATTCCCGATAGATGTTCTGAAGAAGCAACTAAGTTCGGCGAAGCAAATTCTACATCACGATTTTGAGTATAATCGACATTTGTAGAAAGCACCAGTATTCTTTCATCCTTTAGATCTTTTTTTCTCCAAAAATTGTTTACAACAACCCTCAACATATTGCTTAATTTATAATAAGAATTATAAATAACAGATAAAAGATTTTGTTTTGAAAGATTAGGAAAAAGAGAGTGGAGTGGTGTGGATGAAAATGATTTAAAATTGAAGTATTTATAGAATTTGAAAGTTGTAGCAGTTGAGGAAAGAGCGTTGATGGATCATCCCCAACCGCTATCAGATCTCTCTACCCGCCCGCGGATCTTGTCTGCCTGACCACGAATTTTTTCCAACCGTCGAGGATCTTGTATGCACGCACGCTTCTTTGTCATCTGCTCATTGTTTTTCCCGTAGTGGAATTCCACTTTATCCTATCCACTTGGCTTGCCAATTTTTTTTTTTATTTGAAGCAATTTTTTTAATTTGGTGAATACCATAGAAACGACCCTAAGGCCTATTCCTGTGCACGTGCCAAATCATATAATTTGTCACTTTTGCACCCACTATGGGAATGGCAAAGTAGCAAACATAAGTGGCTCATTGGAAAATATACTACTTAGGCATATGCAATGGAGTTTTTAGCGAGTGATATGGACTCTATCGCCCGACGGTCTTAACAGCGCTAGTCAATCAAAAGATCGACAGCACCAGTCTTTCCATCCCCGCGACCGTGAACATCGCTCAGTTATTTTTCTTCCAACGGTCAGGAATTCCCACACTTATGAATACTCAACTTCAAGTTCATTTCAACTCACACCAGAATTTCTAAATCTCTCTAGAATTTCTCAAATTCACACATCTTCCATACTTTTCATCACTCTTTCAATTTTTCGAAGAGCATTGATGAAAATATCAACATGGCTGATTTCATAGAAAATCAACATGCTGTCAAAAATCAAAGGGTTGTTAACCGAGCTAATGTGAAAAATCAAATAAGAAGGCGGGGTCCAAAATTTACTACTGCAGAAGATGAATGTAGTTGCAGGAATTATGTTTCATTTAGTCAACATCTTATCGTTGGTGCTGCATTCCAAACACATGACATTTTGGCAAAACATACTTGTGAAATTTCAAGAAGAAACAATGAACTTCTACAATCGAGATGCGAACTCAACGAGTTCATCGCTTCAATGTGATCTATAAGGAAATTACTTTGTATGTTGCTTTAGGAATGCAAGCGGGTGAAAACATGAGGAGTGGTGAAACCATGATGGGCTTTAAACAAAGGTGTCAGGCGCAGTGGCAACGTAACAACGGAAAAAACTTCGAACATGGTATTTGTTTTGAGATTTTAAGAGTGTTGCCTAAATATAATACAATATTTATGTTTTAATTAATTTCTTAATTGTCAACTTAATTTTCTAAGTAGAAGTTTTAATATTGGTTGCAAGTATAACTTAAGTCCCTGAGTTGAAGTTTTAATACGTTTATTGGAAGTCCAGTTAAAAATATAAGATTGAATTGAGCATAAAATATAAGCTTACTTTTTATTTGACAATACAAGTCAAAATTTTCGAATTGATAAACAAATGAGTTTTTTTTTTTAAATGTAAACTTCGAGTTAGTCACTAATAATCATTTTATAAGATATAAAATTAGACAATAATAATTTAAAATTTAGACTTTTAAAATAAAAATGTGAGACAATGTTTTTCATCTTGTTTATCTTTTTCATTCACGTAAATTAATGCGCTCATGAATGGAGTTTCTTTTGTTTATCTTTTTTTTCCCTCAAATTTGCTTTGCCTTGATTTACCTTAACTTGAACTTTTCTTTGACTTTTCTTAGCTACAGGTTTGAGTTGGTTAATATTCAAGACTTGAAGACTTCTTTGCCTTTTACCTATATCTTTATACCGATCACATATCTTCTTAACAACACCTTTAAGTATTACTCCAAAAAAATCAAGTTGCGCTGCCGAATCAAGTTGAGTTTGAAATTATGCCATTTTAGAAATTTTGAAAAAAGATTAGATTGAGAAAGAGAAAATCAGAGAAAACTTTTATGTCAAAATTTTATTTAAAAATTACGTATTTATATGCGACAAAAAACTAGCCATTGGCGCTAAACATTCCAGCAGGTGTTCTTCAGAAAATCGCCTACGATAAAGACTATATCATTGACGCAATTGTTAATGTCGTTGGTTAGGAACTCTATCATTCCTGTTTTTCCATAAATGGCTCGGCTGGTTTGCCATACTACCTGGTATGGCAAGCAGATTTATTTGGCATCATGCGTAAGAACAGGCCCAAGTCTCTAACGCCGTGGGCGAAATGAAATCTTTCCCTTAAAACGTTACAAACACACACTCTCTCCCTTAAATCTAAAGTCTAACGCGACTCACTCGACTCATCCATTTCGGACAATCAGAAAGAAAATCTTGAAAAAGATAGAAAAAAAAGAAAAGGAGAGAAAAAATGGCGACTACTGATGATAACACCTCCGCCGCTGCTACTGTTACTAAATCCCCCAAAAAGACTAATCTGTTGGATCCTCATTCTATCAAACATGTTCTTGATGAAACTGTCAATGAGGTAAAACAACCTTGATTTGTCTTTTTAAAAAACCCTAGATCTCTTTTTCAATTTCTCACTATTGTAGGGTTTTGATTGTTGAACATTGTTTGAGTTTTGCAGATCGTACTTGCTCGTGGATACAAAGAGGATAACACGATGAGCAATATTAGATTGTTTTTGGGAACTATTATCATTGCTGTTGCTCTTGTTGCTCAATTTTACCCTAAGAAGTTTCCTGAGAACAAAGATTTCCTCATCTGTTGCATCGTATTATATCCTTTTTTTTGGTTCCGTTCTTGGTTGAATTGAACGATTTTGATGTTGTTGTTGGAATGATTTAGATTTCTCTTTGTTGATCCTTGACTCTTCGCACATATATTTTTTTGAATATAGTGTTGCAGGTGATCATTTACACTAAGGAGAAAGATGCAATTCTGTTTACTTATCCTCTCCCCGTAAGTTATTTTTTCTGATTTGACTTTGGATTTCTTTAGATTTTGTGTCAACGTGAGTAAATTACAACTTTGTTTTGGTTTATTAACTAAATTGAATCATTCAAGGGTATTTGCATCTCGAAAACCATACTGTTGCATGCTTAGCATTTGTGAACATGTAGAATTGCACATGTTTCTGTGAGTAAAGTTGGTGATCGACGACTGAGGGATTTCTATTTCCACAGTCTTCATGATGAGCTCGGCAGGGGAATTCAATTTCCATTATCTCCATGATGAGCTCTAAAAATTCTTTCATGATATTTCTGCATCTCTTCTTTTCGGTTTCATGTATTTTGGTTTTGTTTCTTTTTCCACATCTTGATGGCTTTATCTACTTTATATCCAAAGCATCAGGTTAGTTTGAGGAATATAGTCTCATATGAATATTGAGGTTAAAATTTTTAGTTTGCTTAGTTTTTTGGTGACTAAGATTAAAATTACAAGCAGAGAGTAGGAGGTTTCTCCTTTTATTTTGTAGCCAAGCAAATACTGAGAAGAGTGGCTTGCAGTTACTGAATGTCAATCTGTCAGTATTGAGATGCTCGTATTTATGTAATAATGCATTCACCACATAGAGTAGTAAAATTTCCCCTATTATGATTCATGGAGTCACTCATAACTATAAAACAACGATACACATAATCTCCTGAAACTATGTAGTCAATAGATACTCACAATTCCCTATGGCTATGAATCTGTTGGAGTCAATAGATGAAAGGGGAAAGTGGACCTCTTAATCAAGGAGGAGCCAGGCTTTTGTGAACAATGATTTGTATGTACTTATAAGGAAGATAGTTGGAAATTTTGCTCATAAGCTTGAAATTGGGACCTGTAAGAATATAGTATAGTTGTAGTTTAAATTTGTATTTTCTGTTTCTGTATACATTGTGTGTTGACTAAACAGTATTTACTAAATGTTTTTTAAGGTTAACGCCATACCATCTGCTGGGCTGCATGTGATTAATATCATGAAGAGAAACAATAGTTGAAAACAATAAGTAGTGCTTGTACTCTAGTCTAGTTGGATGGGGATCCTGGAAACTGATATTTGGTATTCACATACGACTGTATGTATAATATTTACCAATGCCATTGATTGAGTGTGCAGTCCAGAATCTCAGCCACTAGTTTGGCTGCTGTTAGTGCTGGTGTACGCTTCTTCCAGCCAAACAGCTCTATCTTGGAGATCTAAAATACGTTTATACAGGGTTACAGGGATAATGAAACCAGGTCAAAAGGTTACAGACCTAGCAAACCTGCAGCCAACCATTTTAGAGATGGTCGGCTGTGATAATGAATGCAACTAGATGAGCTCCGCCACATCTTAATCTTTTCAATCTAGTTTTACTGACTGCATCACCTTTATCAATGGGGATATTAAGGCATAGTTGGGAGAATGGAGATTAGATAGCTCAGCTGAAATATTTTATTTTTACGGGTACCTCTTCGTTAGGATTTGCTTTGGACTTTGTGAAAATTGGATAGAAACAAATCAATAATACTACTAAGTATACGCCTTTTCTTTGAGTATTGTCAAATGCAGTTTAAGATGTTAGTTTCTGTAACATATTGTATTTTTCAAAATTGAAGTAAAGCCCTCTTCAGTTGTACAGTATGAATGTTATGTTAACCTTGCTTCTTCCATTTCCTTTTTAATTTTAGGGATCCTTCAAAAGCACTGGCTTAGTGGTGTCTTCCAAACTACCGAGGTTCTCGGACATGTACACTCTATCAGTAGCCAGCGCAGACCCCAAATCTGCCTCTGCTAAGAAACCAGTCGAGCTTACCAAGAGTGTTACTCAATGGTCTATTTCTTTCCTCACATCAATTATGTAACTCTTTTACTTGTTTATAATTCTCTCCCAGGCCACATTCTTACCTGGATGGAACAATGTGGGTGTTGCAGGTTCACCACGGAGGGAGTTTTAGTGGAAGGTCGCTTTAAGAAAGACGTTGAGGGACTAATCAACAAGTATTCTGGAGAATCTAAAAAGAAGAAGTGATGTACACCAGCTTCTGAATTTTAAGTTCTTCTCTATTAGGACACATGAAACACAAAATTTAGACAGCAAACGAGTTTAAAGTGGCAAAACCGCCTAGCTGAGTGACTGTTGTTGCGTACTTAGATGGCATTTTGTAATGCAATCAGGTAGTATTCAACAACAAGAAGATAAAGTAGATTGTTTTAGTTTATCATGTTATACATTTTGCATTAGTTCCTTTTGTCCAAATATTGTGCACTTTGAGTGCCAATTTAGGCTCCAAGTACGAGTGCAGGTGCATTTCGTAATGCCTAGCTGAATCACACTTTTCAGTACTAAAAAGCAAGAGGAAACAACCAAACTTTATCTGAATTAGACATTAACAGATTTGAAATTTAACTATGACCAATTAACACGTAAGATTATGCTTTGGTGAGGGGAGATTAGAGTTTAGACTGAGAACAGTGAGGAGTAAGAACTGCTCAGAGTAACAGAATCAAACTGTTTGAGTCATACATAAACATTTTCTTCTGACCTAGATATTTTCTTGTGAAATGCCACATAAGTTATGGAGCACATGGGCCCACGTACTCCAGTTTTATGGAGGTAAAGAAAGGCCTATTCATCAGATAGATTCTCCTGGGAAAAGAAAAATCAAAATTTGGAAAGGAAAATATAATCAACTCCTTTTCAAAGAAAAATTTAGTCAATAGCTAATGATCAGCATGGCTCACAAGTTAAAAAAAATACAAACAGGATACTCTCAAGTAGATTAGTGCTACTGCTGAAATATGACTGCTTTGTGCTTAGAGCTTTTTATTTCTTTGCTCCACCGGATCCCGGTGCTTGGGGTCGTGCAGTCAAATATCTCCTCAGTTATAAAACTGACAACCCCATGGTGGGTGCACAAAATGCTACTCAGTAAGCTGAGCTCCAATAATGGGCGTGCAAATTGACAACCGCCAATAGTGGGGTGTACCCTCACGTACCATTGGTTATCTATTAAAGTTGGGTGTACAATACGTCCCCACCTATTGCAAATTTCGTGACTTGTGGTGGGTCCCAAGCAATCCTAAAATATCTTCTGATGACGAGGATCCTATTTGGTTGGTTCCTGTTATTCGTGTGAATCCCACGTATTATACCACTAACCCTACCTTCATACTGACGTGGCACAAATCATCGAACTCCCTAGTCCCTTCTTTATATTGTTTGTTTAGTTTCTTCTTACATTCTCCTCCCTTATCTCATCGATTTTGTGCTGTATATTCAGAAAGAAAAAAGAAAACCCTAATCTTAGATTCAGAAATCAAACCCTAATTTCTCATCCTTTTGATTGAATTTGTATCCTATATTTGTTGTGTATAATAATGGTTAATTCAAAGGAAGATAAATTTGTTGTTGGTGGTGGTGATAATGAAATCGATGGTTCTGATCTTGTAAATCAAGTAAATGGTGTTCAGGAGGATGAATTGGAAGTTGAAGTTGCTTTGATGGATTCGTCTACGAGTGTATCATCATCGTCGTCATCAAGACTTGTGGTGAACAGGAGGAGTGGTACAAATGAAGGTAGTTTTACAGAGAGGTTAAGAGATATACTAAGTGGTGAAGGAGGAGATGAAGATCTAGCGAATGATAGAGGGAATAATTTTGTTCAGTGGCTTCAAGCTTTGGATATACAGTTACTTGGTGCTTGTCGGGCGGATGAGAGGATGAAGCCTTTGTTTAAGTTGAATGTGTCAAGTGGTGTAGCTGAAGATCGATTGCTTGCTCACTTGAGTCAGGTTTGTAGCTTCTTTTAAGATTATATGCTGATTTTATGATATGGGAGATTCTTTATTCTAGATTTGATACTTATTGAATTGTGATTTGTGATTCATGGTGGACAGCATTTTGATGCAGCGGAGGTTGGGATACTAGCCAGATGCTTGTTTATGCCACTTGTGTCGATTCGTGTTGGAAAGGTCATCAAGCAAGGGTCTCTTCTTCGTCCAACTGCTGAAAGGTGATGACCTTTTAAATTAACCAATTCGTTTATCTTTATTGCTATTTTGTTTGCATTAATTTGCAAATTGGGTGGCAGTCTTACTTTAAAAAAAAAGTAGATTAGGAGTTGTGAGTACTTGACACTGTTTTTGGAACGAAGGCACTTGCTGAATATGTTCTGAATTAGGCAAGAATTAATTTTTTGTATTACCAACTATAGCTTAGTGTGTACGATTTTCTACCAGTTAGAAAAGCGTGTATAGAGTAGTTTAGGAGACATATGGCCAATGAACTTGGGAACTGTAAAGACTTACACGATATGCTAAACGACAAATAATATTCTAGATTTTGTATTTCTATTAAATGACCCATCATAATTTCTAATGATGACAATTTATCATCTACATATCTGTAGTGGATTACCAAATTACGTATTTCGTACTTCTCTGCTCAGTGTGCCTTTGATATTATCCACATTATACTCTGCCGTACTACAGTTATCTATCTTAGTATCTTACCTCAGGTACTGGTCACTGCAATTTATCGTGCACTTAACCGTTGTTACCTTGCATTATGCATGCCTGGTTATAGATATGCATTGATTATATTACCGCGGAGTTATACGATATTCATCTTGCTAGTACCAACTAAATTTTAGGCTTGCTCAATAGATAGTACATTAAGATCATATACATTTGTGCTATATGGATATCCTTCCTTGTGATTGTTGCATATCACTGCATGGATTAGAAGTTAGTTCCCCAGTGAATTTGTCTGAACTTGTATGTTTACGAAATTTATCTCTGAATACGTTAGAAATAACCCACATTATAGAAGATTGTCTCTTCCTTGCTCCATGCATTGAAATTGTGAACTTGTATGTTTATGAAATTTATCTCTGAATACGTTAGAAATAACCAGTATTATAGAAGATTGTCTCTTCCTTGCTCCATGCGTTGAAATTGTGAATGTGCTAAAATGTCGCTTAAGATCTTTCATTATTTTAATCTAGAACTTGCTAGGGACATTTGTTGAGTGTCTTTGTATGCATTGCAGATGCATTTCCAGCTTGACCTTCTCATGAAAGTCTAGAAGTTCCTTTATGAGTATCGGGAGACAACATAAAGGTAGGTAAATAAATTATACAGCCACATTTCAAATCATAGGGTTGTGAGCTTGCAGCCCTCATAATAGTGTGTTGGAAATGATAAATGTTAGATACAGTTGTATGATGCTCATCATAAATATTTATATGCCTGAAGACACTGTGCAACAATGTGCGAGTTCTCTTTTTGAAGAAGCCTGTAATTCATTGGAGTTCGCCAAATGAAATCTATCAGTAATGTAGTGACTGGAAAGCTTGTCCAATGTATCTGTTGATAATTTACTACAAGTTGCTGGTTTCTGTTTACAGTCTGTTCTCAATTTATTACAGTTAACACTGTTCGAATTAGATAGTTTGTCCTTTCCAGATTCTTGTGGTGCACTTGTTGACTGACCTTTATTCAACGTTTGAGTTTGAAATGCATTTTCTGGTTCTGGATGAGCGTTACTTCTCTAGAAGCATTGAGCTATTATGTAGTTACCTAATAACCTGAAGTTTAATGTTTGTTTGCCATTCTCTAACAGATAACATTCTGTAACCAGGATTATCTTTTCGTGTACATCTTGGTTCTCCTTTTTTTTTCTTACACAGAACTGGATCCACTATTGGAATGACTTGGTATCTCCCTTCTGAATTTGAACAATTATTTGGTGAATTCCCGTTGAATTTTATTTTTCTTATGTTTGGTCGTATGATTATGATGCATTGAGATCTCCAGTTAGTTTATGTCTTTTTATGCTTAATAAATAATATGTGTTTTATATGATGATTCAGTTAGATTTGGTTGACAATATCATGGATAAACAAACTGTTGCATTAGTCTAATTCTGCATTTTGTACTCAGTGTACAACATTAAATGAAGTGGTACACGGCTTGCACACTAACGTAGAACCAACAAGCCAAAAGTGGTCATAGGAATACAAGTGTATACTTTAATGTGTATAATTCATCTTGCCCTAATAGTTACACGCGATTTCGTCATTCTTGCTTGTAGCTCTAAGCATCTGAGAAGCTAACCTATAGTCAAGCTAGAAGTTTGCAAGACACTAGGAGATTGACCTATAAAGTATAAACCACTATGCAGATAACTGAGGATCCTCTAGACTTAGGTGTTGTATACAAATTTGAAAACCTAAATGCTGAGCTGTTCCCAGGTATTACAAGTAGGAATTGGGAAAGTTTAAAAATGAAAAACCATCAGTTGTTCAATAAACTACTTTTGTTATTTTCCAACCAGGTCTGCATTTTTTGAACTACTAAAGGGGATAGTGCTCGATGTGAGAAGCATTAACACTGTTTATCTTAACCTACTGGAATACACACACGCACACAAATATTATATATATACAAAGAGAGAGTGGAGAGAAAGAGCAGTTTTTCTTAAAACATTTTTTTATTAATTTTTCTCTTGAATAAATAGAAACTTCATGTTTCTTGTTCTTACGTTGTAACAGGGGAAATCTGAACCTGACACTGTTACCAAACTCAGATTTGCGCATCTCATTCGTTGGAGATGATGGTTCCACTGAAAGATTGGCTACGCTCAGTGAAGTTTCAGAAAGTTCTATGGTAGTAATCAAAGAAATCCAGGCTGATAGTTCTGGTCGTTCTTTTCTTGTGCAAGTCCTGGGTGGTCAAGACTCATATTTCTGGTGTTCTGAGAAGTCAAAGGCGTTCGGTCATCAGTTACTGGCGAAGGTATATTAGCCTTTCTAACTACCTAAATGTCCAGTTGACAACCGAATAGAAATGCTTATTAACCTGTCGCTTTTCTATCCCCTTCTGAAACAGTTGAAGGATTTACTTGGGAAAAAACCATCTTTGTCAAAGCTAACTGGAATCTCCGAGTCACGACTTGACTGCTTTGCAGTGCATCTTCACGAATATCTTCTTGGATCATTGACTGGCGCGAAAACAAGCACGTCCGATGAAATGATCTCTTTGTTAGGCTCTGCATTTGACGAGTCATCCGAATTTCATTCCAGCACCCTAGTCTCATCCTTGTCTTCAAAGCCTTTTCGTTCTCAACAGAACAACAGTAATGTGGCAGCTGCAAATTCGCTTAATCAGGGAACCTCAAATCGCTTAGTTCCCCTCTTGGAAAATCAGCTTATGGAAAACCTTAGGCTGCATGGAGACAGTTCTTGCAGCTTTCCAGGGATTGATGACTTGCCTCTTTTTTCTACATCCACGATCAACGAGCTTCCAACAAGGCAAACTGATAATATACCAACAGAGTCCGGCACATTGGCTCCTCTCTCATCTGTTAGCCTGGAATCTCTTGGAGCGTTTACTCCTTTAAATGCATCATCCCAGAATCTTCCCTCATTTCAAGTTTCCACTCCAGGTTCTACTCTTTTCTCTCCCTACAACAACTGTTGGTATCCCCCTTCGGCACCAACCCTGCAATATACAGTTACAGCACCACATTTACCAATGACGTTGCCTGAATCTCTTTCTCTGCCACCATTAATATCAGCTGTTAGATCGTCCTCAAGTCCACCGATCCAACCTATGCCGTCGCTACATTTGGCTAATTTTCCATCATTAGATTTCACTGATTTTAAGACAGATCCAATGGTACATGTACATTTGTCAGGCTCATCTTTCATTGCAGGGCCTAGCTCACAGCAAATTCCAGCTTTTACGCCTTTGTTCTGTGACTCAATTGTACACATTCCTGTTCTTGATGTTTGCTCCTCCGGCGGTCAAGGCTACTTGGTAAGTGCAGGCCCAGCTATTTCAACCACGATCATCCCTCCTTTACACCAAAACATTGTTAACCCTTTGATGCCACAAACTGAATCTTCGGCGGAGAAGGGAGCCAGGGAAACCCTGCAGTTATTGCTAGCTTCAACGCAGATGGTGAACAGCCCACAGTTGATGATGCAGCAGGTTCTTACCCTAACTGAAGAAAAGCCATGTAGTAACAGTATCTCTTTTGCAGCAAGTCATGGTCTGTACAGTGGAAATAGAGATGTCAATGCTATTATTGCTAACAGCATTGCGACTATTCCTATGATGTCCTTGCCAAATGGGGTATCTGGTGCAGGTCTGTTTACAAAGAATAGTCATGATGATGGCAGCAATGAATCAGAAATTCAGTCTGGATTTGGAGGAAGATCGTATTTCTTGGACGATGGTGATGATGCAAGGGGTTGTTCTTGATTGAATCATGTCATATCCCAAGCGATGATGGTAAAGGCATTCAGATATAGGTATTAGTTGAACTTCATGTAGTAGTACAGAATATATTTTTACTAGTAGTAGTCATTTTGGGTGTAGCCTCTTTTTTTTTTGGCCCTTTTAAATGGGCAATAGTGTTCAAAGGAAAAGGAAAAGTAAAAGAAAGTGTAAATGTGATGTAAAAACTGTCTTTAAGAAAACATTTTCAACTGGTATTGTTGAAAAGGTTGTTGTTAGTGCTATTAGTTATATTGTCTTGTTTTATTTTAACTTTTATTTCCCCACTGGTCTCAAATTTCGTTTCTCGAAGAAAATTTAAAGGGATGGAAATTTTACCATGGACAAATTTATTTTCCATGCAAGGACCCTGGGATTGAACTTTCTAAAGAACGTTTATAATTTATACACGAATCTGCCTTGCACTTTAGAGCCTTGTTAGGCCTTAAGCTGCGCTTCTGAGCTTTATTGTACATCCTTCATTGTCTGCCTCATGCAGGAAGTTCGAAGAGACTACTATTTTATAATACGGGCAGCCAACTAGACTATCTTGTAAGTTCTCCTTTTTCTTTCTTTTTCTTTTGAAGCATTATCTTATCTTGCATGTAAGTTGATAGTTAGAATTGTTCAAACCTTACAAAATACAAATGTCTAAGAAAAGGCCTTGAATTAAGGGATCAAATTTTCAATATTAATCCTCTAGTTTTTCAGTTTTTCTTTTTTTGGTTTGGTTTGGTTTCCAAACAAATGAGAATTCAAGCCCCAAACATGGACATTTGTTGTTTGTTTGTTTGCTTCAGAGAAAGAATAACAAACCATGGAGATTTGATCATTCTTTCTTTTTGCCTTCATGATCTCGGTAGTCAATCTCTGTTTGATCTGAATTGATTGCCAAAATATTAACTGGAGTCCAAAAGCTGGTTCATTTTGTTCCAAGGAGTTCAGCATTTGGCTTTTAGAGGTTGGTTTTATAACCAGGAATCAGTTTTTGCATTGTTCTACTACATTAGCTTTTTCTTTTGAGAATTCAAAATGGGCATGATTCATTTAGTAATTCGTCTATGGAAATGTACAATCTTTTCGATTGTAACTTGTTATCGTTCAGTTCGTGATCATCCTTTGGTTTCATTAATTGTTATAATTCTGTATCTGTTGTATACATTTCTTCCTTCTGTATTTGGATTTTTGGTTTCTTCCTCTCCGATTGTTGTTTGCACTGTTGTGCTTCTTGGAGCACTTCTGAACATTGGGTATCCTCAGACACCCGAATTCGAACCGAAACCGAAGAGTAGTGCCACCATCAATGTACCTTCTTTAGAAGATGATAAGAAAGAACAGGTTGTCGAAAATGTGGATGTGCATCAGAGTGCAGGTGTGTTGCCAACTAAGGAAGATGCAGCAATTGATAATAGAAATGTATTGGTTGAGGAAAAACCTAAACTCATCCATCCACCAAAACCACCACTTCAGAAAGACAGGGAATTTCATAATATGGGATTCACTAGGAAAAGAGATACTCAGCATGCCAATCAGCATAATGAAGGTGCATCCAATTCTAGCTCCACCAAGGTTTTAAAGAAAATGAAGAAGATGAAAATGAAGGGTCTTAAAGTTGATGTTCAGAAGCCTGTGCCCAACAATCCGTTGAAGGAATGGTTGAAAGATCCGTCGCGGCTTCACAGGAACGATGACAATGCAGAGTCTTCAGATTTTGGTTCAGACCAAGCTCAATGCGCGTCTCCGTTGGACTCGATTGCGGACATCATTCCGGTTCTTGATGAGCTTCACCCACTTTTGGACTTCAAACCACTTCACACTAATCTCGAATCAATTGAGGAGTCTGATGCTGCTTCAGAATGGTCTGGCCAATCTAATGATGGTAGTTTAGAATCAGAAGTGAGCGAGTCAGAGGATGGTAGTGAAAACCAAGAAGTAGAAGATGAAGAAGCACTTGAAAGTGAAGATGAAAGAGTTAAATCCGTAGTTACGTGGACGGAAGATGATGAGAACAATCTCAAAGACCTTGGTACTTCTGAGCTTGAGAGGAATCAATGGTTAGAGAATTTAGTTGCAAAGAGAAAAGCCAGAAAAACATTGAGCATGGACATAGACAGGGATTTGATAGACTTGGAAAGCATCGAGCCTCCAACACAAATTCCACCAGTTGTGACCACAAGAAACAACCCGTTTGAGTATTATACAAATGAAACTGGGGAGACACAACCAGTTCCTTCATCAGCTCCTTCAGTTTTGTTACCGAGACGAAATCCATTCGATCTTCCATTTGATCCATTTGACGAAAGATCAAATTTAAATGGAGACAATTACCAGCAAGATGTTACTCCAGTTCACCTGGACAAGGACATGTCCTTCTGTAGACACCAGAGCTTTACTTTAGGAAGCACATTTGGGTCGCAGGCTGGGAGAGATAGGCGCGAAATAAATTTGATTTCATTCCTAGCAAATGAAGAAAGAATGGGATCAGAGAATACAAGAGATCCTGTATTACAGAGAAGTGAATCTAAATTGAGCTGTGTTCATGAGACTGACACTGCATATTCAGGTTCAGATGAAGAAGCAGAACTATCACCAAAAAGTAAATTGGTTTCTGAAATTGGAAACTCTCCTGATCTTGCTGAGCACCTAAGCCAAACTTCTGAAGATATTGATGCAGTGGAGGTTGAGCAAGAAGACAAGAAAGACGTAGATTCGAGTAAGGCTGAGATCAACAGAGTAGACTCTCATTCGAAGATAGAATCGGACTCTAAGTCGTGCCCATCTTCACCATCATCAGCGTCAGAAGTGAATGAGAAAGGTCTACATGATCATACCAATGATGAAAAGGAGTCGAAAAATGATGATAAAGTAACTAAAGGTGAGGCAGTAGAGGAGGGAAATAGTGATTTTGTGAGGCCATCATTATCACAAATAGAAACAGATGTGAAAAGCAAGGCCATGGAGCAGCATGATGAGACACAAGTCCAGGAGCCTATTTTTGATTCAAGTCCATCAGCGGCTACAGAGGCGCATTTTGAAGACGTCTTTGAAGATGCATTACTTTCTCAAGACAAGGGCATGGAGAATTCAAAGATAGGTGAAAAAGCTGGCATACCCACAGAGGAAAACCCCCTGGTGTCTGATATGAATGAGGATAGCCGTAGCGATGAATTGTTGACAGAAGAAGCCTCAATACACCAGTCTGAAGCAGAAGAAAATGTATCGAGACCAAGCCAATTGACCGAGGCTGGTGAGCAGAGTCTCAAGGAAGTTGGAGTCTCTGAGGCTAAGGAAAATGTGGTTGAGGAATCTTCAGCAACGGAAACGGTTAAAGCTAATGATAATGTGGCTGAGACTGCTGCAGCATCTGCGGAGACGATATCCTCAGAAACAGAAAGGGTTGCAGAAGGTCCAAGTAGTGAAGCCCCCGCATCAACTGTTAATCAAGAGATTCATGCTGGGGTCCAAAAACCCAATGTCAAGGAGGAGGAAGAGCAAAATGGGACTTCTGATTCTTCTTTGTCAGCATCAAAGGAAATGGCAAACTCTGTGGAGCAACAGGCAGTTCAGATATCGTCTAACAGTGTTCGTAAAGAACCTGAGGTCAGTATAATCTCTCTTAAGATCAATAGTGAAATATGTAGGCATGTGATTCAAACTCAGTTGCATGAAAAATTTATACCACCTCCGTCCTATAAAAAGTGGGTCTGTCACTTTTCTAATAAACAAGACTTTGTTAGTTCCAGAAAAGTAACAATTTTGTTATGCAGGAAGTATCTGTTGTTGATGAGAAGAAGCCAAAAGAGGAGGAAGCTAAAACCATAGACAGCAGAGCAAAAGATGGAAATGACCAAAATCTAGACGATAAGGAGTTATTTTATGATATGCCAGAGCTATAATTTTTTCCATGGTGAACCCAATCTCGTCCAAAAAAGAAAAGTGCTGTCGCATTTGATGAACGGAATACAATTTCTTGAAAAATCAATTCAACATATGTAAGAAAGTGGGCGCATATGTATTCTGTATTTGACAAATTTTATGTAATATATATCGTCGGGGTTAGTGTGGGTGTTAGCAGGTTAATCTTCCCATATCAGAAAGACATAAATTTCTTTCATTTCACCAACTGATAACTGGCTTCACTTTTTTTTTCTTTTGTGCGACTTTATCACGAATACAATTTTTTTAAAAAGTGATCGACATCAAATAAGCCTAGATTTATGTTGCGAAGTTTATTTGAGTCATAGTTCCATATCCAATTCTTTTTTTTTTTTTTGAAAAGAGTCTGTGTGAGTCATTCTTAGTCAACTGGTGAATCTAGGGGATGTCTTTTTGTGACAACAAACACCGTTGTTTGGGATTGCAGGGAAATCTTTTTACAAGAAAGCTTGGCCAAACAAATCATCATCTTTTATTTATATGTTTGTTTGCTATATCCATGTCCATCTTATAGTCAAAGGAAGCTTGTCGGTAGTCCTCCTTCTCTTGTTATCATTTTGAACCTAAGCCTGCAGTAGCTTTTTTATCCTATCTTGGAGGGATCGCAGAAACCAATCTTTGCCCCAAAAGTTAGAGGTTATGGTCTTTTTACCGAACCCTTACCTCTATGAGGTTGATCCAAGATTTGTCTTTTGACCTAAGCTTTTCTTCTTCTTTTTTTCCCCTCAGAAGATAACCTCTCATTAATATCATATATCTAAAAAGAGTGGCCAAGCATTATTGTGTACTGTATTTTTCAAAGTATACAAGAAGTCCTTTTTTTTGGATGGATTTGTTGAGTAAACAAACATGAAGTCTTTTGGAACTATATCGGCTTGATGCTAGAACAAAGAAAGAAAAAATACCTCTCCTAATAAAGTAAAACCTATAAGCCGTAGCATAGGCAGTTAATAAGTCTGCATCAAATCTACAATTTCTCAAAGGGTGCGTTTGGCACAGATGGAGTTGGGGACGGAGTTCAGTCAATGGGACAAACCAAGGATGCAATTCAAATCTTACGATGTTTGGCATGGATGAAATTGGAATTCAAGGCAGTTGATATTCCTTCGTTCAATGGAAATTGAAATCACACCACCCCCATAGAAGTTGGAACTCCATCCTTCCTGACCATTTTGACATTTGAACTTATTTTACTTCCTTTTTTTTTGTTTAAATAATAATTAATTTCCTATACTTATAAATTTACCTTGGTAATTAATATGTAATTATATTTTATTTTAGAATCTATTTGTTTATCTAGATTTTTTTTTACCTTGGCTAGATAGATATTGATGTTTACATCCTTTAGTTGGTAGCCTAACAACAAGCTGAGCATCAACGCCTTTTTGAATAGCTATACCTAGTCTATAAAAAATAAAACTACCTAAGCCACTGCTAGCATCATTATTAACTAAACAAAAATAAGAACGCGTGATTGGGGGTATTTATATTAATTGGGGGATATGAATTACTAACCCCATCCAATAGTGTCCGCTAAGGAGTGTTTTTTTGGGGCGGAAATACTAAAATACCCTTCCATCTAAATTAAAATTTAAAACTAAAAATCAAATTCAAATCCTAAAAAGTTCTTAAAGATATGTTAAATTGAATTGTTGTTGAGCAAGAAGAAGAAGAAATGGCTTCATTGAGAAGGTACATGATACCCAATCAAATTTAAAGTGTTGTTGCTGTTATAAAGCTTCGTTTGGCTTCATTGAGAAGGTACATGAAACTTTTCAATTAATGATTCAATCCACTCCTGACTTGTGTTCATGATGAATACCCTACTGTTTTTTTATGCCGGCATGGTTTTTAGGATGAATATCATGCCGATATCTGGTGCCGGAATGGTTTTTAGGATGAATACCATGCTGATATCACCATGCCGATATCTAGCGCCGACATGGTTTTTAAGATGAATACCATGTCGATACCTGGTGCCGGCATGGTTTTTCAGGATGAATACCATGCCGATATCTGGTGCCGGCATGGTTTTTCAGGATGAATACCATGCCGATACTTGCTATTTCGGACAGATTTTTTTTTATGTTTTTGTCCTCAAATCGGTAAGGTACACTTGGGAATCGACCATGCCGGCACTACTACCGGCATGCTCGATAATGAACTTTCTCTGCCGGCAGTGTATTTACAATTTCAAAATTGGGGGATAATGGGTATCGGCATGGTGAAAGTATGAATACCATAACGATTTGGTCCCTGCCGCCATGGTATTCATACTTTTACCATGCCGACACTGAGTTTTTCAGGCATAACAATGGCGGATTCGATGAAAAAAAAATCAAATTTCAATACATTAATACATATGTATGACTAATTGGAGGACTTGTATATTCAGCTTGTTTACTTTCCTGGGTTGGTTCTTCACCGGAAACTTCATGATCATAAATATCTTGATTTAATGTTGTTGCATCAACAAATTGAATGATAATAATTTATTCTAATGATTATCAAACTAATCTATTAACTTACCTAATTATGTTTAACCATTGAACATGATTAGTGAGGTGTACATTAGGAATTAGTTAAAATGCATGGATAAGGGGTGACTCTGATTTACTATTTATATCTCGTTTTTGTCTTTTTCCTCTATCCCCCAATTACACATTAAAAATAAGCATAATTTTTGTTTATATCCCTTTGGTTGGTAGTCTAGCAACAAGCTGAGCACCAACGCTTTTTTGAATCTATAATATTTTTTAATTAATATTTTTTAATACTTTAATAAAATAAAATTTTCATATTCAAAATTGGAAAAAAAATAATTATTATTAAAATACATTAGTATTGTTGATAAATTATTAAATTTAAAATAATGGTTTTATTTAAAATACCAAAAATGATTATTATTTAATATTATATTTATTTAAATTAATAATTTAAATAATTTTTCAATTCAAATATAAAATTATTTACACTAAACTTATATTTACACAAAAAATTAATTATTATTGTTGTTTATTTTTTCATTAAAAAATAGTTTTATTTAAACAATTCCAAGACCAATTGTTATTAATATTATTTTACATAAAATAATAATTTAAATAATTTTTTCACTTGGAAAATGACATTTATAATATATATATATTATATATATATATATATATATATAAATATTAATTTACTAGTCTTTTATGTAATTATTTATTAAAATATACATTATTAATGACAATCAAATTAAAAATTATCTAAAAATAATTAAATATAATTTTTTAAAGAAATTCAGTGATTCAGAAATAAATTTACCAATAAATGATATATTAATAAATAAATATTTGAAAAAGCAAAATGACACAATTATCAATTCCACCAATAATCATGCCAAACACATAAATTTTGAAGGATGAAATTCATTTTCTAGGTAGTTGGGACTCCCTAGAATCCAAACTCCTTCCGTGCCTAATGCAGCCTAAGCAAAAATCTTTTCTTTGGAAGACCCAAACCCTATATACAAATTATATTTTCATAGAAGATACTTTTGTTTCTACTCTTTAGGCCACACACAATGGTCAAGGATTTTCCTTAGCTATAGCTTATTTGAAGTTAAGCGAAATGGGTGGGAGGTGTACCTCACACATAAGGCCATAGTAGTACAGGCTTCTAATTTTAAGAATATTTTGGTGGTATGTATTTCCGGTGGTAGCGGTGCTAGTAGCGGTGGTTGCGGCAGCAGTTGGGGTAGTAATGTTGATGGCTATGGCGGTGGTGGTGAAGGCAAGGATGACAGTGGTGCTGCTGGTGGTGGTAGCGGCAGTGTTGCTGGTGGTGGTAAAGATAGTGTCAGTACCTGGTGGTGGAACTAATGACGTTATTAGTGGTGGTGGTGCTGGTAGCGGATGTAGTGTGGAGGTAAGGCTGCTGGTGAAGGTAGGGGTGTTGGTAGCAGTGGTGGCTATGGTGATGGTGGCGATAGTGGTGCTAGCTTATAAAAAAAATATAAGAATCCACAAGTTTCTGCAAAAGTCTTATGAGTTGTGGAAGAAAATAAATACCTTATTTAGTCGTGTAATATCCATAAGATTCCACAGAAGTCTTGGGCCCTAACAATCCACAAAAATCCAAATAATTTGGATGCCTCGAATTTCTATAGAGTCTAACATCCATAAAATTGAATACCTTGGAAATTTAAGAAATCTAAATAAATCTAAATTGAATACCAATGAAATTTTAGGAATATTTTATATCCTAATTTAATACACCCATGCAAATTTAAGAACGACATAGCATTTATCAGTACACTATCTAACCGTTCATCTAAGAGCAACTACTATGGTAAAATCTTCGAGTTATTTTAATATGGTAAATATAAAAATTCAAAATAACCATTTTGTATGTTAACCAAAATCGACAAAAGCTATCATCCTAAACTAGTTAATTTAGGATAATTCTCGTTTTTCTCTCTTGGGATAGAGATACTAGAATTCTCTAAATTGTCATCGGCTCGGATCTGCTTCCGTGGCAGTGGATATGAGCCGAACTCCTCCTTAAATCCCTCCACCATCTTCTCTTTCGTTCGAGCTTATTTAGTATTACTTCTTCTTATTTTGTTTTCCTGCTTTAAATTACTTTTCATGTTTGTGTTTCTTTAGCTTTTAACTAAGATTTGCTAAGGCTTGATTTATCATTCCCTATTCGATTTCATGGATACTATTTAGGTTTATTAACTCTGTTTTGAATTTGTGTCTTTTTCTCTCTCTCTCTCCAAGTTTTAGGTTATTGTTTGTTCATTTTCATTCAACAGAAAAGTTAGCTCAAGTGGAGAAAAATCACTATCATCAACACAGTACAGCAACAACTCAAGCTACGGAAACAATAACAATAACTAAATGGAGATTATCATCGAGTTCGCCTGTACTAATACAACTATTAACAAATCTCTTAAGCCGATCCAGAGCATAATATTTTCGATATCAACCTATGAAAGACGCACCATGTGTAATCTAATACAAACATAAACTGTCAAGGAGGTTACTTACACAAGATGTACAATTGGTATATAACTTAAGTTCAAATCCGAACAAGTCAATGTGATCAAATTAAGTGTTGATTAACGTACATTTCTATTACTTTAATTATAACTATAGCAATAATTATAATGCGAAAATTAAAGACACACAACAAGATTTTGTAAACGAGAGAAACTGCAAAACAGAAAAACTTTGGGACCTAGTCCAGTTTTGAAAACTCTCAGAATTAAGATGTTATATAAATTGACTACAACATCTTCGTATAGTTGAGACCAAGTAAACTAAATCCAAGTTACATAGTTCCTCCAGTATCCCTGCGCCTACGACAATTCTGGTCTACGCACATGAATCCCAAGATAGAGTCCACTGTCTCAAGTCGCTTCACCCGCTGCAAAGTCTTCTACCACTCAAGTCTTTTGAATCGTAATTCAAGATAATAAATGACTAATATGTTTCGGTAACCTCTCTATAAATATTTAGAATTAAACAGAGATAAGTTGAGTACAACAATCTAATCAAAATATATCTCAAAGATAAACACCTAGATAGATTGGTGATCTATACAACAAGCTTCAGAAGTCTATTCGAGATAAAAAAAACTTGTCAGATACCATTCAATCAAGTGTGTAAGAAGTTATCACAAAGATCAGAATACCAAAAAAGAATCTTTTAGTCTTCAATATTCAATGTATATGCACGAACAATTTGATTCCACTAATACGATGCACATAATGGAGTTTGTTAACAATGGATGATCAAAAGTCCTATCTTCAGATCTTGAATAAAGTAGATCCAAAATCGTTGATCCTTAAACTAGTTCAGGTGGCCTTATATATCATAAGAGAAGGATCACAGAATAAAGAAACGATATCTATCAAGGTTCAACTTTACCGTTAGTCAATCAAATTAATAATCAACAACTAAAATAACAATGTCATATTTGGTATTCCATCAACGGTACTACTAAGGATTTTTTATCCCACTGAAGACTTTAAACGAATCTCAAGTAAGAGTTTTCACCTAATTAGGATACTCTCTTCTTCGACGAGTATTACGAGAATACCACTAGTGGGATTCCACAGAAACGATTAGTTCAGTATATATAAACTCTACTATTTTAGTGTCATAACCAATGGTTGTTTGGACAACAAGGAATTACCAAATCGAAAATACTAAAGATATTTAATAAATATATATTTTCGGTTTTGTTCACTTCCAACTTTAATCCAACTTTCATATCGAAATATCTCTTGGATGACAACTAATATTACCTTGCATACAACATAATATAGTAACAAGTGCTTATCAATTGGGATATGGAAAACATATATATTCGAATATCCAAAAGATATTTGAATATTTCGATTTTGGTATCTACCTTGAGTATCAAGGAAAATACTTGAACATTAAGTAACAAGATTTTAGCACATGTTCAAATACTATGTCGATATATTTTGAACTTTCCTTTTTAACCAAATACATTTTTGGTATCTATACAAACTCTAAAGTAATAAACAAACCGAACATGTAAACTTTACTAACTAAGGATTGATTCTACTAGAGATCCATACAATCGGTCCTAGTTGATATCCTTGTGATCGGTCTTAGTAGAGATCCTTAGTAATGGGTCGGTCCTACTAGATATCCTTATGATCGGTCCTAATAAAGATCCTTGTTTAAGGGATTGGTCCAAGAATATATCATTTGAATCATTTTCAACTACGAAACAAGTTTCGAAAGTCTACTTCCTTAAACTATGAGCGAAAAAACGGGGGCCTAAAAACCATACCTAATATTTCGTTTCAGCAATCTGTATAGACTAACTCCAATATATTTCCAAGAGAATCAACTAGATAGTCAGACTCAATCAAGGAAAATACATCCAAGAGTTATATCTCTATTTCTCAACGTAATCAGCAAATAAAACAGATAGAAATCCGCGAGCCTGATTATTATGAGAAACAACTTGAACGGTACCAAAGACCAATCTTCAAGTGTAAATCAATTCATATCAACAACCAAAGGTTAGATTATCTAATTGATTGAACTACGCACAACCTGTGATATTTCAATTATGTAGAAAATATAATGCGAAAAAGAAATAACACGAATACCAGAAATTTTGTTAACGAGGAAACCTCAAATGCAGACAAACCCCGGGACCTAGTCTAGATTTGAACACCACACTGTATTAAGCCGCTACAAACTCTAGCCTACTACAAGTTAACTTCGGACTGGAATGTAGTTGAGCCCTAACCAATCTCACACTGATTAAGTTACACTCGAGTTCCTTACGCCTCTGAATCCCAGCAGGACTCTACGCACTTAATTCCCTTAGATGATCTCACCCACAACTAAGAGTTGCTACGACCCAAATTCGAAGACTTGATAAACAAATATGTCTCACATAGAAAAGTCTATTGAATAGATAAATCTGTCTCCCGCAGAAATACCTACGAGTTTTTGTTCCGTCTTTTGATAAATCAAGGTGAACAAGAACCAATTGATACACCATATTTATATTCCCGAAGAACAGCCGAGTTATATCAATCACCTCACAATAATCTTAAACGTATGGTAGTGGAACAATATATTGTGGAATCACAAAGAATGAGACGAAGAGATTTGTGATTACTTTTTATCTTACCTATCGGAGATTAAATCTCGAGCAAATCTTAGAGAATATAGTAATCAATACGATAGAACAAAGTAAGATCTGAACACGTAAATACAGAGAAAATAGTTGGGTTTGGCGTTAGAATCCCAATGAAGTCTTTAAGTCGTTAACCTATAATGGTTTTAGAAAAACCTAGGTTAAAGGAGAATCGAATCTAGTCGCAACTAGTATCACACATGAGGTGTGGGGATTAGATTTCCAAGTTGCTAGAGTTCTCCCTTATATAGTCTTAAAATCAAGGTTTGCAATCAATGTTACCTTGGTAACAAAGCATTCAATATTCATCGTTAGATGAAAACCTGATTAGATTCAAGCTAATATATTTCAACCGTTAGATTGAACTTAGCTTGTTAAACATAAATAAAATGTACCTATATTTAGATGCGGGTAACCGTACCTAAACGTGTACACTTATTTGGCTCAACAATAGTTAACTGAAGTTATCCATATGAACAATTTCATATCAACCTTGTTCATCTTAGTCACAACTAGTTCAAATGACTTGCAACAGTTAGCATACAAGTACGCATACTGAGATATATCCAATCATACGTGTATGCATACTGAATTCCCGGACTTGGAATATACTTGCAACAGTTAGCATACAAGTACGCATACTTAGATATATCCAATCATGGTTAATTGTTCTAAACTCCCATTTTAATCATTGAAACATTCTTAGAAGACGGGAATAATTATCTCAAACAAACTATTAGCTTCATAACAATTTTCAAGTGATCAATTGATCGATACTAAAAATTCTGAGTCTACATCAAATGACTGTCTCACACAAATCATGTAAGATGTTACCAGGCGATTTTCATACGATCATCTTTTGACTTTCGTCAAGAATAAAAGATGAACTTGGTTAAAGCGAAAGCTTACCAACACATATTTTGAGAAATATATAAGCAAGTTAAACTCATCTCGAAATATGAAGTGTGTATAAAGTAAAGTCTATATAGCTATACGACTTTTGTCTCAATAGGAGATAGAATAGAAATAGACTTCTGAGTGATAGATGAGTTCAAGTCTCACATACCTTTTGTTGATGAATTTCCACAAGATCCCCTTAGTAGTTCTTCGCCTTTAATCGATGAACGTCGTGAATTCCAAAGCTCAACTACACATTCTATCCTAATCCGAGACATAGCTATAAGTAGACTAGAAATCAAGACTTATAGTTTTGATAACTAAACTTGACAAACAAGCTTGAGATAGAAACGCTTACGAGTTCGACCGAGCAGTGCTCTAACAATGAGAACATTTTTCCGAGATATGAAATCAACTTGAAAGTTCAACACACTTAATAATAATGAAATACCAAATAGGATCATGTCGAATCTACGAAGTCCAATAGATAAACTATACTTCGTAACTCCATATACCAAAGTTATGTAAAACAACTTGTATATCTTTCCTCGAAACTTTGATCATATTTTAATGATCAAGTCACCAGTACGAGAGACGCGTAGGAAAACTTTGCATGTTATATTTTCAATATCAACGACTTCAAAGAAACTCAGATATAAATGGAACAAGTCAAGTTTGTGTTACTGTCCTCGAATGGAAGGATGATGTGTTCATTGATGCCTGCACATCATCAGGTTCTTCATAATAACAAGAGAGACTCTCAATATTTCTATTGTTCTTAACTTCCTAGTCTGACCTAACGAAGTTGAATCTATTAATCAACTCAAGCAGCTTCGAGTTTTGGAACTAAATATGACATCCAAACTTAACATACCAACGCGTGGTGTATTCAACTGAGCAATATCCTAACACCAGTAACGTGGGAATTATTAATATCTCAAGTTTTCGAAATAAAGCTATGAAGATTTACAACTTTATGTTGGAACATTATACTGCATATCTCTATCCATAAACTTCAGTAGCTCTTTTTGCAATATCAGTGGTTGTTATCTATCCACTTGTACCATTATTGAACTAGAAAATAATCCAATCCTTAAGATTACTATGACTAACAAAATGGTTTCTAACTAAAGCTATCCAAGTATCCTCGCAAAGTCACACTGCATTATGATATAGAAGCACTTTCACTAACATTACAACCCATTGAAAAATTTGTTTCTAAACCACTAATAACAAATGAATTCCTATCTCTTATAGTTAGATTATTGGTAAGACAATTTTAAAGGAAGTGCTGAACTCTAGATAAAGCTGGGATCTTCTATAATTTAATCCAAATTCTTCTCATAGCACGTTTAGAAGAAGCTTGACTATTTTTCTCTTCACACATCTTCCTATAAACAGATTTCACAGAAATTTTTTCACTCTTCTCCAGATTCCAAACCATTCTACAATATCTTTTTGGTCGGGATAGACAAAGATTTTGCTGATAATATGTAACACCTCAGGGGAGAAGAGTTTATGCAGGAGAGAGTAATCTCAACCGATATCAGAAGAATTGAAAAGAATGCTTACATGGATAAATTAGTGGGAGATCAGGGATCCATCTATCATATCAAGTCCGGATTCTTTCACCATTACCTAACCTCAAACACTTATTTGCTTTGACAAAACTCAACTCCGAACTAATACTCTTCCAACTCCAAAAAGAATCATGTTTTTCCTCAGGACTAATATGATCCCCATTACTGAAGTATTTAGCTTTAAGAGCTTTGACCCATAATCCTCCGTTCTAGTACAAATTCTCCAAGAAAATTTTGCAAGTAACACTCTGTTAAACAAATGCATATGCCTGAAGCTCAAGCATCCATCATGCCTATGCTTAAGTCTGCGGGTGCAGACCTTTATTGTTCTTCTTTCTTTTCCAAAAACTGGATTGAGCGGAATTCATGTTGGAGATAATTGCATCGGGTAGTTTAAAGGATGTCATATTGTGCACCTGGGTAGAGTTAGAATATCCTTGACCGTTACGATCTTGTCTGCTTCAGATAAGTTTTTCTCTTTCCATGTATCAAGTTTCATTTTCATCTTGTCCGCTAGACTGGAAAATGGAATCTTCTTATCCTTCCAATGACAAACCAGATATCGGTATTAGATTTGCTCTAAAACAATTTTACACATGTTTTTTGTTTGTTTGTTGTTGAGAAAACATGGTTACGATTTTATTGATTAAGAGAAAAGAAATATACAACTTTCCGCCCAGTTACAAGCCCATTAATACAATCTTCGATTTCAGTTACAACTCATAACCATCTTCCGGTGAGTAACCAAATCCCTAAAATTGTGAAACCGAAACCAGTTAGGAAACGATCCACATTGAAATAAAAGTCTTTTGATCTCAATGATCACTTTAACTATATCTCCACCTCTTTTCTTCCCCATCACTCTTCTATTTCTTTCAGACCATAATTCTCATGCCACTGGAAAATGAAGAATATCCCACACCTTTAAATTCAAGATCTCCTCCTTTCTATTTTTTCAGAATTCAAATCGGCCTTTCACCGTTGTCTTTTGAAGCCAGTCTTGTCCCATGCTTGTTGTTAAACAATTTCATATATCTCTTGAAAAACTACATCCTAGTGGAATATGATCCACTCCTTCTTTGTATCCATTGCAAAAGCTGCAATTGGAATTTCAATATCACAAATACAATCCCTCTTGTTCAGGTTATCCACTGTTGGAATTGCATTTTGGGTTGCAAACCAAACAAATACCCGAGCCTTGGTTTGAACATATTTTCTCCACACAATCAGTTGTAACTTGGGGTAGGTTGCAATTAATGTTGTTTCATCAAACACTTACATCCCTCTTTGGTGTTATAGGATGTGCTTGATTGGAAGCTGATTGAGTCTCTCTCATCATTTAATGTAGGAAGATTTCCTAGAAATTCTATTAGTTGAAAGAGTTTATTTACGTGAACAATGTGAATCTTGGAAATGCTCCTTACATACTAAGAGCTTCTCCAATGGAATGTGTGCGAAGAAAAAGTCTTAATCCACATAGGATATACAACAGTATTTATAGAAAATCATCTCCAATCCATTGATTTAAGGATGACGTGACTAAAAAAATGTCCTCTAAGTGAACCTCTAGTTTTAGACATTCACTTAAAGGATGTCTTCACACTTTTATTACTAATAATTGATGAAAAATAAAAATGGAAATATTTTTAACCAATTATATACGTACAAATAAGTGAAATAAAGATACTCCATCCGTTTCTGGAAAAGAGATACTTTCACTTTTTTTCAGTTTGGCCTATTTTTAGGCTAAAATGAAAAAGTGAAAGTATTACTTTTCCAAAAACAGAGGGAGTATTAAACTTTATGGGTTGGAGATATAATTATTTTTTCTCTAATATTTAGAGTTTCTCCAATGGTGAATGTGAATATTTCATATGTGGCATCACTTGTAAGACATCCTTTGAGTATAAAATCCTAAATATTAGGAAAAAAAAGTTTTATCTCCAACCCATAGTTTTCTATTATTTGTTTACTTATTTGTAGGCATGTAATTGGTTAAAATCCTTGCTATTTTTTTATTTTCCATTGACATTTATTAACAAAAGTGTGACTAGGATGGGAAGACATCCTCTAAGTAAATGTGTAAAACTAGAGGTTTACCTAGAGGATGTCTAACTTTTTTTTTGCCACATCATCTTCACATCAATGGGTTGGAAATGATTTTTTATAAATATTATTGTGGATCCTACGTGGATTATGACTTTTTCCTTCACACACATTCCATTGGATAGGCTCTTAGGATTTTATACCTAGAGAATCTCTTATAAATGATGCCACATATGAAACACTCAAATTTACCATTGGAGAAGCTCTTATAAATACTTATATTAAAACTCATGTCATAGCCCAACATTCCGTAGACTGATCTGTAATGAAGAGTGTATTCAATCAGGCATATCATCTATTTAATTCAAGGGAAAATATATTAAATACCCTTAGTTTTGACACCCAATAAATATACCCTTGTACAACAATATCAATACCCATATCATTTAAATACTTTATCCATTAAAAAATAGATTAGCTTAATACCCTCACTTACAATATTATTTTTCATTTAAAAATCTTATCCATTAAAAAATATATTTTTCTGTTATTTCACATCCACCAGCAGCAGCATTTCACCACCACCAACAACACCGCCGCCACCACCACCACTCCACCACCACCACTCCTCCACCACCACTCCGCCACCACCACCACTTACTAAATACAACCACCAATAATATTCCACCACCGCCACACACCACCACCATTGTTGTTGCCGCCCCCATCGCCGCCGCCATCAATATTAGATGTCAACAACTGAAGTTGATCCAAAAAATCAAAAGTTCAAAAATCTTTGTCAAATTTGGTTGTTGATTCCATTTTTCTATTGTTGATACACAAACATTGGTTGTTGACTCCCTAAACTAAGGTCAATTTCTATTGTTGATACACAAATATTTGTTGTTGACTCCTTACACTAAGATCAATTTCTATTGTTGATACACAAATATTGGTTGTTGATTCCATTTTTCCATTGTTGATATACAAACATTGGTTGTTGACTCCCTAAACTAAAGTCAATTTCTATTGTTGATACACAAATATTTGTTGTTGACTCCTTACACTAAGATCAACTTCTATTGTTGATACACAAATATTGGTTGTTGATTCCATTTTTCTATTGTTGATACACAAACATTGGTTGTTGACTCCCTAAACTAAGGTCAATTTCTATCGTTGATACACAAATATTTGTTGTTGATTCCTTACACTAAGATCAATTTCTATTGTTGATACACAAATATTGGTTGTTGATTCCATTTTTCCATTGTTGATACACAAACATTGGTTGTTGACTCCCTAAACTAAAGTCAATTTTTATTGTTGATACACAAATATTTGGTGTTGACTCCTTACACTAAGATCAATTTCTATTGTTGATACACAAATATTGGTTGTTGATTCCATTTTTCTATTGTTGATACACAAACACTGGTTATTGACTCCCTAAACTAAGGTCAATTTCTATTGTTGATACACAAATATTTGTTGTTGACTCCTTACACTAAGATCAATTTCTATTGTTGATACACAAATATTGGTTGTTGACTACCATTTCTATCATTCTTAATCATTCGAGCCTCACCACCACCACAATCACCACCACAACCACTATAAAAACTTCCACTACCACCAGTACAACACCAAATAAACACAATTCACCTAAACCAATACCAGTAAACAATTGAAACACAATCAAAATCACAACATCATTGACACCATTACTGGTGCAATCAAATGTTTAAATCCAATGTACATTGAAAACAGATTCAGTCATTATCGTCAATAGTTGATGGAGTAGTATTCAGCAACTTGTCATACAACCTCACCACCACCACCACCACCACCGCCAGCAGCGTACAACATTTCCAACACCACAAAATAACTAGAATCACCATTATCTTCATGACCAACTTTAATTCATCATTCCAACCTGAACCAACACAATCTCCATCATCAAAATTTATCGTTCTAACCTCACCAGCATCACCAACACCACCAGCACACAGAATATCCACCAACACCACAACAACCATAACCACCACTATCTTCAAGACTGATTTTATTTCATCATTCGAACCTGAACCGACACAATCTTCATGACTGATTTTATCTACATACTACCACCACCAGCAGAAAGTCAAACTAGAGAAAGAAGATAATCAATTGATAGATTGAAATACATACCTCCTTCATCGTCGTCGCCACCACCATCATTGTAGATATGGTATCTTCCTTCACCACCACCACCATCACCATCATCACAATCTATCAATTGAAAAAGTAAATTGGTCTTAGAAAATTCAAATTTGAAATCGATCAATTGAAACTTTCAATTGATTTACAAGTATACTGATAGACTTATCTGTTCAACCAGTAAAATTTGTTTTGAAGACGAATCCTTCAAATTATAATTTCAATTGATCTAAAATATATTGGCGACGGAGGTGGTAACGGTGGTAATGATAGAGGTAAAGGTTGTGGTGGTGATGGTTGAAAGAGGCGCAAATTGTAGAAACGGTAGTGGTGAGTTGTTGCTAGAAGAGGAGGAGAGATAGACAAAGGATTTAGATCTGATTCTGATAGGAAAAAAAATGAAACGATGGGATTTCATTCGATGAAAACAATGGAAGGATGAAATCGGCATTGATTATAAAATGAGTTTCCGTTTAAGAAGGTAGGGGCATATTTATTATTGGAAAGGGCAATTATGAAGATCCATCAAAAGGAAGATCATTTATACAATTTCCATTTAATTCAATTGAAGTAAATTTCATATTAAAAAAAATAGAAAAAAAGAAGAAGAGCTTTTAGGGTATATTGCTGAAAAGTAAGTGAATAGTATCTCCCTGAATTTATTTGGTATTCATGTTATGACTTTCTTGTGCATTTTTGGATGGTTTTTCCTTCCATTTATGTCCATCACAACTGTTTTGCTAAGTATTTTGTTTGATATGTGGCTTTTTTAGGATAATGAAGTTTCTGCAAAACTGTAACTGATTTTAAAACACACACGAATCATTCGGTTTCTTACTATTTCGTCTCAAGGCATTAGGTCTGCCCTGTCGTAGAGTTGCCCATCCATCAAATGTCATATTCGTTTAGGTTTTGAATACTCTGTAGTTTTAAGGGCACTATAATGGAACCCTTGAGTGCTCAGAAAGACATTAAACATTTGGAATATTCCAAATGAAAGAATAAACACATTCACGTTCATATGTGCTTTTCCTACCTATGGTGTTCAACAAACTTGTCACCCGATGTTACTATGTATGCACCCATTGTTTTATTGTTTCTTATTAAAAGTTAGCCATTTGTGTTTTTTATTTTACTGGGCACAAGTGGGACAAAATATTCTTACACTCTTTTATCTAGGTTATTGGTTACTAGATTACTGTCCTTATTTTTCATTATGCATTTTAAAACAACTTGAATGATGTTATAGCATTATCTCTAACTCCTCATTTCTAATTATCTGATTCCAGGTGTGGTTCCTTGAGATGTCTTCGGCTTGCATCTTGTTATCAAGTTAGCGATGATGCACTGATTAACGTGGCGAAGAAAGCTGTTATTCTGGAGGGACTTGAGATTTTCCAATGTTCTTTGTCGGAGGATATGCTTGAAGCTGTTGAGAAAGCATGCCCTCAGCTAAAATCATTCCGGCTCAGTTATCGCGGCTTCAGGCGACCACGCATAGAAATTGATGAGGAGGCACTAGGCATTGCAGACAACATGCCTCAGCTGCGGCATCTTCATCTTTTCGGGAATAAATTGACCAATGTAGGCTGGAGGGGCATTCTCGATGTGGACACAAGAACTACGCGGGAGTCCGAATGCCCACAATCAATCGTTAACGTCTAAAGAGATTACGATGATGATACCCTGACGTGGATTCATTGGCTCAAAACCTTCGGGTTTATCATAGCCTCCTCCTACTTCCCCGTGCGTGGCGATCATGCATGGGATACAAGTATTAAAGGAAAACAAAACATATAAGCAAATACGTGCGGAGCTAAATGAATGTAAAGTGCTGAAATGTAAATAAGACCAAGGTTTACGTGGTTCAGCACTAAGGCCTACATCCACGGGGTTTGTTGTTCTACTATATTATTCCCGGTTACATGAATAGTTGAATGACTTTGGGTTTACATATTTCTCTCCACTATGGGATTAACTTACCCTTACTATCCTCTCTCTCTCTCTCTCTCTCTCTCTCCTTCTCTCCTGATCTTTCTTCCCCTCCTTCCTCTTTGTGGAGATTGGGTATTTATAAGGTTGGAACGTGGGACCCATCTCTGAAGACCGTTGGAACCTTATCTTCTCGTGTCCTTGCGTCCATCACGCGGAGGTCTGCGTTTCCCCCTCGATCCCGCGGAGGCATCTTCGCTCGTTCCACAGGTTGGTCGACACGTGCACTGCTCAGAGTGTTTAATGCGGGTAGTTGAGGGGTCTGCTCGTGTCAGACAAGTGTCTTCTGCCCCTGTCAGTCCGTGTCAGCTAACTTCCTCTCCACCGTTGATCTTGGCCCCTCTTCTGGGGATGAGATAAAGCAACTCCTAGGGGTTTATTTGGTGCTTCGTGACGCATCATGTTTTGATGTTTTGGCTTGCATGCTTTCCACGTACCTTTCTGTATGCACGTGTCCGATAGTGAGATATATGTGTACACAATTTGCCCCTTTTCTTCGGGCTTAAATGGCTAATGGGTGCCTTGAAGAAAAAACTATCGTCGCACATTCTTCTCACTCCTAATAACTTCTCCTAGATACTTGGGCACGTCTTTTATTCGTGCATTAACTGCTTATGTAACGGGCACGTTTTCCTATTTCTCCCTTAATTTCCTCTTTTCTTTCGGGTATTTTAAGGATAGATAGGAAATTTAATTTCATTCTTCCTAACCACTCTCTCAGTTCATTCCTCCTTTAAATTTCCTGCCTGCCTTCATTGAACCTGTGACCTTAAATTCTTTGTCAGTCTTCATTGCACCTGTGATCTTAAATTCTGTCAGTCTTTATTGCACCTGTGATCTTAAATTCTCCCTTCGTTGCACCTGTGATCTTCAATTCTCCCTTCATTGCACCTGTGATCTTCCCCTGTTCGTTTCTTGTACTTGCTGTTTTTGCCGGTGATTTTTTCTTTTCTTTATTTCACTGTTTTATGCCGTGTTGATTTGTGAATTTTCTGCTACTGTTGTTCCTTGTTTGTGATGAAGAACTTTTTCTGATGCTTGCATACTAGTTTGCCCCTGTTCTTCATCTTAAATTAAGGAAGCCATTACTTCGAGGGTGAAATATTGAGCATGTATCCTAATTTTAGGGTTGCTATGTTATCGTTGTTGTATTGCTATGGATGTGTTTTTTGATTTTTGGTTATCGTGTGTAACTTGTTCTTGATTTTATTCTTTCCGTAGCCATGTCTGACCGTCCGCGGCCTACTTATGAGACTCCTGATTCTAGGTTGTCGAGATCTCCTCAGCGTCGAGAGTCTCAAGATGATGTTCGTCGGAGTCGAGTTTCTTCTGGAGCGAAAGCTTCGTCCTCTCGGGAAGAGATTCCTTCGATAATTCCGTCTGGTTCACGAAGAGTTTTTAATCACTCAATGGTGCGTCCTCGTGAAGATACTAGGAGTACGCAGGCTCCGCCCCGCGCTGTTGCTTTTGACGTTCCTCCTTTACGTTCGTTAGTGCCCGAGCATCATCTACGGTCTTCTCCAACTTTTAAAGGGAAGAATACAAAGGGCGTAGCTCCTAGGGGTGAATCTTCAAAGAATCCCCCTGTGAATAGAAAAGCGTCTGAAGCGTTTGTTAGTTCGTCCGGCCTCGCCGAGGAGGAAGAGGCTGCTCCCTTGATACGCAGTGTCTCTGTTAGCAGGAAAAAAGTAACCTTCAAGCATATCGATCTTGAAATATTCAAGGAAAAGCATGAGCTTCAAGCCTTCGGTGTTCGTTTCTATGCCCCTGAGGATGATATTACGTATGAGCTTATCTCCAAGTACGAATTCGATGAATTTCATTTGTTAACGACGGTTGGGGCCTTCGAGGCTAGTCTGATGCTGCCTTTGTACAAATCGGGTGATTCCTTTTACTACGACGTGCTCGCTAGTCGTGAGGGTTCTTCCACCAATACTCATAGCCGTTCCGTATCCCAACTATCGGGAAATTATCTTCGCGCCCTGAAGGAATGCTATCTGCGGAGTAAGGGGGAGACGTCGATGACTTGCTACGTCCCCAATCCCTTGGAGAAGGAATGGTACACTCCTGAGAATTTCAATAACTCCTTCGGTGATTACGTCAATAGTAGGAATCGCAAGCCGTGGAGTGTCAGCCTTCGGAATCTCCCTGCTCCTCGAGGCGAGATTCGTCTGTTAAATGAGGTCAGCGATGCCAAGCTGAAGTATGTTCCTGGCACGGAGGCGTCTAGTCGTCGGAAACTCTTCCCCGCACGAGAAAGGATCAAGCGCGATCATGACTACGAGTGGCACGCCACTGTTATTGAGATAGTTGGTCCGTGGGCTTACGGTTGGATTCCTGGTCCCCGTGGATGGCGGCCCACCGAGAATAGTAAGCCGCGCGAATCTCCTCTTGTTCGCTATGGAGATTTCTGCCCCTGGCGTCTGAACTTTGCGGGCATGAATTTTCCTTATGCCCTGGATGTCGTAGAGGGAGACGAGGAGGATGGTTCCGGTGGAATACCCCCACCGAAGAATATTTCAGCTGCTCAGGTACGCAGATTCTAGCTGTGCTTCATTTTTATAACTTCCATCCGACGGGAAGAATAATTCCTTTTGTGGTGTCGGTTTCAGGTATTGAAGAAGAAAAAGATTAGGCCGAAGCAGTCTTCTACTACGGTGATGGGCGAGGTCGAGGCCCAAGAAGAAGTTACCAGTCCAGTGAATGAAGAATTTGCTGAGGACGAGATTACAGATGGGGAGGAACGTACTGGTACCTCCCCTATCAATGTCGAAGAAGAGGTCTTCGCAGGTCACGCTGGTGATGAAGGAAGGAACAAAGATGTGGTGGCGGATGATGTTGTCATCGGGGATGTTTCCGTCCCTGCTGGCGATGTCGCGGATACCCTTCCCACTTCTCAAGAATTTTCTTTCGATCGGATGTATTCCACGGGGGAGTTCTTTGACGAATCCCTCGATTTTCCCGAGGACTTCTCTTTGCTTTCCCCTAATGATAATTGGGATGTTCTTGGTGGTGATGGTAATGGGGATGCTACTGTAGGAGGTGTTGGTGCGGAGGAGCCTGCTGTACATGTAGGCGCGGAGGAGCATGCCAACATTCATGCTGAGGGGGTCGAGTCAGAGAAAGGAAAATCTGTTGTTGACGCGCCCGCCGATAGTCTTCCCCAGTCGCCGATGTCTGAGGGTGAGGACGCCATCATGAGTTGGTTTAAGGAGAAGAATCTTCTGTTTGTTTCTCATCCCGCTCCTGTGGTTGTTGGGGAAAAGGAATCAACCGCGTATACCTGTCGCATGATGGAGATGTCTTCGAAGGCGCAGGTGTCTGAAGCCTGGGGAAAAAGGTTGACTGTTCCCGAAGCTACCCTCGTACCGGAGCCTCCTACTTCTGTTGCCGATATGATGGCTATTGCCGACGGGTATCAATATGGCTTCCCGCAGCAGTGTGTGCTGGAGGTAAATTTTCGTACATGCTTGTTCGTGAGAATCGGACGCTTCGGTTGAATAATGTTTTGTCATCTTGATGTGTAGATGATGAGGAGCGAGCATTGCAACCACGTGCTGTATCAGTTCTTTAAAGCGAAATCTCTGAAGCTCGAGGCTAAGCTTCGTCACCGGGAAAAGGAATTATCTGCGGCTGAGGTGGAGATAGAAGAGCTGAAGAAAAGTCTTAAGGAGAAAGAAAAGCTGGGTGAAGCAGAGGCTGATCTTCGTTCAGAACTTACTGCAGTGCGCGCTGAGTTAGAGCAAACTCGTAGCCAAGTTTCCACTATCACAGGTTTGGTTCTTTTCCCTCGCCGTATGTCGTCATTCTTTTATCTCTTAGTTGTTCTGTCTGAGTCTCCCCACCCTATGTCCAGTGGGTGGCATCCCCGAGCTGATATGGCTTCGAAACGAAAGAGCTCGGCAAAAATCTCGTATTAGAGATTTGGTTGAGAAGATTAAGAGTGAGGCTAAGAAATGGGATGCTCGGGCTGAGGTGTGGCGCGCGCGGCATGTTCAGATGGTCGACATGCAAAATCTGTACAACCATGATCGTGCTTTATTTAATGGCACACTGCTGTGGACCAGGGATAATCTGCGGGAAGCCCGTGAGCGTACTTCCTTGTTGGAATCTAGGATTCAGCTATTGGAAAAAGAATTACAGATGGCGCAATCCATGTCTCTTTCGGGGGTCCAAGATAATATGCTCGGTCTTGCCAGGGAACGAGATGATGCTCGTGCTGAAGTCTACGCTCTCAGCAATGCTCTTTCCGCGTCTCGTGCCGATGTAGCTCGTCTTGCTGAGTCTGAGAGGAATCTTGAAGTGTGCATGTACAGACTCAGCAAAGGGGTCTCAGAGATAAATAAAGAGGTCGACCACCTTCGTCATATGGACTCGATGAAGCAGGTAGAATTAGATGCCTGTCAATTTACTCTCACCAACCTTCAAGTAGACTATAAGAAATTATCCGCGGAATATGATCATCTTGATGAAGCGCGAGATGCGGTTGTTAATGAGTATGAAGAGGCTTCGGCTTGTGTCGAAGGTATAATCCCAATTCATCGAGTGTGATCTTGTTTTTTTTCTACGCTAACTCCGTGGTGTTGTCTTTTTCAGAGCTCGAGGGACGCCTTCGCGTCACAAATGAAGAACTTGAAAAGGCTCAATCTTCCTTAGCACAGCAAGAGGAACAAACCAATCACTTCAAGAATTTAGCAGCCACCCGTGAGGAGGCCGTTGGTGCTGCTTCCAGAGAAGTGAATCGGCTATCTTCGTTATTATCCCAAGCCCAACAACGGACAGCAGTTATTAAACATAAGGCTCGTTGTCAATTGGCTGAGGAGACGAACAAGATGCTGGAGAGGATAGAACTTGGCCTAAGGAATGAACATGGTCTCGTGAAGAACTATCCTCGTCGTCCCGTTCCTGCTGCATTGCCCAGCTCCTCGGGCCCCTCTTCTGGTGGGAGCGTCCCATCAAGTCTTCGGAATAATCCTGACGATGGGACCGCCAACTAGGTAGAGATCGCAGCGTTCTGTAGGGTCCGCGACATAATTATATTTTTTGTAACCATGTAACAAGGATGTTTTTTGATTGTGTATCCTTGGCTTTGGCCGTTCACTTCTTGTAATCACCCTTTATGAAATGAATCCTCTTCTTGATATACCTACAATGTTGTTTTTAAGTGTTTGTATTTTAAGTTTGTGAAAAATCAAAACAAAAGTTGTTAAGTGTTTTTGAGTGCGATACTGAAGGAAGGTACCTTCGTGATCGTCTTGAGACCTGTCACCCCGCTGGCAAATCCTGGGCCAGAGGATTCCCAGACGGTGGGGTCCGGGGCAACGTTCTAGGATATAGAGTGTAAAATATGTACGCACCCATTCCGTCGACCCGTTGCCTTAAGATTGGTTGGGTATCTCTTTCTGCTGGGTGCCTTCCCCCCGGTCCTACACTTATGGACACTGATGGGGGAGCCCTGAGAGATTGTAGATTAACTACTTTCCCCAATATTGTAGGTAGATTCCACTGACTTGATAATTTGAAAGCTTGTTTGATTGATAAGTTGAGGTCTGCAATTCCTCTTCCAGAGATAGAAACATGTGGGGCGGTTAGGCTCCTTTCTTCTTCTGGTACACTCCCAGCAGATTCAAATCTGTGTTGCTTCTATGGGAAGTATGGTTTGAGCCATTTAGCATTCCAAGGATGCCGGAGGACCTCACCTTTTAGGTTACGAAGGTAGTAGGAACCATTACCCGCAATGTCGTGGATCATAAACGGTCCTCCCCATGTAGGTGCTAACTTTCCCCATTTCTTTTCTTGCTGATATCGTGGGATTGTTCTCAACACATACTGTCCCTCTACAAAATTTCGTAGCTTTACCTTTTTGTTGTACTCCCTTGCTAGTCTTCGTTGATAATTTTCCATCTTTTGCAATGCTACTTCCCTTCTTCCTTCCAAGTCGTCCAACCTTTCTAACATCATATCTGTTGTGAGGTTTTTCTCCCAGGCTTCGGTCTTCGTGGTTGGCATGAGGATTTCCGTAGGTATGACTGCTTCAGCTCCATAAGTAAGAAGAAACGGGGATTCCCCGGTAGCGGACCTTCGTGTTGTCATGTATGCCCATAAGACATTGTGCAATTGTTCGCACCATCTTCCCTTATGCTCGTCTAATTGTTTTTTGAGTATAAGGGCGAGGGTCTTGTTGGTAGCTTCCGCTTGTCCGTTGCTTTGAGGGTATAAGGGGGTGGACTTGTTTTTTCTTATTTTGAAGGTGTCGAAGAGCATGTCTATATTTTTTCCCTGTAATTGCTTGCCGTTATCAGATACAATTTCAGCAGGTATACCAAATCTGCAAATGATGTTCTGGAATATGAAAGTGAAGACATCCGCGTCTCTGATCCTGGCCAAGGCCTTAGCCTCCACCCATTTACTGAAGTAGTCCGTGGCTACTATCAAAAATCGTCTCTTCCTTGATCCTTCGATGAAAGGCCCGACGATGTCTACTCCCCATTTTGCAAATGGACACGGGCTATCGACAGAATTTAACATTGTTGTCGGCGCGTGGATTTTTCTCGCGAAGCGCTGACATTCTTCGCATCGTCGGGACATCCTCGCAGCATCTTGTATCATGGTCGGCCAGTAATATCCTTGCGTTTTTGCCTTGTCAGCTAGTGATCTCATACCGCTATGATCCCCTGCGTCACCATAATGGATATCATTTAGAATTCGATGCCCTTCTTTCCGGGACAAGCAGCGTAGTAATGGTCCGAGGAAGGATTTTTTATACAGGACCCCCTCCCGAAGATCGTATCTTCCCACTTTGGAGAGCATCTTCCTAGCTTGCTTCCGATCCGCCGGTAGGCTTCCTTTGTCGAGGAAGTCATGTATTGTCACCCTCCAGTCATCTTCGTTGCTGAAATCTTCGTCTTGATTTGCTTTTGACAAGATGTCTTCTTCATCACAGTCGTTATGGATGTCTTCTCCTACCTGGTCTTCGATATATTCTTCCATCGTATCTTGATTGGTAGCGAAGGAGAATTGAGATGCAATCGAAGGATCGTATACCCTTGCTATTTTAATACCTTCGGCATTTTTATCCCTCAGCATGGATGATATGTATGCTAGGGCATCCGCGTGCCTGAGGTCCCTTCTACATAAGTGCCGGAACTTAATGTTCGGGATTTGTGATGCCAGTGTTTGGACCAATGCCATGTAAGCTGAAAGGGTGTCATCGTACACATTATATTCGAGCCCAATTTGCCGTATGACCAGCTGCGAATCACTTGTCAGCCTTACATCGGTTACCCCCATCTCTATTATTATACGTAGGGCATGTACGACCGCTTCGTATTCAACAATGTTATTGGTATGCTCTTTGAATTCCAATCTAAGTGCCTGTATGATCCTTTCTCCAGTTGGGGTGACAATGACAATACCTATCCCTGCGCCTTCCTTATTTTTAGATCCGTCGACGAAGACTTCCCATTGTCTATGACTCGCAGGTTCGAGGATATCCATTGGATCCTTGATTGCTTCCTCGGCTTCCGGTATTCCCTTAATCTCTTCGTCGTTGTCTAGAGGGAGGTCTGCTAAGAAATCTGCCAGAACTTGGGACTTCTGAGAATGTTGAATTTCATGAATGATGTTGAATTGGTCCAGATGGGTGTTCCATTTGGCTATTCGGCCCACTTTTCCCGTGCTTTTTAGGACTGCTTCCAATGGTGCTTTGCATGGTACCCTGACGAAGTGAGTTAGGAAGTAGGTTCTCAGTTTTTGGGTAGCCCATACCAGTGCGAGGATGAGTTGTTCAATCTTAGTATAATTTATTTCCGCGGAATTGAGTGTCTTGCTGACGTAATAGATAGGCTGTTCTATCTTTGTATTGGTTTTGACTAATACCGCGCTGACTGCGTCCTCCGTCGCTGCTATGTACAGTGCCAAAACTTCATCAGGGTCTGGCTTCTGCAGGATGGGGATTGAAGCCAGATGTTCTTTGATCCTTTGGAATGCTTCCTCGCATTCGGCGGTCCATTCGAACTTGCTCCCTTTTTTAAGAATATTGAAGAAATGTTTGCACTTGTCCGAAGACCGTGCAATAAATCTGCCCAACGCTGCTATGGACCCATTGAGCTTCTGCACTTCCTTCAGATTCTTTGGTGACGGCATCTCTACTATGGCTTGAATCTTAGCTGGGTCTACCTCGATGCCCCTTTTCGTCACCAGATAACCGAGGAACTTCCCCGAGGTGACACCGAAAGTACATTTCTCCGGATTTACCTTCATGTGATGCTGTCTCATTGCATTGAAGATATTTCTCAGGTCCTGGTGGTGATTTTTACGCAGCTTTCTTTTGACGAGCATGTCGTCCACGTAGACTTCTATGGTTCCTCCGATCCATGGTTTGAAGATAGCATCGACCATCCTTTGGTATGTTTCCCCTGCGTTTCGGAGCCCGAAAGGCATTCTGGTATAGCAATAAAGGCCATGTGGTGTATAGAATGCTGTGTGTGGATGATCTTCTTCTGCCAGGGCTACTTGGTTGTAACCAGAGTATCCGTCCATAAATGACAGCTCCTCGTATCCTTCAACTGCTTCAACCAGTTGATCTATGCTCGGCAGGGGATAACTGTCCTTTGGACATGCCTTGTTGAGATTAGTAAAGTCGATGCATATTCTAACCCCTCCATTTTTCTTAGGAACAATGACCATGTTGGATATCCAAGTAGGGTACTTGAATTCCTTGATAAATCCTGCATCTAGTAGCTTCCGAAGTTCCGTTTCTACCGCCTCATGATATTCTGGAGCCACTTTTCGTATTTTCTGCCTGAACGGGGGCGTGCCCTGTTTGATGCGTAGTTCATGTTGGATTACTTTTGGGTCAATCCCCGGCATATCTCCTAACTTCCAGGCGAACACATCCGCATATTCCTTAAGTAATTTGGTTAAGGACTGTTCTCTCCCTTCGCCCATGATGGTCCCAATTTTGACCATCTTCGGGTCTTCTTCCGTTCCTATGTTGATTTCCTTTGTGGGTTCCACTGGTGTGAACATAGGCTTTGGGTTTCCGAGGACTGGGGCGCTCTTTAATTGCTATTTGGCGTGTTTCTGCTCTTTGTTGATTGTTGAGGTACTTGTTTCCGAGCCTCGGACATTACCCTCT